>NC_087490.1:8785551-9078051 GCF_036417665.1 Passer domesticus
AGCCCTGCATTTGCCCCAAGCTTCCCTGGGAAGCCATTAGGTGTCAACTAATCCATTTAGTTTAAGTTTTGTATAATTCTGTATCTGTTAAATATCTAATAATATGTTACAAAGACTGGTGTTACTTCTGAGCAAGATGAAAAGTGGCCTATCTTTTCTTCTGCCGTTCTGAAAGAAGCTGTTTGGCCAAAAATTGTCCCAAACTGTCCCTGTCCTCCTTGTGGAGGAGCTGTAGCAGATGCTGCAGTGCTGTGCCTGTTGGCCTCAGGCAGAGGAGGCTGGTTCTGTTTTCCTGCTGCTGTACTTGGGCACTGACAGGTTGGTTGTTACTCCTCCAGAGCACTTTCCTACCTCCACTCATAGCTGGTTCTTGCTGTTAAGTGGTGGTTAAGAGTTGTAGCTGATAAAGACAGGAAGATTGCCTGCTGGCACCTGCTGTTAGGGAAGGAGAGGGATGTCCTCTGAAGAGGGGTTCCAGGATGTAGCTGCTGTTCCTAGAGTAAGCCTGAAGCATGTGAGAAAGGAGCAACTAGGAAAAGCTCTGTGAGAAGCTGGGCTGTTTACTTCAACTAAATAAACAAATGTTTGACTCTTTATTTACTGATTAAATTCGATTTATTCCGGGTGGGCAAGTGAGCTGTGCACAGAATCCCATTAGCAGGTAGTGGAAGCACAGTTAATAAGAATGATTAAATGCTGTTTGGATAAAACCAGGCAACGTATTTTACACACACACACCCATCTTGTTTTTCTCTATATGCTCCATGGGTCTTAGAGGAACTTCCCATTTCTAAGTAGTGTAGTTCTGTAAGAGGCATCTTGGAAACAGGTAAAAGATAAAAAAACAAAGCTGCAGAGACAACAAATCTGTTGTGCTGATTCTCCAGGGCAGGCTGACAGCTGTGGTTCAGGTGTCAGCCAGATGTAGGACTGTGAAGGAAAAGTGTTACCTGGAGTGCAACCTTAATTTTGGGAAAGCAGGAATTCAGCTCGTGTGGTCAGCAGCAGTATTTATGCATGTGCTACATGTGTTCTGAATTAAAGTGCAGTCTTCCCTCTCCTCACATTCCTGAAATCCCACAGCAGAGATTTGTCCGTATTTTTCTCTAGAATTTGGCTGTAAAACAGTTACAAGGGGAGAGGATGGATCCAACCCGGTGCTTGGCCCTGAGAAGCCGTGGCAGCTGTTCACACATTGCCTCCCCTCTGCTGGTCCCTTGCAGGCTCTGGTCAGCCGTGGGCACAGCTGGCACGGGCAGCCCTGAGGGGCAGCAGCTCTGGCTGCACAAGAGGTGTTGTGCACACTGAGAACAGGCATTCAGTGCATCAGAGACTGTTCCTGCTGGTTTTGGCATCTTCTGCTGATCTGGCAAACCAAGACAGCGTTATGGAAGAAGCATTTTCTGTGTGCTTGCCTTTCCTGCCCCCGTGGCCGACTGTCCAGGAGCTGAAGCTGACAGCAGCACGAGGGTGGCTTGAGTTTCCTCCCCTGTGTACAATGGCAGCCTTTGTCTAAGACCAAGGTGCTTTTTCTCAAGTTTTCCATGTTTGTTTGACAGGAATTTTCTGCAAGCTCTTTTGGTGCTGTTCCAGTTTTGTTCCTCTGTCTCTGTTATCCAGTTAATGTTGGCCAGCATTGTGCCATGTCTGTGAGCCTGTGGGGTGAGGGTTGGTGGCAGAGGGACCAGGTGAGCCTGGCAGGGCAGGGTGGCCTGTGATGGCAGTGGGATCCCTGCAGAAAGGGGGGATGCAGGGGGAGACACAGGAGCTCCTGAGCAGCGAGGGGAGATCCCAAATGTGGAATCTGTTGCTGCATTCCTTGTAGGCAGGACCTTGACTTGGTTTTATTTGGCAAAATCTTAGGGAACTTAAAGGTGCCATTCATGATTTACATGCTGTGTCTTTGTACTGTATTTTTATCTTCATTGTATATTTCTTATTAATTATAAACCAATTACTGTTGCCTAAAACAGTTCTTGCATATTGATATCAGAAGATTTAATAAAAATTTCAGCTCTCCTCTTGATGTTGGTTGTTCAGTTATGACATTTGCATTCTAATCCTGTTTCAGATTGCACAGGGAAATCTAGTATTCAGGGTCTAGATGGAATCTCAAATGATGAGGATCAAAAAAGCTAATAAGCATGTTTATTTGTGTTCCCTGGACACTGCAGCCATCAGTCCAGTGGCAGCTCTTAGTAGGACAGACATTTTCCTTTTCCATTAGATGGGCTGTAATAAACACAGGTGGAAAATACTGGTGTGTACAGAAACTACATGGGTCAATAAATTGGGCAGAAAACAAGACTTGTGCTTAGAATTGCAGAGGGGCTGTGCCTGCCCAGGCAATGCTGACTGTGCTGTGGCCTGGCCCCACAGAACTGCCCTGCCCAAGGGGCAGGGCTGTCTCTGTGCTCTTCTCATGCTCATACAAGATTGGTAGAATTATGTTGAGGGTAAGAAAAGCAGTTAAAAACTTTATTCCAACCATGAAAACATGGAACGTTCTGAAGAGCATGGGGCAAGGAGGCAAGTCTGCAAAAATGGGTGGCAAAACCTGAATGGGGTAGGAAGGCTTATTCCCCTTTGGGTGCTGTGCTGGGAGTGATGCCACTTCACCTGGCTGGGTCTGTCCTGAGGCCAGCAGTGTGAGCAGCATCTGTGTTTTGCATGGCTCGGGAGTCTCAAGTGCCAAATATATTTCACCAGTTAATTAATTAGAGTAACTTATTTTTGCTTCCAGAATATCAACAGTGCTTTCAAAAGTGTTATGGATGAAAAGCTCTATCTATTCCTTGTCCTCCCTCCTTCCCTTGGCTGTATGAAATTGGGTAAGTGGGCAGAAGCTCAGCCTGTTGTGCAGAAGGCTGAGCCCACCTGGCTGTGTGAGCCTGCACTGCTGTTTGATTCTCAGAGATGCGTGGGAATGCTCACTGAACAGCCTCTCCAGCGTAGAATCAGGGACTTGATGAGATTGGCAGCTTTGTAGAGCTGCTTTGGACTCTAATCCTCTTCCTTTCCCAAAGGATTCCTGCTGGCAAGAGCTGTCCCTGTCCTTCTGCAGGCAGTGGTGTGCTGGGCAGAGCTCAGGCTGGAGGGGTGGGTGCAGGTGCTGGAACCCCTGACATGCTGGACTCTGGAGGTGGGAACAGCACAGCTGTGTCCATCCTGCTAAAACAAGGACAGGAGAAAATAATTCTCATTGAGGGAGATGCATCTGGTGCCAAATTCCAGCTGAGAATGAGGCTTTCTTCTTGCACAGTGCCTTGTTCCTGGAAAGTGTGGTGCAGAGACTGCAAAAATGAAAGAGATGGTTCCAGCTGTCTGTATTGAGACAATGAGAATGCAGAGAGCCAGGTTAGAAAACACCTGCTGTTTTCTGTCTTGTCTTTAGTGAAACATTGTCTCTCTCCTTGCTTTAATCTTCTTAAAAGGCATTGATAGTTTCTTCTTACTTGAGATCACTGGAAAATTAATGTAAGTGTTACTGTAGAGTGAGCACTGTAGTATCTTCACATAATGTGATTTAAAATTTAAAGCTCTCTCAGCAGGGGAAGGCTCTGTCTGTGTCGGGACCAGGAGCTGCTCCTTGGCTCATTCCTTCAGCTGCAGCTGCTGGCTCCCTGCCTTCCCTTTTCCTCTCCTCTTCCAAAGGGTGATTCTCACCATTTCCTCTTTGCAGACTTTTCCCCTTGATACAGTGTCTTCATTCCAATGCTAAACTAACTTGTGGGTGCCTCTTGGGGAGGAAATAGGTAATGTGAATGCTTTTTATTTATTTAGTTAAAGGTCCGTGGGGAACACAATGTGCAGGGAGCATTCTTGTGTATGCTGGAAACTGGAAGAGGAAGGAAGGAAGGAAGGGTTTTTTGCAGGAGAAAAATAGGCCAAAATTGTACTTTCTGCTGTGATTAATAGGGTTCTCTTTTGGGCTTTGAATATTGTGTTTGTATTCAAATTAAGCAGTTTCCAGGGGCACTTCCAGGAATAGATGTGGGGAGCGGATAAAAGCGCTTTCCATAAAGGATGTTCAGAATGTGCGGAACTGAACTGGATGTTCGTGGGTCTTGTCTCCTCCTGTCACCTGGAGCCTGTGTGTCCCCTCCATGTGCAGGGTTCAGAGGATGGGGTTTCTCATTTCTCAGCGTTCAGGATGTGCCAGTGAAGCACAAGGTGCTGAAGATGCCCACGCAGCACACGGAGCTGGGTGCTGGTGGCTGTGTGTCCGTGCCCACCTTCTGCTGTCCTGGACCAAGCAGCCTTGTGGGCTGGGAAGGTCCCAGTCAGAGTCATGCTGTGGCCAACTCCCCCTCTCATCAGGCAGTAAAGAAAGCAATTAGATGGTAATTCTGCAAAAACAAGACTTAATAGTGTACAGCATGATTTAGGTGGCAGTTCACACTCTGCTGGGAGGACTTGTGCTTGGTGGCTGCTGCGTGTTGTTAGTTCTTTGTATTTTCTTTGATTTAAAGCTTCATGCTTGTAATCTAGTTAACAATGAATTGGGTTTCCACTACAGTGGCTTGTTTGGTTCAATAAGAACACATTTATACTAAAGGTTAATGAAAAGCATTTTCCTTTCATTGAATTCATTAAAAGGGGTTCTACAATCAAGACTTACTAATGGAAAAGAGATTAAATATTCATGTCTCTAAATTTCTCACATCATTTCTGATTTTTCTTAATCTCTGCTTTCCTGGATTGGAGTCCAAAAGTGCCTGAATGCTCTAACGAGTTCAAAAATTAATTAAAGATTTCTCCTGTTTAAGTAAAAAGACTTCCCAGATGTATACCTAATGTATCTTGAGTGCAGATCTCTCTGCTATTACGGACCAAGAGAGAGTGATGAGGTCCTAGCCAAGAGAGCCAATCTCAAGGAACAGTATTGGTTCCTAAAGCACTTTTAAATAATGCAAATAATGCTTAATCCTCTTTGTTTGTGCTATTGAAATAGGTTTGAATGAATTCAAAATGCAGCAAAATTTGCATTTGAAAGGTATTAGCTGGGCATGAAGATAAAACCTGAGTAATAGGCATCAAAGGTGCTTAAAGATTCAAGACCTTTTTATAACACAGTGTCCAGATGTGTGTCCTACAAATACCTGAGTACTTTGTAAATACTGGATTGTGTTTTCTATGATCTTTTTCCCAGTATCTCCCAGGCAGCTCTGGATACCCTTTGGGCCAGGACTTTGCCTGTGCTCATTGTGTGAGCAGAGTGTGTTTCTGAAGTTCCTGCTTTGTGTGTAGGCTCCTGGTGTGCCAGTGTGTGCAGATTTGGGAGCTCTGTTTGGGAATGCATTGCAGCTGCATATTGATGTTGCTGATGTAGAAATGGAAATACATGGTGATAGGAGATACAAGTTACTTTGAAGGTATTGCATGTTCCCATAAACGGTTTTCTAGAAAATTAAGAAATGAAAAAAAAAATCATCTTGTAAACCGTTTCAGAATGATGAGTGTCTTGCTTTAGTCTAAGAAACTTGTATAGATCAGTGCACACGTGTGTGTGTTGTGTATATAGTGCACTTAGCAAGTGGGGCAGTGCTGGACATTGTCTGCCTCAGTGGATGTCAGTGGAGAAAGAAGGCTCAGCTCCTGGCTGCATCTTTGTGTTGTGCTTCATTGCAGCTTGAGCTTTCAGTACATTTTGGGCCCTATTGGTGCTGGATGTTGATATTGGACTCGTTGGCAAGAGCTGGGAACTGGGTTCTGTGCTGTGTGAGCTGAGACTGGAAAGGAGGGTCTTGAGAAAAGCATCTGGTTATAAGTAGTTAAGAAATAATATTTGGCCAAGTGCAAGGGGAAAGCTTTGCCTTACTCTAAGTGAACACGCCTTGTCCCCAGAACAGTTCAGGGTCCTTGCTAAAGCTCAAAAGGTGATCACAGTGAGGGGGTGCACGCTGCTGGGGTTCACAGACCGCACTGCAGTGATTGTAGCCACGCAACCAGGGAAGCCCGAGTGCCATGGTGTGGCCTTTTATCCACCAGCACGAGGCCAGGAGCTGCTGTTTGTGCCTGTTTGTGCTGCTCAGTGATGGGCCTTGTGTTCTCTGTTCCTGCAGGCATACTTCCGTCAGGGCGTGGCCCTGCAGTACCTGGGACGCCATGCGGATGCGCTGGCCGCCTTCGCCTCGGGGCTGGCGCAGGATCCCAAGAGCCTTCAGCTTCTGGTCGGCATGGTCGAGGCCGCCATGAAGTCTCCCATGCGAGGTAAGCACACGGGGGTTCTCAGGGTCTCAGAGCTAGCCAGAGCTGGGAGCTTCAGTCCCAGAATCTGAGGACAGGAGAACCTGGAGGCCTGAAGGGAAAGATTTCAAGATTTGGCTTCTCTGCCGAGTCAGGAGAATGCCAAGTATGGAGCCTGAAGTTACAGGATGAACAAAAAAACTGTCTTTCTGGTTAAGTGGGACAGTACGATGGTGTTAGCCAGCTTGAGGGGCACTGGAGATGAGTCAAACTGGGTTTTTACAGCAGTTCCTATGGAGTCCTTGTTCGTTTTTCCTTTCTCCAGTATCAGTGCAGGCAGAGGTGTGTGCTGCTGTGGCGCTGGCTGTGTTGTTACTGGAACAACCTCCCACAATATTTAGGTTGGGAGCAGCACATCTGAAATGCCCCAGGCCAGTGTTTGCCCCAGAAGAGCACATCAGCAGCTTTTCTGTGGTACTGCTGTCTCTGAAAACAGAGCAGTCCAGAAGGCAAAAAGGCTGCTCTGCTAATTCGCTTCTGTTCAAGCAGTGTTTGCAGTCACAGAGACCTTGAAGCCATATGAGCTGTGCAGTGTTTTGCCTCTCTTTCATCGTGTCCCCGTTTCCAAGATTTTTTTCTCTAGAGGAAGGGGGTTGTCTCCTCCTAGCTCTGTGTCTCTTGCAGGCTTTGTGCTGCAGTACCCTAATGTTGTTAGGGAGGAGGGAACATGGCAATTGTCCTCCTCAGCAGATGGTGCTGGGGGCCACAGGGCTTAGGAGCCAAGGAGCACTGAAATGAAAAAATACCCTTGTTGGTATTTGCTTTTTTACAGTGTTTTTCTCCATCCTCTAAAACGAATTCATCTGGAAGTTTCTGTCCTATACAGCAGTTACCTGGTAAATGCAATTTGATTTGCTACCCAAAGGTACTAAGGCTGCTGCTTAGAATGCAGGCTATATGGTATTCTGTGGGAGCATCCCCAAATTTGGCAGGATGATCTCTGGCTGACTGCCCTGCAGCTGTGCATCAACTGTGCTCCCTGCTGCAGTTAGACAAATTGAAGCAGTTGGGCAGGTCCAGTGCTATTGTGCCACAGGAACACTGAATCCAGCAGAAAGGAGCAGCTTCTTTCTGCAGTTTTGGTCACCTCTCTTAGCACACATCATGTGCTTGGGTATCTGGACAGGCACAGACTTTGCAGACATTCATCTGAAGGTTTGTGCTGAAAGAGCAAAAACTCCAGTGCTCTCAGACACTGCAGATGGCCCATTTCCAGTTTGCTACAAAATTCCACAGATATCTTCTGTATTTCTTCTGCCATTAGGCCAGACTTCAGAGCTCAGTATGAGACTGCTCTATGCTGAGACTGCTCTAAACTCTATTTTTATGCTGCCTTCCTGAAGTGCTTTCTGCAAGGCAGACAGCAGCTTGCCAGGTGATCTGTCTTGATGTGCCAGATCTTAGATGGTACCTTTGAGCCCCAAGCTCCCTTAATGAATCCTTGTTGAATTTGGGCTGTCTGGCCTTTAACTCATGTATCATCTGTTTACAAAAAAATCAAGATGAGTTGTGAAGGTGATTCCTGATGCAAATATGTTGGTTTGCTGAGTACCTCTGTCTTCGGTTTTGCGCTTCAGAGTCCCTGGAGCCCACCTACCAACAACTGCAGAAGATGAAGCTGGACAAGAGCCCCTTTGTTGTGGTGTCTGTGATTGGCCAGGAGCTCCTGACTGCAGGCCACCACGGGGCCTCTGTGGTGGTGCTGGAGGCTGCCCTGAAGATTGGCACTTGCAGCCTGAAGCTGCGGGGGTCGGTGTTCTCTGCGCTGAGCAGCGCGTACTGGTCCCTCGGGAACACGGAGAAAAGCACTGGATACATGCAGCAGGACTTGGACGTAGCCAAGAGTTTAGGTAAGAATGCTCCTTTCACTCCTGGAGTGCTGGGTGGGGACTGGTGAAACAAAGCAAGAGCTAGGTTAGTGATCAGCATCTCTCTCGAATGCTCAGGTTGCTGTGGGTTTTCACAAGCTGCTAAATCCCATCTGAAGCTTCTGAAATGTGCAGACTGCAGGTTTGTGCATCCCTGTTTGCCTGCCCGTGTGAAGGGGTAGATGAGCAATGGGTGTGCTAAGGTTTTCCAGGGTCTTCTAATTACCTGATGTCATGTATGTGAGAGTTGCTCTTATTCCCTGTGTTGACTTGGGCTCAAAACCTTACATGAATCTCAAATGAAGCCATCTGCTTTTCCAAGCATTTGATGGACGAAAGTACTCACTCTGAGGTTCTGGGGCAGTAGCCAGGGAAGGAACAAATCAGTAGTGAAACAATAATGAACAAAGAGTGTTTAAAAATAAACGAATTCAAAAATCCCTCTTGAGTTCAGTATGTTCTGCACAACAGTGAGAGCATTTGGCTGTGTGGGGTGCTGTAGGAGAGCAGACAGGTGTGAGACAAAGCCCTGGCTGCCCAAAGGCCTGAGCCAGGACTGTTCACTGAGAGCATAGGGACTGCTCTCTTGGTGGTTGTTGGTGTACTTTGAACATCTGAGCTGAACTGTGCTGCAGAACTGCTTTCTGGAGAAAGCTGGCATGCTTTGTGCTTATTCTAGGCTTTGGCCATTGTCTGACCTTCACCATGTCAAGCAAGGAATAAACAGGGAGGAATGGAAAATTGCCAGGTGTTAGGCCACAGAAGAAATAAAACAATTCTAAAAATAAGATTGATGGCTACTGTAGAAGTTTGAGGGCCAGCAAAGAGGGAAGTTTGGCTGTGTATTAAACATAAAGATGAGTTTGTTCTAATGCTGGTTCTCACACCAGAGCTTCACTTGTACTCCATGTTTCAGTCTTTCCACTGGATGCTTCTGGCAGTGCTTGTATTAGCTAATCTTTGTTTTGTTTGCATGTGACACAGGTGACCAGACAGGAGAATGCCGAGCTCATGGAAATCTGGGCTCTGCATTCTTCTCCAAAGGAAATTACCGGGAAGCCCTTACTAACCACAGACATCAGCTGGTGCTTGCCATGAAGCTCAAGGACAGAGAGGTAGGAAGCTTTTTTAACAGTCAAAGCTAGTAGTCTGCACTGCATGGTTTTCCAGAGAGATCAAAATGACTTGACTGTCTGCCCTGTTTTACCCCAAGAATTTAGGAGCTGTGGCTTCTCCTGGATGTCCACTTGCCTTTTGTTAAGGAAAATCTTTGTACCAGTAGATATGATAAGTGAGTGTGAGGGGCAGGATGCTTGGGTTGTCCATTTGCCTCCCCCATCTCTGGGCTCTGAGCAGGTCCTTTTGCCTCCCTCTCCCTCACCATCTGTGTTCCTGCAGCACAGAGGTTCTGGGCTCCAGGGGCAGGAGCTGCTGCTGGGTCAGTGTCAGTACCACGTTGCTGCAGCTGAGCCCTCATTGTCCTCAGCACATTTCCCAGTGTTACAGGTGCTGCTGACCTGGACTCTGCTAAACTGCACCCTAACTTGTGCCTTTTCCTGCCAAGAAATGGGCAAGATCCCTGTCCCCAGTGTTTGCATAAAATACACTTAGTCTAAACACCAGTGAAAGCAAGAAGAACTCATGCAAACCTGAAAACAAATTGTGCAGGATCTGCTTTGCCTTGACCATTCATTTATGCTGGGCTCCCTGCCAGTGCAGGGAATTGGGCTGCATGGACTGAGGAGGCTGTCCCGAGGCATTTCTGCCGAAAGTTCACTGTAAGGACAGAATCATGTTTTAGTGCACAGATATAAAACCTATCCCCTGCTCCAGGGATTCCCCTCTACTGTGAGTGGGAAAATGGAGACTGATGATTGCATGACAGCAGAGCAGGTGAGAATTCATGTAAGCACTAGTGGTTTTGGGGGAGATCTAAAAGCTGAGGAAGATCAATTTCCCATTGGCAAGTTGTGGAAAAAATCTGCTAGAATTTGCTGAATGCTTTACGGCTTTACTAACTTGGTAAGTTAAATATCAAGTAAGCCTTGGAAAAATGCACCTTTCAGTAGGTCGTGGAAGGACTGTGGCTGGGGGAGGGACTTCCTAGACATTTTCTTGATTATTTTACCAGCTGGAAAACATTCTGAATCACTCCTGATTTCCTTGTTTCTGTTCATGAAGAGCAGAAAAGCTGTTACTTGTCATTGGAGTTTTCTTGAGCAGGGTCCTGTTGCTGCTGTCAGAGTGACCTGTGTGGCTGCTGCTCTTCCGTGGGGTTTCTTGCCCCACGGAGCATCCCCATGGGTTTCATCCCCTGTTGTGGGGCATGGAGGCAGCAGCAGGGGAGATGATGTGCTGGCAAGAGCACAGCAGCCCCAGGCTGACCTGGGATGTGGGGCTGGAGCATTTTGCCTGGTCTTCAGCCCATTGATTTAAACAGATCTCACTGAGGGGAGTCCAGGGAATGAGGGCTAATGGTAATAGTCCTTAGTTCATGACACATCTGGGCACATAATTAACAGTTATTGACAACAAATGACTACTTGGTTTAGCAAGAAAGCTGAGCTTCTTGGATTTCCTGTAGGATGTAACCACAGGAAATTAATTTGGCGCTTTCTGATGACATCATCTTGACCACAGAGCTTCCTCTGAACAAAAAGCTGTTTTTCTTGGCCTCCTTTGCAGACATTTTTATAATGCAAATGTTATAAAGTTGCAGTAGGGCTGATGTGAATTCCAGCAGAAGGGAATTTGGTGTGTGACTGTAATGAGGTAATTGTTTTACCCCTGACTGTACAGAGAATTGGCAGAAAAGGTAAAAAGTGCTCCTTTGTACAGGATACTGCTGTCTTTGGAGGGGCTGTCGGGTTCTGAGGCTGATGGAACAAATGTTTGCTGGGTAATGCTGCCCATAAATGGAGGAAGATGTTGCAGAGGGTCTGTTTGGAGCATTCAGGTCTGTCCTCCCCCATGCAGGAGAAGGGAGCTGTCAGCTGAGCAGGAAAGCATCTCAGCTGCTCACAGAGACTCAAGATTTTACATATTTTTCTTCCTTAGCACAGGGAGTCTGTGCAGCTCCTGTTACAAACACAGGCTATGTGTCCAGGCAGACCATTTTCTCTTTCAGTCAATGTGGGTAAAGTTAGAGCTGTTTTGCTGTACTTGTGTCCAGAGAGAGCACGGGGCAGGTGTTGCTGGGATTTGGCATACCTGTAGTGTCTCTAAGAGGGAATTTGGGGGCTTGAGCACAAGTGTGGGTTTGGTCTGTGCAGGTGAGGGAGAAGAATGGTTCTTAGTGAGGTGCTGGGAGGGGCACCATGAAACAGCCATCTCAGGTAAGGAATGGGTTGGATTTTTTTACCAGCTTCAGTAGCTGGTCGGGAAATTCAAATGAGCTAGGTCTGTAGTTACACTTGTCCCTGCTTCAGCCATGTCACTGTGGCAGGGTGGGCAACACTCATTGTGTGGCCCCATGGCAGCAGTACAAAGTGTAGCCATCCCATCCTGAGTGAGGAGGGTGCTCACAGCCCATCTGAGCTCAGAGGGAACACATGGGCAGGGGGCTGCAGGACCCTGGCTCAGGGCCTGTGTGCACCTCAGGAGCTGATCTTTGGGCATCTCTCTTGGCACCAGCTCCAACTAAGGCCCTGCAATTCATGCAGAGGTGGAAAATAAAACTTTCCTGGGCTGGTGGTGCCCCTGGTCTTGTCTTTTCGTCTCTCATTCAGAGCCAGTTGCAGGCTGTTGGAGCTCACCCACTCCTGTCCTGCAGGAAGGAACTGCTGCCTGTGCAGGGGTAATTGCCACTGAGCAGGAACAAGAAGCTCCACTCTGAGCAGACCTGGCTGCAGCAGAGTGAAATGTAATCTTTAGTTCCTTGCTGATTGATAAAGATGGATAAAGAGACACAGCCCTGTCCTAGAGCAGCAGCAGCCTCATGTTCTTGTGACGTGTTCTGTGCTCTTTGTATGAAATGTCAGCACTACTGTCCAGCAGTTCACTTGCCAAGGAAATCCCATTCTGGTAGCTCGGGCTGCTGCTCTTTTTTTCCAGTCTCTGCTTGTTGCTCATGAAAGTGCTGGGAATTGTACAAAGAGAGGTTCCCCAAAGCAGCAGCCAAGGTGCTGGAATGTGCCAGAGGAGGAGTGGCAGATGATGTTAGCAGAGAAGACTGCATCACATTATTTTAGCTTGTTGTCTTTTTCTTGTCACAAAAGCTGGCTCTGATGAGCAGCAGAAGCTTGTAGCCTGTTTCTCCTCAGAATGGTCTAAGGGCTGCAGTTACACCAGCCCATAATGCAGGTGCTGAGTGTTATGTCTGTACTCTATTTCTGAATTAATTGCTTTGGTTTTAGCACCAGGTAGCCTAATCTTCTGGAAACCATCAGGTAACTCATGTAGGTAGGGTGTGTTGATGCCATATCACAAGCTGTGATTTTGACAAGGATTATGCAGCTGATGAGCTATGCCAGGATCAGAGGAAAGAATGGAATCAAAATGCAAATGTGAAATATTTCAATGCCTGTAACACTAGTCCCCTGTGTCCCTTTTCATTGCTAGCTCAGGTGTCCAGAACTATGTTGTATTAGGAATTCTGTAAGGCCGGAGTGCCAGTGTAGAGCCAGTGATGTGTGATTTCTAGGGACAGGTTGGGGTGGCCCTTCTTGATGACCATTTTGAAGGCCCTGTGTTCCTTCCAGACCATTTCATTTAGAGAAGTAACACTTGAGTTTTGGAGCTATGAGTGGCTGACAAGGAGAAATGGACAGGAAAGGGAAAGCTGTGGAGCCCCTTCTTGGGTCCACTGTCCAAACCCTCACACAGGCTGTGCTTGAATCCTGCCCTGCAGAGGCCATGGACACCACAGGAGCCCTCAGTCTAATAGCTCCCTTCTCTCCTGGGCCCTCAGACGCCTTCGATTACAGCCCCGCTGTTCAGAAATAGCAGGGCAGTATGGCAAGATCATAAACTAACCATCATGAAATGAGGGCTTGTGCTGCCAGCGTGGAGCTCTTGGGAAGGACGCTGCTGCCAGAAAGCCACTGGGTGCTGGCAGCCCCTGTATGCTGGCTGGCAGGCATGCTCTGAGCTGAGCTGAGCCTTTCCCTGGGGTGCAGCATCTCTCTTCACCATGCAGGAGTGAACAGAAGTGTTGGGTGAGAAAGAGGGTTGTCTGCAGCCCTGAATTCTCTCTAGGGCTGGCATGAAGGTGCAGCTGAGCACTTTCTGGTGCCCCTTTTCTCAGGGGTGTGGCTGAGGGAAGGGCAGAGAGCTGACAGACTGTGTCAGTACTGTCTTGCCCCTGGGTTGATCATGATGACCAACAGCTTGCAGCAATCATTCCTGGCCTGGTTTTGAAGGGATTTCCTCCCACCTCCCTCTGGAAGCAGCTGTTCATGGAAGGAAAAGGTGCAGAACTGCTGGGGCTCAGTGCCCTCTTGTTACTGACCCTTTGTATCAGCCTCTGGCTGCTGCCCTGGACATCTCCATGAGCATCTGTGGCTCTGGGAATTCTCTGCAGCAGGTGGGTGTGCTCAGTATGTTGATGAGCCAGGTTTTGCTGTCTCAAGATGCTTTTAAAAACGATTGCAAATGTAAGGCAGAGTTCATGTTTGCAGCTTCAGCAGATTTTGTTCAGAAAGGCTGACTATTTGCAGGAAATGGGGATGATGAAGATCATAATTAGAACTGGGTAGTTAAGTAGCACAGAAGAAAGATGTTTATTAAGCAGGCTTTGGCAGGTTTTCTGTGTCACCTTGCTCTGGCATATCTATGGGGGTTCTTGTGTGGCAGGCAAAATACCAGAATTCAGAAATTACCACTGGAAAGAGAAACCACGGGCTTGCAGCCCAGGAGACTCCAGAATCCAGCTGAGTGCTCTGCTTCCTACAGAAGGCATTGCCATGGAGCTGGATGTACCTGGAGCCATGGCTGGGAGGGGTCACCAAGCACTGGCATCCCTGGGGGAGGAGTATTAGGGAGCATGGTTACTGGGGCAGACATAATTCTTGGTTGGATTCAGTTGAGAATTTGAACATTCTGCAGCTGTCTGAACATACTTTGTGAGCAGCTCAGCCACTGGTAGTTATTTAGGTTTGCAGTTTTGGTCGTTTTTCCCAGTCCCCTTCAAAGCAATGAAACTTTATAAAGCTCCCACATTTGGTAAAGTGCAGCTCCTTGCTTCAGGCTGTGCAAATCAAAGATCAAATTTCACCCTCTTGTTTCCAGAAGGAGATGCAGAAGGAAAGATAGATCATTCCTTTCTAATGAAATCTGTAAATTCTCTGAAGCCAAGGTTTTCTGCCCTTTCCTGAGGGGAAGGGGAAATGCTTTCCAGGTGTCCCTCCAGCCCTGCTTTGTCTGTAAAGCCACTTCAGTCAAGAGCAGGGCTGTATGGATTCAGCCTTCTCCCTGAACTTGAATGAATTCTGGTTTGGAGCAGCAGAATGGGGATTTTTCTGTTCTTCTGAGTTAGATCTCATAGAGGATGTGCTCCTTACCAGCAGTCTTGGATGGAGTGTGGAGAATCCCATCCATTCATGAGCTGCAGCACGAGGGAGCCCATGGCAGTGTCCCTGCCTGTGGGATGTGTGTGGCTCTCAGCCATACAAAGAGGTGGTCTGGCCCTGGGGCTGCCACATTTTTCAGAAAGGAAAAATCTGAGAATCTTACAACCACAGTTGTTTTGTTATATTTGCAAACAATCTGGAAAATGAGGACAGGATATAAATACCTTACAAATGAGAACTGGAAAGAGTCTTCAGGCTAAAGCAGTTTGTCATGCCTGGAAACATAGACTGAGATGTCAGAGACAGGCTGTGATGAGGAAATGATTCCAGCTTCTCAGTGCAGACAGCAGTCTTGCTTTATTAGGGATCCAGGGCAGACTGCCTTGTACCCTGGAGGAAGGCTGAGTGCCAGCTGCTGGGAGAACACTTACCTTTGGCGTTTATTTCTAATTGTGGGTCCACTAGTGCTGCATTACAGCTTGGACTGAATCACCTGCATGCCTCAAAGGATGAGTTCAGTGATGTGAATCAGCCTTAGTGCCTGACCTTCAGCATTTGGATTTATATCTGAGAGTATAAATTCTTTGCCTTTCTCTTTCTGTCTTTAGCAGGTTTTTGAAGTCAGCTTGACAGGATTCATACAGGTTTGTCTGGTTCAAAAGTGATAGGATTAAGCAGAAGGAAGAGAAATCTGACTGGTGCAGGAAATTTGGGAATGCACTAAAAGGCCATATGCTTTGTTTTGTTTGGACTTGTGACTCAAGAGGGAAATGTAATACTTCCTGAGGATCTCCTTTAAATGTCCCCATTTGACCTCCACAGCACATGGATTTTAGCTGAAGGAAATGCAGTCTTCTGGTTTTACTTTCACAGTGTCTGCAAAGCTCAGCACGCTGCTAAGGCCTGGACCTGGCTGCAGTAAAAGAAATGAAGCAGAAAACTCATGCAAGAGCTGCAACACTCTGGGTTTTCAGGAGGTCCACTTCAGCCAGGGCTTTTTCCTCTGTATTGAGTTTGCAGAGAGGAGATGTCCAGTTTATGAACAAGAGTAGAAAGGGTTGCACAGGCCAGCACACTGCTGTAGGAGCTGATATTTTCTTTGCCTGCTCTGAACTTGTTAGATCCAAGTTTGTGACTTGCTGACTTATTCTTCCTGACTTTGACCAGGGTATGAGTCACTCCTCAGGGTCACCACCATGGAGATGCTTGTGGTTTTAAATGAGGAATATTTACATCACCACTAAAAATGTCAAGTCAGCCATCCTCCCTAAAGTGATTGCTCACAGGAGCCTTTCAGATTACATCCAGAAAGCGACCAAATTTGGGCTACTTGGGGTAAAGATAGATCAGCCCCAGGTGATGTGTAGGCTCAATGTTGAGATCTCTTTGCAGTGTTCTTAGGCTGGTGTTTCTTGTGTGATTTCTTTGAGGAATGAGTGGAGCTTTGCAGAGCCCACCCAGAAAGGCAGCCCACTCCCCCAGGTCCCCAGCACCACGTGGTGAGGGGTGTTGCAGCAGTTCCCACAGTGAACAGCCTGGTCAGTACGACTGACAGGCAGATTTACTCCTAAAAAATTGAATGAAATAGTTGTTGCTTCAGCTTTCCAGCAAAACCCTGCTAACTTGGTCAAAACTATTTGCAAAACTATTCTGTTAAGGGTGTAGCTCAGGTTTACTTTTACAAGTGTTCTAGGCAGAGCTAGGCACCTTGCTCCTAAATGATGATGGAGGAGATGGAGTCAGCATTATTTTGATCTCCAAATGAGCAGGTGAGAGTCAGCATTCCTCTTGAAGAGGAGCAACTGTGAATGGTCTGGCAGTCAACCCCCCAGTGCTGCTCAGGTTTGCCTGGATACATGTACTTTGTATGATACTTCTGCCATGGAACAGGGAGAATGAGAAGTCCTCTGAAACATTAACAATTTCCTGAGCAAGTAGGGACAGAGAGGGCTGGGAGCAAATTGTCGGCACAGTCCATGGCAGGCTCTGTCATGAGCAGCAGCTCTGTGAATTTTACCCATTAATCAAGTGGGGGCCAGGACCATCTCTTTATACTGTGTATTTTGAGTCTTTCTATTGTGTCACTAATTCCTGGTTGTTCTCTTTCAGTTAGTAGATACAAAGCTCCTTTCAGGCTTTCAGATATTAGTGCTTCTGGTCTATGGCTCTGGCTTTTTTGGGGTTTGCTCTTTGGTAGCTTCTTTGTTAAAGACTGAGACCTTCTACAAATAACTAAGGATATTGATTGTCAGGGATATTGATTTTGGTGTATTTTGCCCCCAGGAAATAATTGCCTAAAAGCAAATCCATTCCTTCTTTCTGTGTATGATCATGTTTAAGAGGGGAGGATATTGCCTGCTGCTTCCTTTCTGATTTTCAGAAGCATGGCACACAAAGGAAACAGCAAGATGTGGCACTGGCACATCAGCCTCACCTTGAAGGGAGGAGAGAAGGACAAGTTTTAATTTTGATAGGGCACCTGCTCTGTTTGGATGTGAGACTTGTCTGTGCATAAATCAGGCATTGTCCAAGCCAGGCTGAGGCATACCTGTGGATTCTGAGGAAATGATGAAGGGGCTTAATAGAAGTGGAGATAAAGTGCAATTTATAGCAAATTATCATTTTAGCAGGTCCTGGAACTACTCCCATCACAGTGCTGTCCTGTTTGTGTACACAGCACTTGCTTGGTCCTTACCTGTAAAACAAACAGCTCCTGCAGAGAAGGAGCTGGGATGTGTCCCTGGTGTCATTTATCCTGAGCCCTTCCTACCTGGAACAGTTCCAGCAGCATAGGGCACAGTGAGATTTTACTGAGTGTGGTGACACCCACAGCACTCAGCGTGTGCTTTCAGAGCTCTGTGTCTGTTCGGGAAGAATCTGCTCCCCTCAGTACCCTCAGAGCACTCTCAATGAACCAGCACAGCTTTGCTTGCATTCAAGAGCAAGGCCATGCAGGTGAGGGCTGGTGGGGTGTGGGTCAGGAGGTGCTCTGGCTTTCAGAGGTGCTGCTGCCTGCCCCCAGTACAGCTGGGATGAATATGCATGGTTATCTGCTGGGTACAGTTCCACTACATCTGTAGGATCAAGCTGCTGTTACTCTGTGCCCAGAGGGAGAAGGGAAGTTGAAAGAAGCAGCATGAAGCAGGGCATGCTCCATCTCTGATCAGTCTTAATTAATGTCTGTGTTCAGGGATTAAGGGTGCCTTACAGTGAGATACCAGGCAGAACATTTTCCATTACCTTGTCCATTTCAGAATGATTATAGAGTGTTCTTATTTAAGCAGGCTGTGCACTCAGGTGAAGACTTGTTTAAATGTAACATGATTGGGAAATGACCATTCTCTGGCAAGGGTGAAATGCTTAAGGAATGCATCTCTCCAAACTGCCAGGTGCCATTCTGTGATGCACATCTGCTTAACATCAGACTCTGCCTTACTCAGCTCAAAAACCTGAGCTGGCTGTGCCTTCTGAGAGAAAGAGACCACTTAGAAATCTTTTTTCAGAGCTCCCTTCTGTGCCTCAGCTCAATGGCAGAAGAATCTGCTTTCTATTAAAGTGATAAATTGCTTAATTGGAGGTGTAAGCAACCCCCACTGTAAAATTTGTCTTTGTCAGATACATAAAACATTGATTTTCTTTGTTTGCTGTTGCAAGCCCCCTGTGGTATGGAGCTGCAGTCTCACATCACCCTGCTACCAAGCAGAGGTGTGTGCTAGCAGAGATGGAGTCTGTTTGCCATGTGTCAGCCGTGTGCTCTCCCTGCCACAACAGGGCTCCTCTGCCACTGACGTGGGAACACCCATCCCTCTTGGGGCTGAGCCAGCTGGGGTTCCCAGTGGATCCTGTAATGTGAAGGATTTTATTAAATACACAGTTATGAATTTGTCTTCTGGAGAGCTATTCCTAATCCCTTGAAGTGAGTCACTGGAGTCTCCCAGCAGATGTTAAAACCAAATTGTTCCTAAAACACTGGTGTAAGGGCAAGCTCCCCTTACTGCCCCCAGAGCAAATAGAGCACTGATGGTTATCTTGCTGGGGGATTGCTGCTGTACAAATCAGCCCCAGCCTGGAGGAGCCAGGAGTGCCACAGGCTGTCCTCATGCTGACTCCCAGAGGATTGAGAAGGGCTGTTCTCAGGTCAGGTAACTGTGGAAGCTAGTGCAGAATGAAACATGAGGACCATTGGAATGAAGGACACATCAGAGGGTGGAGGTGGCCTTCCTGCCTTGTGTGTCTGTCTGGGTGAGCCACAAAAAACAAAACAGCCCCAGCTTTGTGATCAAGTTGTG
This sequence comes from Passer domesticus, assembly GCF_036417665.1. Taxonomy (NCBI): domain Eukaryota; kingdom Metazoa; phylum Chordata; class Aves; order Passeriformes; family Passeridae; genus Passer; species Passer domesticus. The sequence goes on from NC_087490.1 coordinate 8,804,467, forward strand.
TTATTTTTCATCAGTTCTTCACCCTTTATTTTCTATTTCTCTTTTTGTCTCCTTCAACTTATTTTTCTTTTCTGCTTCACTAGTCCTCCTGCCACATCCTGGTTTAGATAATCCAGCCCTGGGCACTCAGGCATGTCAGCCAAGTGTTTTTGCATGCTCTGAGAATGGTTGCCAAGCTTGTACCCTTCATTCTAGGTCTTTAATGTGAGCTTGGGCATGGTCTTGGGCTAAGGGATTAGGAGCCCTAAGAATAAACATTTCCAGCCTCACAAATTTCAATTCCTATCATCTGCTTCCCATTCTAGGAGACATCCTAAAGATTTCTTCCCATGTGCGGGATACGCAGTCCCTGCTTCTGTCAAGTTTCTCTTGTGCACACACAATCTGAGATCTGCTGCTTTCCATTTATGCCTCTTTTCCCCAGCCATAGCCCATTAACATCATCTGAGTCTCTGCCTGATGGCTCTTGGCCAGAGCTCATCTCTTCAGCAATCTGCACGCATGGATGTCCACTTTTTTTATTTTAGCAGCCCCAGGAGACACCAGATTTCACTGACTCCTTGTTTTCCAGAAAGACATTTCTGTTCTCTTCCCAGCAATAACAAAAGTTCTGTTGCTGGTGGTGGCCAGTCTTCCAGAATTCCTGAACTTCCAGGCTGGGTCAGTTCTCACAGCATTGTACTGGGCTTGACTTGGCCCAGGGGGTGCTGCTGCCTTGTTCCACAGCAGTGGGCACGTTGCTTCCTATCAGGATGAAGGGAGCTCTGATGCATCTTGAGGCCTGTAATGGGCCCCACTTTGGTCTGGGCCTGTGGAAGATGGCTGCATGTATCTGTTTTTTTCCCTTTTCTTCCCTTCTTAGGTTGCAAATGACTCAATACTCTGTATATATTAAGCTTCATGAAGATTTGTGTAAAAATGGAGTCCAATTCGGAGCAATAATTTTTGTGTTGGTTTTGTAGCAGCCTCCAAACAGGCCCCGTCAAACCCTCTAAGAGCTCTCCCTCACATTGTCAGCCAAGAATTTATGTCACTGTGCTGCTGAAGAGCCTGTCCAGGGCCAGACCACCCCAGTTCTGCAGCCAGTCTGACCAGCATGGAGCAGGACCCAGTCCCAGCTCTGCCTGTGGCCACACCAGCAGCAGCTGCTCTGGCCTGCACTGCGGAGGGGCTGGGGCCATGCCAGCACTGCCCAAGGGCCATCAGTGGCAGCCCTTGGCTGGCTGCTGCCCTCACCCTGACAGCTCCTTTTGGGAGGTTTGGAACTGGGTCACAGCAGCAGCTGGGTAGCAAAGGAAATGCACATGCAGGAGCTGCAGAGGAGTCGGGGCCAGCACGCTGGAGTGAGCAGCCTTGCTGAGGCAGCAGGGGTGTGAGGAGCAATCCCTGCCCTTGGCTCCTTGCCCTGCTGACTGGCTGGGAGCTCTGGCTCTGCCAGGTGGAAGGCAGGTCTGCATCCTGGGAGATGCAGGGGGCAAAAGAATCTGATTCTCAGATAAGTTCTCTTATTAAATACAGCTGTTTCTTGGTGATAGGAACTTGGGTTGTCACAGCACTATATTTAGGTGAGAGGTGCCTGAGGGGCAGAGGCTCCAGCTACTGAAATGCTGTTGTCTTTTCTGCATTCCCAAGGTTGTGTGGGGCTCAGGATGCTGCATAGTAAGAGCTGTGCTTTTTGGAGCATGGTGTGCTTGGTGAAGCAGAGGTATGGAAGGATGTTAGTAAGATCACTCTCTCTGTCTCCTCAGTAGTCTCTGCATCTTTGGAGTGCTGTCCTTCACCTCTGCCAGGAACAAACACACATTGCACACATCAAAGGAAGAGGTAGTCCAACCCATGTCCTCCCAAGTCAATCCCATCCCTTCCTGCTGTCTCCACAGAAACTGTCCTGAGCAGTTTAGAGCTGCAGCGAGCAGGTTTTCTGGTTGGTAGTCACATTCTTTCGCCAGAATGGCCTCTCATGGTTTTGATTTCTAGAGCTGGGGCCATCTGACTTGTTGCCAGGAATGCTTGTACTTACATTGTCTCCCTTACCCCTGCAGGCAGCATCCTCAGCACTGAGCAGCCTGGGCCACGTGTACACAGCCATTGGGGACTACCCCAACGCCCTGGCCAGCCACAAGCAGTGTGTCCTCCTCGCCAAGCAGTCCAAAGATGAGCTCTCTGAGGCACGGGAGCTGGGCAACATGGGGGCAGTGTACATTGCAATGGGGGATTTTGAAAACGCAGTGCAGTGCCACGAGCAACACCTGAAGATTGCCAAGGAGCTGGGGAACAAGCGGGAGGAAGCTCGAGCCTACAGCAACCTGGGCAGTGCTTACCACTACCGCAGGAACTTCGACAAAGCCATGTCCTACCACAACTATGTGCTGGAGTTGGCCCAGGAGCTGGCTGAGAAGGCCATTGAGATGAGAGCTTATGCTGGCCTGGGCCATGCAGCTAGATGTATGCAAGACCTGGAGAGGGCTAAGCAGTACCATGAAGAACAGTTGCACATTGCTGAGAGCCTGCAGGACCGAGCTGCTGAAGGCAGAGCCTCCTCCAATCTAGGTAAGGCCCTGACACGGAGCAGAATTTGTCATGGAATGCTGAGACTATCAGAGCTGCTGCTAGGATGGCCAAGGTCTGCTGTGTGCTATCTTCTTAGTCACCCAGTTTCACCAGGCTGCCTTAATAAATTAAACAGGCCCTTGGCAGATTGTGTGCTGCTGTACCGTATTCCGTGTTCAATTATTAAATTCCTTAGAAAAACACTAGAAAGCACAAACTCACAGCAAAAGGGAAATGAAAAGAGAAAATGCATTTGAGGAGCTCTTCAGGAGTTAGGAATAACTGTAATTCTTGCACTAATGCAAGAAGCGATGTGGTTTGTTACTTGGCCATTTCTTTGGGAGCTTGTCAGCAGGATCTGTCAATACATTGCTGCCTTGTAAGTTGAGAGACACATGGATCAAATCTTAAGGTTTTTTTTCCAAATATACTCATTGAAATACTAGGGTGTAGGAGTCCTGCATTCTCCTAAGGAGCAGCACTGGCATGCTGCTGGCAGGCTGGGAGAGACTGAGTTCCATTCAAATGAAGCCTGTTTCTCCTGCTGCCTCACAGCACCAGATGTGGCAGCGACCAAGGATGCATTTCCATCTCTGCCATGGCTGTGGCAGTTGTGCTGCCAGTGTTCCAGCTGTTATTTGGGATGTGTTCTCAGTTGGCTGGGAGCTGCAAAGCAGGGCTGGTGCTGAGATATCAAAATAAGTGTTTGTTGGCAGCCCCTGAAACCCAGCCCTTGCAGGCTGCCCCACGCTGTAAATCAGCTCCTGTTTCTGCTTGGCAGTTGGCACTTGGTTCATTTGTAGATGCTAATTGTACTCTGATGTTATCAACAGCAGGTAATTGAAAAGAGCTTGATGAATTACTTAATTTCTCCTAGTAGCTGAGTCTTCAGGAGCTGAATGAAGAAGATAAGGGGAGCTGCAGAAAACAAAACAGTCACAGCTTTTTAATTAGTGTTGCAGATCTCCTCCTTTACACAAATTGAGGCAGATCCGTGGGGCAGAATAGGTTTGTGATGCAAAAATGCTTGTGGGCAGCTTAGCATGAGCGAGCAGTGAGGCTGAACAAGGTTTGTGTTAATGTGACAGCACCCATCAGGCAGGAGGGCTGGGACAGGAGGCCTTGCATGAGCAGCAAAGCACAAACTACATTCCCCATCTCCTCTTCAGTGTAGGACCTTGTCTTGGGGACCCTGTGGCTGCAGTCCTGGGGAGACACAGATGTGAGAGATGGACTGGTGCAGCAGAGAATGTTTTTCACTGTTGGATTATAGCCTAAATATAACTTTCAGTTGGTATGCTGACTCAGCCACTCCACACTTTGTGTTAGAATAGTTCTCCTAGCGTCTGAGCACGGGGTCTCACGTTTCAGCTGTTATTTGGCTGTATTTTTTGTCTTCTCTGTCAGAGTTAAGTTATACTGGAGAAAGGGAACATGTAGTTCTTGTTGAGACAATTTATTATTGTTTAAAATGCATCCAGTACCAATCAAAAAGTCAAGTTTTAATTGTCTCTTTCATCTAATCCACATGCAAAACAAAACCTCATCAAAATAACCATGCTGACAGGCAAAAAAATGTATCTAAATGTGTGTTTCTAGGCCAGAATGTTAGAGTTGGCCTCCCTGCTGAAGCAACAGACATTTTCTGTTGCATTTCCCTGATGCAGATGGAAAGCACCCTTAAGTGTGTGATCCAGTGTTAAGCAGGGCAGACAGGGACTGTAACAGAGCCCAGCTGCTACAGTGTTCTGCAGGGAGATACTCTGCACTCTGGGATGAGGTGAGCAGGAGGTGATGGACTGAGGATGAAGCACAAGCTGTCAGCCTTTCACAAGATGTGGAGTTTAACCAGAAGTCTCAGGTTCTCAACCTTCGCAAAGCATCTGGTATTTCCAAACACTCAGGCTCCATGTGGAGACCAGGCTTTGCAGACTCTGCAGCTTTTAAGGGTTCCCATTAGGATGAGGAGAAGACACTTCACATTATTAATAGAACACAGTTTAAAGTCTCTCGCTGCTGCCTTTTTGCAGCTCCAAGAGAACTTCTGTACCTCTTTTCATGTGCTCATCATGTTGCCCAAAGATGCCAGATATTTTCTCTTGAAGCTTTTGCAATTAATGTAAAAAACATTTGCAGGGCCTCCTTCAGTGACTCCCAAACCTCTAGACTTGTTCACAGGTGTTTGCAAAGTAGCCACAGGCATTATTAGCACCGAGTTTAATTGAAGTGTAGGTGGTATCATCAGCAGAATCAGAGCTCCTGTTCCCATGTCTCATAACAAATTCAAGATGATTCCACTGAAATTGAAAAGCATCTGCAATGCTGTCTCACTCAATGTGTTGAGTCTGAGCTCTGGAGCTACCAGGTATTGCTTCTGGAAATAAACAGCAATTTTATAGGGCCAGACTGTCTGGTTGTTGTGGTGAATGGGTGCTTTTGTACAACATGAAACCTAAACCTTCCCTGGGCTTTCCCTGTTAGAAGCAAGGAGGCAGTTTGTTCAGAAGGGCTGCGAAGAGCCAGGGAAGGGTCCGGGCTGCAGGCAGTCCTGGTGTGCAGGGTGCCGCAGAGGTTTAGTACAGGGCACCGTGTTTGTTGAGCTGGTTTCTGTTGTTTTCCAGGAATCATTCACCAGATGAAAGGCGACTACGACACGGCGCTGCGGCTGCACAAGACACACCTGTCCATAGCGCAGGAGCTGAGCGATTACGCGGCCCAGGGCCGGGCCTACGGCAACATGGGCAACGCCTACAACGCCCTGGGCATGTACGACCAGGCCGTCAAGTACCACCGGCAGGAGCTGCAGATCTCCATGGAAGTCAACGACCGTGCTTCTCAGGCATCCACACACGGCAACTTGGCTGTCGCTTACCAGGCGCTGGGCGCTCACGACCGTGCTCTGCAGCATTACCAAAATCATCTCAACATTGCGCGGGAGCTGCGGGACATCCAGAGCGAAGCGCGGGCCCTCAGCAATTTGGGCAACTTCCACTGCACGCGAGGAGAGTTCGTGCAGGCGGCCCCGTACTACGAGCAGTACCTGCGCTTGTCCCCAGAGCTGCAGGACATGGAAGGCGAGGGGAAAGTTTGCCACAACCTTGGCTATGCCCATTATTGCCTCGGGAACTACGAGGAAGCTGTTAAGTACTACGAGCAGGATCTTGCTTTAGCGAAGGATCTTCACGACAAGCTGAGCCAAGCCAAAGCCTATTGCAACCTGGGCCTGGCCTTCAAAGCCTTGATGGACTTCAGCAAAGCAGAGGAGTGTCAGAAGTACCTGTTGTCCCTGGCACAGTCTCTGAACAATTCCCAGGCCAAATTCCGAGCTCTGGGGAACTTGGGGGATATTTTTGTCTGTAAAAAAGATGTACATGGTGCAATAAAATTTTATGAGCAGCAGTTGAGCTTAGCCCATCACGTTAAAGACAGGAGACTGGAAGCCAATGCCTATGCAGCCCTGGGCTCTGCATACAGGATGGTACAGAAGTGTGACAAGGCTTTAGGTTACCACACGCAGGAGCTGGAGGTGTACCAGGAGCTGGGGGATATGTCGGGTGAATGCAGAGCACACGGTCACCTTGCTGCAGTGTATATGTCACTTGGGAAGTACACCATGGCCTTCAAGTGCTATGAAGAACAGCTGGAGCTGGGGCAGAAGTTGAAGGACCCCAGCATTGAAGCCCAGGTCTACGGTAACATGGGCATTACCAAGATGAACATGAATGTCATGGAGGAAGCGATTGGCTACTTTGAGCAGCAGCTGGCCATGCTGCAGCAGCTCAGTGGGAATGAATCCGTGTTAGATCGGGGCCGAGCGTATGGGAACCTGGGAGATTGTTATGAGGCTCTGGGAGATTTTGAGGAAGCTATAAAGTATTATGAACAGTACCTGTCTGTGGCTCAAAGCTTGAACCGTATGCAAGATCAGGCAAAGGCCTACCGAGGCTTGGGCAGTGGGCACAGGTAAGGAGCTGCACGTGTGTTCTGATGTCAGTGTACAGTCCATGCAGTGTGGTACTGATGGGGTGTGTTTGAGGCCCTGGGCACACACACACAGTGATGTGACACAGGAGTGAGTTAAGAGTCCTGTGGATGCTGAGGACTCTGCTGACAGCTCAAATTACCAAGCTGATGACACCTGGAGGAGGAGGAGGTTGATTCAAAAGTGCTGGGGATGTCTGCTGGGGCAAAGCCTCTGACTGGAAGGTTTGAGCTGGCCTCCAGGGGAAATGGCAAAACACCTTCTCTCAAGGAAATACCGGCAAAATAAACACTGCTGTTTTCTTCCCTTGTAGGGCTATGGGAAATTTACAGCAGGCTCTGGTGTGCTTCGAGAAGAGGCTTGTAGTGGCACACGAGCTGGGGGAGGCATTTAACAAAGCCCAGGCTTACGGGGAGCTGGGAAGCCTGCACAGCCAGCTGGGCAACTACGAGCAAGCCATCTCATGCCTGGAGCGGCAGCTGAACATCGCAAGGGAGATGAAGGACCGAGCCCTGGAGAGCGACGCCGCCTGCGGCCTGGGAGGGGTCTACCAGCAGATGGGCGAGTACGAGACAGCCCTGCAGTACCACCAGCTGGACCTGCAGATCGCCGAGGAGACCAACAACCCCGCCGGGCAGGGCCGGGCCTACGGCAACCTGGGCCTCACCTACGAGTCGCTGGGCACCTACGAGAGGGCGGTGGTTTACCAGGAGCAGCACCTCAGCATCGCGGCGCAGATGAACGACCTTGTAGCCAAAACCGTGTCTTACAGCAGCCTGGGGAGGACTCATCATGCTTTACAGAACTACTCTCAGGCTGTGATGTACCTGCAGGAAGGTGAGAGGCTGAGTTGTGCAACAGAGTGTAGGGTCAGAAGGGTGGAAGGGAGACCTGAAGACAGGGAGAGGTGAGGTGCTGTAAATGTGGCTCAAACAGGATGTGTTTGACAGTGGCCTTTGATGCAGAAGCTCTTGCAGACATCCACAGCTACTGCTGAGCATCTGTGTGAGTGGCTGTCTGTGGAGGTGTTGCATGCCATCTCAGATGGAACCTTCTAGGTGTGCTCTAGACAAAGCATGATCTGTGCCTTCCTCAGGGCATCTTGGGTACCTCAGAGCATGAATTGACACTGTACCTAGCAGAGTCTCTTTGTAAAGCTCATTTGTGCCTGAAGGTGTAAACCTTCTCTATAAATGGCATTGCATACCAGGATCTAGCTCTGGGGAAATGACAGAGGAATATGATGAATCTCTCTGATCCTGAGAGGTCTGTTAGGAGAGATTTATGCCTTGCTGGTAGCCACCTGGCTCTTCTTACATGTTCACCTAGGAGTGAGACAAAGTGGGTGAGTTCCCCTAAAGTCTGAGTGAAAACAAGTGGTGTTTGATAGAGAGGTGAGGGAAGTTCAGCATGAGGTGTCCAGGAGCTGTCTGCCACTGCTGAGTGCCGGGTCAGTGCTGGCCTGGGAGCTGTGCTGCTGCAAGGGGGTGCAGCATGCAGGCAGCAGCTGATCAAACTGTGGGCTCTGATGCAGCAGATGAGCAATGTAGCTGGAGTGTATGAAGCTGGAGGCTGAAGGATGTATTACATCAGTTAGTTTAGTTTTCATGAAACTGACCTTGGCAGGATTCCAGTATGCTGTTGGAAGGGGAGAAATGAAACACAGCTCCTTCTCCTGGTGTGCTGCAGAATTCCTGCATAGCCTGGGAATGCTAGCTGCTGCTGAGCTGCGTGGTGACAGCCAGGGCCCTGCTCCCCAGGCTGGGGGAACCCAAGGTGCCTCAGAGGACATGTCCCTGTTGTCAGCAGGGGCCACCAAGGCAGAGGTTTGGAGTGTGTGGAAGCGGGGACAGCACAGATTGTGCTGCTGGAAGTGAAGTGAGCTCCAGGTTGTTCAGGCCAGGCCGCTGCCCTCTGCTCTGGCTCAGCACATAAACCATGCAGAGCCTGCCAGAGGGCCAGGGAGAGCTGATGGGAAGCAAGCCAGGAATGTGGCAAGAGGTGTCTTTTCTGGCAGTGTTTGACAGCTCAGTGTGATTTTGTTTGTCTGTGTGGCTTTTAGGGTTTAAAAGTTGAACTCTCTGATAGGGGCTTACTGAGTGTGTCTCAGGGTGCCTTAACCTCACTTGGGGAGGCTCAGTCCATGGAAGTGTCTGTCACCTCTCATGCTGGTGCTGATGTGAGGGCTGGCAGCAGCTGCCCAGCACTGCTACTGCCCCTGATCATCCTGGTGCTGTCCCTGCCCTGCTCACCACCCCACCTCTGGTGCTGCCCTGCTTTCTGTCCCAGTGCTGGCACCTCCACAGCTGTCTCTGCCTGCACAGGAACCCCCTGGGGCTGAGGCCACAGCCCCTTCTCCCCTCTGGCCCTCTCTCACTCTAACTCCTTTTCAGGCCTGAGGCTGGCAGAGCAGCTGGGTCGCAGAGAAGATGAAGCAAAAATCCGTCACGGCCTCGGCCTCTCCCTCTGGGCGAGTGGGAACCTGGAGGAGTCCCAGCACCAGGTACACCATGGTCTGCCCTGTGTGTCCCAGGGAGGGTGTGAGGCAGTGCTGCCCACCCTGAGGGCATGGATGCTGGCCCTGGCTCACCCTGCTTTCCCGGGCAGTGCTGTGCAGTGTCCGTGAGGAAGTGACTGTGGCTGTTTTCCCTCCCAGCTGTACCGCGCCTCCGCGCTGTTTGAGACCATCCGCCACGAGGTGCAGCTGAGCACGGATTACAAGCTGTCACTCTTCGACCTGCAGACATCCTCCTATCAGGCCCTGCAGCGAGTGCTTGTCAGTCTGGGTAAGAGGTGCCTTCAGATGCTGAGGCTGAACTCCAGGCTCATGCCAGTTCAGCTGCACTTGTGGGGGGACAGTTCCTGGTATGTCCTTTGCTCCACAGCTGTCCAGCACTGCACAGCATTTCTGTTCCAGGACAGCAATATGAATGTCTCTCTTTGAGCTTGGGGTACCTTTGGTTCTTCTTCCTTGCTTCCTCCATTGTTTTACCTTTCTGTGGCTCGTTGTGTTATTGCCTGCAGCAAATACATTCTGTGAGACTGTGTTCCAGTGCAGAGACTGCTCTTTTGGGAATAGGTGGCACTGCTCCCCAGGCTGGGATTGGGATAGCAACTGTCCCTGTTCCATGAACGTGGCACTGCAGACCACTCTTGTGTCAGGTGTGAGAGCTGGCTTTGTCCTTTCAGGTCACCATGATGAGGCACTGGCAGTAGCAGAGAGAGGACGAACGAGAGCTTTTGCTGACCTGCTCGTGGAACGTCAGACTGGGCAGCAGGACTCAGATCCCTACTCTCCCGTGACCCTTGACCAGGTCCTGGAGACTGTGAATGGCCAGAGGGGACTTGTTCTCTACTACTCACTGGCTGCAGGTTATCTGTACAGCTGGCTGCTGGCTCCTGGGGCAGGTGAGCTCCTTTTTGGACACAAGAGCCTGGGAACTGGGAGAATAGGAATGAATTTGGGACCAGAGTGAATGTAGGAGAGAATAATTTCCATCTAGTAGCTGAATAGACTAAAAGCTATGGCATAGCCAAAGCAGTAATGACTCAGAAGTGCTTATTCAGGACTTTGATGTTCACCTGGAGATGGAAATGTTTCATATGTTTAATATTTTCATTTTTCAACCTCCAATCTGTATATATTTCCCACAGGGCAGAACAGAAGAGTAATGAAATTCCAAGTATGCTGGCTCTATGAGAATCTTCTGTGCATAAGAATCCCTACTTTAATTATAGTTCTGTGCTTTATTCTTCCAAAAGCTTTTGACGTTTATTCACTGAAGTGGATTGCAGAAAACAGAAGGGCATCCCCACTTCCTTATATGCCATTGAACTGCCTGATCCTCACATGAATGTGGAAGCACTTATCACAGAGGAGCAAGGAGGATTAATTTGAAGAGGATTGCTTTTTGCAGACAGCTGTTATTCATTATCTAATAAAGTGATGACTGTAAATTTTAACAAGTTCTTTCTGGATATAATTTAATAATTGCAGCCCTTCATCATGACAAAGCTAGAGAGATAAAAAGCACTATTTGGATTGCATGAAAAATGCTTCAGAAAGGGAAGGAAGCTCTCACACATGCCTGATTTAGATGGGGTGACAGTGGTTGGAAGAGACACTTTCTGGGAGCATTTTGCAGTGTCTGAGTAAAGGTGGGACTGTCCTGCTGTGCATCTAGTCTCTAATTGGCTCTTCAGGGCTGTAGTTCACACAATAAAATGCCAATAATTCTATAGTATCACTATTAGGCTGAGCTTATTAAAATTATATAGATCAAGTGTAAGATTTGCCACTGGGCATCCTAATCAGTCTTCTCTTTGCCCAGAGTGCCCAGAGTCTTGGAGAAAAGCAGTGTTTGAGTCCATGGTTTGTGACTGCCTCTTTGAAGGCACTATCAGGTGATGGGAAGGGTACAGGCTGTGGTGTTTTGCTCAGGACTTTGCTGGGTGCCCTTCAGTAGTGGCTCTGCTCCAGCCATGGTGACCTGTTCTTGTTCACTGACAGAGGGAGCAGCTTCAGTGGCAGCCCAGGGTCCTCATGTCCCACTGGCGTGGAGCCCTCAGAACCTTTTGGCTGTTGCTGTGTTTGCTGCTGTTGCTGCAGGAGGAGTTGCTTTATTCTTTGTTCCTCTGCTCTTCTCTGACTGTGTGTAATAATTGATGCTGCTGCTAAGGCATCCAGAGCAGCCTTTTACTGTTGATCACAGGCTGCAGAATTAATTATCTCAGGAAGAATAGACCAGTCTGAAAGCAGGAAGGTTTTATCTGCAGTAGCAGTGGAATTCTCAGCAAAACAGGAAGTGGCCTTTATCTGGTTTACCCATTGTGAAATACTATCTTTTAATAATTCACTGTGCTTTAATCCATCTTCTTTCCTTTTATAGAGTGAAATCACTGTGTGTGATGTGAGGAGGTTCTGCTGTAGTAACAACTCTTGTTCAGCCTTGTGAGTTCAATTAATTTGCTCAGAGGCTATTAATAGGTATTTTTCATGTGTATCAATTGAAATGTGAATTACTCTGGTAGGGGCTTGTATGGAAGACCTGGTTTATAATTTATATGAGTGCTGCAATAGCAAAGGCATTCTGAGCATCTTGTAAAAGCTCTTCTCTGCCTTTGTGCCTTTGAGCCATTATCTGCAAAGTACAAACCCAGATTTTAAAAACAAGGCTGGAAATGCTGGAGAAGTTCAGTGGAGACCTGGCATAGAACACTTTGCCCCAGTTTTGCTGGAAATGCCAAATGCTTGGGGCTGTGCCATCTTCTTAGACAGCTGCTGGCAGCCCTGCTGTAGCCCTGCAGAAATAACCTCCCAATTCTGGTGCCTTGCAGGAATTCTGAAATTCCATGAGTATTATCTGGGTGACAGCCTGACAGAAAATGCTGGGGACTTCCATGAAGCCAACAGCGTGGCCCTGCAGACACTGACAAACTCAGCACTGGAGCAGCACATCTCCAGCGTCAGGGAGGCTCTGGGGGTGGATTCCTACTACACCAGGTGAGTTGGGATCAGGGGTCTAACATCCTGCTCTCCCACCTGAATTTAAAACATTTTGAGATGAGCTAATTGGCTGAGAAGTCTGAGAACTGAGAGTCAGAGAAGGGGCAAATTTTCAATGCAGCAACAAAAAAAAAAAAAGGCTTTGTTTTTGTAACCATGATTATTTTCCTGCCAAAAACTCTGCACATGCAAATAAGATCCAAACCCACAGGCTGTGTGGTGAATTTGTAGACTGGATGAGGAGGCAGGTGCTATGTCTAACTGCATATGGACAGATTTCATCCTACTTACAGTTTCCAGTGTAATTAATTCTCTTTCAACTGCTTTGAAAAACTGCAAATACCATAGGAATTCTAACCATCCCCCCCAATGTGGCTTATGGCTATAGCTGAGTGAATAATTTAGAACCACATGTTGATTGTTGAGTCTTACCCTGCAGACATGCAGATACACAAGATCCATAACTGAAATCTGCAGTTGGGCCTCATGCAGCAGTTTTGCAGATACAGTTTTTAGTTTCATTAACTGTCTCCTCCTGGTAAGGGCAGTCCTTCAGTCTTCAGGTTCTGGGATGAGTTTTTAATTTGCTGGGATGTCAGCTTCTTCCTCACTTTGTGGTAGTGGTAGGGGTTTGTTTTTGGTTAAGGATTCTGGGTTTAATGCTTGTCTCCAAGATCCTTGGACCATTGTAGTACAATCATAGGCAGACATTCTTTCCCCATGTCAAAATCACATGCAGGGGATCAAGCAAACAATTCTTGGCTGTTCCACGTGGGTGAGCATCACTTTCTACTTGAAACCTCTTTCCCAGTGTGCTGTTAGTGCTTCCCCTCAGCCCTGCTGATTCCACTGCTCTCCAGAGCCCCAGCAGGAGCTGCCAGCCTCAGTCCCAGCCCCAGGCTCTGCCCAGCAGCAGGGTGTGAATGTGCACAGCACATGTGAAGGAGCTTGACTACTCAGTCCCTGGCTTGCTGGAGTGCTCTGGGGTTCAGGTTGAAGAGTTTATGTGTCCACACCCTGTGAGCAGGGTCAGAGGTGCTGCTGAGTCTCTAGAGCATGTCTTCACACTTGCTGGAGGGGAAGGGATGCGCAGCATGTTCAGTTCCACACTGCAGCCTTCAGGTTCTGCTAGAAAGGGTTCTTTTCAGCTAGTCTAATTAATCCTCAAAGTAACATTCTTGCAAAAAAAAGAAGTGTAAGGGATTTTAAAATCTGCTTGAATTTGTGTCAGAACAGACTCCGCTCTCTTTAGGGAGAGCATGTGACCTGCTCTCTTGGGTTCATGAACTCAAGATTTTTGCCTCTTTAAGGAGCTGTGAGTGTTACTCCAAACTGTGCCAGGACTCAGAGCTGAGCATGCCTCAACTGGAGGAAAAATGTGCAGGGAGAAGCTGTTGACAAACTTTTCTTCTTCATTTTTTCCCTTATGTTGTTTTTTTTCAATCCCTTCTGTGGTTCAGCTGTCCCCATTTCAGTGTTCATGAAGTGATTGGCTTTTGTCAGGACTTACCAGGCTCTAAATCATATTGACCAGGAAATTCACTCACAAGAGATCCATGTTCCATGCAGCAGCAGAGATACAGCTCTGGTTGCCTGCACAAGTACAGGTTGTGTGTTCATTTAATTCCTGTGCTCTTTCTTGGGAAACATGCCCTTGAGGAGAGGCTTCAAGCTGTCAGGAACCCAAAAGGTAGCAGAAGTGAGATGCAAGGAAGCTTCATCAGGTAGCTTCCTAGGTTTATCTTAAGTGTAAAAAATCCAAGGTTTGTGATGTGCCATTGTTGTGGTTTAGGAATGGTACTCTCCAGTTTAGTTCTCCCCCTGAGACTCTCCAAACCCCAGTACTGCTTCCTTCCTCCCTCCCCCTCTCTCCCTCCTGTCGGCTGGAGAAGAGAATTGGAGACACAAAAGGTGAAGATGGTGGGTTGAGATAAGAACAATTTACTGGAAACAGCAATGACGCAAGGAAACAAACAGTAACAGCAACAACATTAACAAAAAAAGTGTACAAAATAGAGAGAATGATTCACATGCAAAATGCTTACTGAGCCGAAACCAGCCCACCAAGAGCACCCCAACTGCACTGAGAAAATTTAGATATTGATATCAGGAGACTGGGAATTTAGAATTGTTGGACTGTTTCTCTGTATTGCTGCTGCACTTGGGACATTAATAGAGTAAATTGTTCTGTGCTTTCCCTCTTTGTATAACAGGAGTGGCAGCACAGCTCCCTCTGCTATGTGAAGGAAATATGTGGAGCTTGAAGTTAACTGTGGAGATTTGGAAAGGATGTGCTCACACGTGTTCTTAGGCAGATAAGGGTTGAGTTGGTGTTTCCTGCAGACTCAGCTTTTCAGTGTTGTGCTGCAGCTTTAGAAATCCCTGCCTGCAGTGCACAGAAGGGGTCCTGCCCTTCCACCTGCGTGTGCCACTCACTAAATCTTGAGGAATCCCAGGAGAGGAGGAATGGGGCTGGTATTGTCTTATTGCCTGACAAAAGGTTGAGCTTCTTTTTGAAAAACATTTTTGCTCAGACTGGCCAAGCATTTGTCATCAAGCTGTTGTTCCTTCTCGCATCAGTGACCCTTCATCTCACTGATTCCCCCCCAGAGCCTGTGCTAGCAGCGAGACAGAGAGTGAAGCTGGGGATATCATGGACCAGCAGTTTGAGGAGATGAATAACAAGCTGAACTCAATGACTGATCCAACTGGCTTCCTGAGGATGGTCAGCAGGAACAACCTATTGAACAGGTGAGAATGCAGCACTGCTGCAGGGGTCAGCAAGCAGGAGATGTCTGGGTGATGGGCTTCTCCCTAAACTGCAAGTTTAGGTGCAGCCAGTGCTCAAGGGGAAAGCCAGCAAGGACTGGTCCCTGTTGTAACTGATGAGTGTCCAGAGGAATAGCTGTTCTGAATCTTCTCCTGGCCAGGTGCTGATTTTGAGACTCCAAGCAATTGTTTTGTCCCTGCTGTATGTGAGATGCAGAGCTTGGAGCTCTGTCCTGCACACTTGTTACAGAAATACATGTTTCTGTTGATCTCAAGTGTTGTACCAATTAGGTGGGAATATGCTGCTTTTCCAGAGTTAAAGGATTGTACAAGCTGCAAGTCTCCACTCATTTTCTGCCTCTAACAACTTGTTCTCAGCCTTTCACATGACTGTGCTGATTAGGACTTAGGGCAACCATTTGGAAAGAAAATTGAGGACAGAATTTTTCCAGTGTGGCTGTGTGATGCAACCCAGGGTTTCTGACTGGATCTGTGCTTGATTGTGGTTTATAAGCACAGGATACCCTAGGCCTTTCTCAGCTGGAAAAGAAAATGTGATCAGCCTGGAGTGTTGTGAGCCACCACTGGAGCTTGTGAACTGTTACAGCATCCCCACGGAACTGGGAGCTGCCTGCTGGCACCAGCAACTGGCCTGGTTTTCTTTTCAGAATCCACAAGCATATCTGTCCAAGCTGCTGCACTGGTGAAGGACTATGAATACTTGCTAGTTTTGGATCACACAGGCAGCTCCTCAGAATTGCTGAGATGTTTTGCTAGTTTATCAGGCTTACAAAGAGAGGAGATTGTCCTTCTGATTACAGGGGGAAGTAGGATGTGATTCTGTTCCAGGGAATGCTAATCTTTAGGAACACTGCAGTGGCCAACCATGCCACATCTGTCTTTCTGCTTCACAGGAGCCACATGCATTACTTTGCAGCCAGACCTAGGAGCTTAGGCTCAGGTGTCTTGTCAAGTAAGTAATTTTCAGCTCTTAGGAGCAGCCCAGGAATGGGGCATCTTGGGTATTTAACTAAAAGCACTCTCAGAAGAGAAGCAGGGGAAGCATTAGAAGCAGCTGGGTCTGTGATGTTCTTGCAATGAGCACTGGGGTGAAAAAATAAGGAGACACTGCTGGATGGCCTCCCTGCCTGCCCCCCTTCTTTTGCCTGTGGAGGGGGACCAGGGGATGGAGCTGACACTGCCACATGTGTTTGCAGCGGCTTTCTGAGCCCTGAATTCAGGGTAGGTGCTTTTAAGCAGAGAATAGTAGGATTTTTTTCTCAGTTCTGCTTAGAAAAGCAGACTTGGAGGGTTGGCAGTTCACTTAGAGAACTTCTGAGAGGAAATGAACTTTGGAGGGGAAAGAAGCACTGGAGGAACACTGTGGGGATCTCAGGACTGGTCAGTGGCTGTTTGAGCTGAGGATGCCACTGGTACAGCCACCAGGATGGCCACAGTGGCTCGTGTCTTCTTGCAGCTTCTACTTACTCTGCTCCTTAATTAGGGCAAGCTGATTAGGATCATTGGAGCCTATTACTGCCCTCAGGGCTGACAGCTTGCCCTGGAGAACCACACAGCTGACCCTCTCCAGAGCAGAGGGATGGGGCAGCCCAGGCAGAAGGGACAGCAGTGGCTGGGGAGTCCCTTCTGTGGTGGTTCTCTGCCATCCAGGATGCAGTGCTGCAGCTGCTGACGTGCAGACCACCCTGGCAGAGAATTCTGGGTGGGCTGTGGGTTTGTTGCAACCACTGGTGTGTTCTGGAGATACTTGTGGATCCTTGAAATGATCCTCAGGGAGCTCAGATCTGGCTGCTTTCTGGAGCTTACTGCAGCTTTATATGGTGTGTGTGTCAAGGCCCTGGATGTGGGTTTAGGGCTGCATCTTTAGGAAGAGTCTCTCTGAGGAAGGCTTGGTGGGTATCCAGCTTCCCAAGGCTGCCAACCCCTGCAGCACCAGCCTGACTCCCATCCCCCTCTCAGTGGCTGTGCTTGGCCATGGGGAGTATTTGACTTGTCCAAAATCCTAATTAGTGCTAAGGCAGGAGCTGGTGCTGGTTCTGGGATGAACCCCTCCTTCTGCCTGGTCCCAGCCACTCATCTTCAGCAGGCAGAGCCAGCACCTTGAGGCTGCTGGTCAGCCAGGTCAGTCTGACCCTGTTCTCTGAGGCTTTGCTTTGTTCCTGCATCCCCAAGACAAAGGCAGGGAGCAGAGCTGAGCCCTGGCTGTTTGTGCTGTTTCTCTGCTTGCTGCAGGCTAGGCTGCCTGTACAAAGGGTTATAAATCAGCAGCACTGCAGAGTCTGAGCAGAGGCTTCCAAATGAAAGATTTCACTGTTCAGACGTCAGGGGATCCTCTGCATTGCAAGAGCAAGGTGGAAATCATCAGTGCACCTGGAGCCTTTTGTTGGCTTCTTTGGGAGGAAAGGATGGGCTGGCCAGGGCTCCTGGTCAGCTCCATTTGCCACAAGAGATCTGTTCATCCTCCCCTGTGGATTTGCTCATTCTTTGTGTACATTCACACAGAGGCAGGAGATGTGAGAGATTTATAGTGCTTCCTTGGATTGGTTCTCATAAAAAGCAATCTGAGTGGTGAGGAAATAAATCTAGAGCTGCTTGTCTGGGAAACCCAAGATGCAGGAGGGCTTTGCTGATTGAAGTAATGAAGCCCCTATTCCCTGCAGTAAATGAGTGTGTAACAGTGGCTGAACATGGGCTGTGGGGCAAGTGCTGCCTGGTGGCAACAATCCTGGCTGACCAGGGAGGATCAGGGCACAACATCCTGGACACCACTGGATATCCCTGCACAGATTTTCTTTCCTGATCTGATGTTAAAATCTGTGCTTCATAAAGCTGAACGCTGCAGTCAGGTGCTGCAGTGAAGTGGGGCAGATGGGTGTGAGGGGAGCAAACAGCACCAAGCCTGTGCTGATCCCCTGTTGCACAGATCCCCCAGATGAGTTTCCAGCAGCTCTAAGCAGCAGCAGGAGCAGCATACTCGTACTGTCACTGGAATCTCTGGGTTGGAGAGCGTGGACAGTCAGACACCAGGCTTTTGTTGGCATTCTGAGGTTATTCCTGTGTGCCCATAAGATGGTAATTCCTTGTGGGTGGTAAGGACATTTTTTTCTTCAGAGAATTATAGGTTTCAGGTATGATGTGAGCTGGGTCAGAAGGCTGGTTGCAACAGCTGAGGAGAGAAAGAGGGGGGAAAATGCAATTTTTGAGTCTGTGTGTTGGTATGTATCAGAAATGGCTGAGGTGTGTCCCAGGCCTCCCTACCTTTCCTCTGAGGTCCACCTGCTGAAATGTTTTGGAAAGTTACCCTTTCCATGTAAAATGGTCCCAAGCCAAGGATAACATTTCTGGGAGCACAGCTGCTGGACTAGTGAGCCCAGAATGGGACAACTTCATTTCCTCAGCAGGGCAGACACTTGTGGCTGCTGATGCCAGGAGATCACGTGCAGAGTTCTGTGGAATATCAGAAATGGGCACCAGGTGTTGCTCAGCAGTGGCAGAAGTGCAGAATCTTGCTGTCTCGTGGTTTGCCTGTTGTCACATTCCTCTGGTATCACTAGGTCAGTTGGTGCACAGCCCAAGTGCAAATCCTCCTGTGGCTGTGGTCACTTGTCAGTGGGTCATGCCTGCCTGCACACAGCTGCTGCCCATAGGTGTGCAGGAGCAGCTGGGAACAGCACTCCAGGCACTGGAGTGTGGAGAGAAACTCCACAGCAATGTCATGTGCTGTCTGCAGCTGATTCATCCTGCCATTAATGTCACTGCTCACTGAGGTGTGGAGCTGAATGGGAGACTAAAGTCCTGCCCTGAAGCATCTTACAGAGCAGAGTCCCCTGGGTGACAGGGTCACTGTCAGAAGTCAGGGCAGCCACAGGGCAGCTCAGATTCCTGCAGCTAACCTCTCCCTTGGCTTTTGCCCACAGGAGCTGTCAGAGCATGACCAGCCTGTTCAGCAGTACCATGTCTCCTGCTAAGGATGGAACATCATCACTTCCAAGGAGGCAGACTTCTTTCACCAAGCCCCCACTCCGTGCTCTCTACGACTTACTGATAGGACCCATGGAAGGAGTAAGGCTTTGCACAGACACCAAACCCTCTCAGTGTGGGAAAGCAAGAACAGACAGCTTGGGGCTGTTTTCTGAAGTGTGGTATTTTCACAGAGCAGTCTGGGGTGGAAGGGAGTCTTAGCAACCATCTAGAGACAAGGATCTAGTCCTGCTTTTTTTTTTGCCTTTTTTTTTTAATTTTTTTTTTTGTTTGGGCTACCAGTGTTTAAGCTGGAGCAAATTACAGTGCTTTGAAGTTATTCTTTCCTGGAGTGAAAACGAATTGTTTTTATGATACACTAGATGAATGAATTTCCACAGGAAAATTATTAACTGCTCCTGGGACCAGGAGCAGTTGCCACATTTTGTGCCCAACTGTATGTTCCCTATTGGCTAATCTCTCACCTTCACTTCCGTCCATAAGATGCTTCCTGGTTAGATGTTTTGGTGACTCTGGGTTGATGATGATGTCAAGTGTCTGGAAGTGCTGGCCATGGACAGATCTGTCTGTAGATGGTTCACTCTTCAGAGGAAATGGCTTTTTAGAAATTCAATATCAGAAAGAATATTCTCTGACAAAGGATAAGGTGATGACAATACTGACAAGGCATAGGTGGTTGGGATTAGCCAAGAATTCAGGCTGGAGCAGAAGGAGCTGCAGAAGCAGGATGAGGCTGGGCCCCACGTGGGCTGGGGCCAGGGTGATGACCCAGAGCAGACAGGTCAGTGCCCTCAGTGCTCACTTGTCCCTGGAACTGGCTGGGCACAGGTGAGCAGCTGCACAGGACGTGCTGCTCTGTCACACAGAGCGTGGTTCTGATGTGGGTGTTTCCAAACTGACACGGGGTCAGAGCAGAGCCTGATGCTTGGGAAATACAGACAGGGACACGGGTGCAGTGAAAGGGCCAAACTAATTCTCTCTCCTTTCTTTTCAGGGTTTGATGCATTCCAGTGGGCCTGTAGGCCGCCACCGTCAGCTGGTCCTGGTTCTGGAGGGAGAACTGTACCTCATTCCCTTTGCTCTCCTGAAGGGCAGTTCCTCCAACGAGTACCTCTACGAGCGCTTCAGCCTCATTGCAGTGCCATCCATCCAGTCACTGAATCCCAGCTCCAAGGTCTGACACTGCTTATGAAACCTCTGCTGTGGGTGCAGGGGTTGGTACATGCTCACAAAGCAGCAGCTCTGTCCTGCTGTGCCAGACACAAGAACAGAAAGCACAAACGGGCCACCCTGGCTCTGAGGAACACGCTGAGCACCACAGCTCTGAAGTAGGCTCTGATGTAGTTCCTGCAGCACACAATCACAGCCCCAGGCATGCCAGGAAGGACAAGGGGATTGGATCGTTTGGATATCCTCCTCTAAAGGATTGCATGTGCTGGGTGTGAAATACATGGCAGACTACAGAGATGTGGGTGTCTGTGATCTGTGCTGAGCTTCCTTGCCAAGATGACTGTCCTGTCACATTGCTGTATGTTCACCTCCATTTTAGCATTCTGAGTGGGCAAAGCCACTGATGTCTCAGGACACAAAAGCTATGAGGGAAAGCAAATCCCACAGGTGAATCCTGCATTAGAATTCTCTTCCTACTGAGGTTTGGCAGCAGCCTTTCTAATGCCCAGCTCCCTGGGAGAATGCACCAAAGCACATTTGCTCTTGCTGGGCAGTGTGTTGTGGCACATCTTGGTTTGCCCTGGGTTAAGGACAGTCAGTGGAGCAGCAGAAGGGTCTGAATCTTGTCAGCTTTACTGCTATTCCATTCAGCATCAGCTGTGTGCAGCACCTGCTGCTGGCAGTGCTGACACTGGTCTTGGAAATGCAGGTATGAGGAACCACTTAGTGATTGCAGGTGATGTTCCAGGAATGTGAGAACCTGGAATCTTCTTTATGTTTTTAGCTCTGCTGCAACCCTCAAAGGGACCTGGGCTAGATCTGGGATCTGGGGATAGAAGTCTTGACCAGACTTAAACAGAGGTGTTCCTTGGAATAGTTAAACAAAAGAAACTAAAGAAATGCAGTCTTCCTGTAATTATGATGACCAGACTTATGCTTAGAGCCAAAGAGACGGGATATTTTATTTCCAGCACCATAAAAACCAGATCTTTGAACCCCATTTTCTCTTTCTCTTTTTCTCTGTAGTCCCATGTGAGGAAGAATACTCCTGCTTACTCCAGTTCTACCTCAATGGCAGCTGTGATAGGAAATCCCAAGCTCCCTTCAGCAGTTATGGACAGGTGGCTGTGGGGACCTATGCCCTCTGCAGAAGAGGAAGCATATATGGTATCTGAGTTACTTGGCTGCCAGCCCCTAGTCGGCAGCTCATCCACAAAAGAGAGAGTCATGAGTGCCCTGACTCAGGCAGAATGTGTCCATTTTGCAACCCATGTCTCCTGGAAACTGGCTGCTTTGGTCCTGACACCCAACACTGACAGCAACCCAGCCAGCAGCAAGAGCTCCTTTGGGAACCCCTACACAATCCCAGAGTCTCTTAGGATGCAGGATGATGCCAGTGATGTGGAGAGCATCTCAGACTGCCCTCCTCTCCAGGAGTTCCTGCTTACAGCGGCTGATGTGCTGGATCTGCGGCTTCCTGTCAAGCTGGTGGTTCTTGGCTCTTACCAAGAGTCCAACAGCAAAGTCACTTCTGATGGAGTCATTGGCTTGACAAGAGCATTCCTGGCTGCTGGGGCTCAATGTGTCCTTGTGTCACTCTGGCCCATTCCTGTGGCTGCTTCCAAAATGTTTGTGCACGCCTTCTACTCCTCTCTCTTAAACGGGATGAAAGCCAGCGCAGCCCTGGGAGAAGCAATGAAAACTGTGCAGAGCAGCAAGCAGTTCTCCCATCCAGCCAACTGGGCAGGTAGGAAGAGCCTTCTTCTGGGCAAATCAGATGGGGTTTCTAGGGAACTGCCAAACTGTGAGCTAAGCAAGGAGCAGTGCTGGCAGGTAATTGGGAGCAGTGTGTGCCTTGTGCTTTCCTGGAATTCAGTCCCTGTGTCTCAGACTCTGCTTCAGCTGAGTGTGGCTGAATGTCAGTGTCACAGGACTCATCAGCATTTCACTGGGCACAGTAGGTGGGTATGGATTGGGTATAATTAGAAGCAGTTGTGAGGTGAAGTGTGTTTCATGACTGGAAAGAAATAAAGTGCAGTACAACAACTCATTCTCTGTGTTTGAACTCTCCAAGCTCACACTTCCTGTGTCCTTGGGATGGAGTCAGCTGGAACACACATATAGACTTTTTAATGGAAAATTTAGACACTTCAGCAGGAGGCAGGAGAAGTGCTGCTAGAAGCAGCAGCAGCAAGTAGCTGTGATTTTTGTGACATAAACCTTGTAGGACCTATTCCTTTGGTCCTTTTAGGAGAAAGAGAAGAAAGGTTTCTCTTGCTTCCATTGGGCATGTCTCAGCAGTGTCAGCTCCTTGTGCAGTACTGCTGCTTGCTCCCTCTCAATTAGATCTGTACTTTGAGATTTGGAGTGACAAAGTCTTGGAGTTCAGCAGTGCTGTGACAGGAGTATGTACAGATAACCTAATTTTTCTTCCTGGCATGAGGCCTGGTTTTTGAAAGCTGCAGGCATTCCCCAAATTGATTTTTGCACAGGCAGCAGAAGCATGTTATTTAGCTCAGGAAACTGTGGTGAATATGGCTCTGGTGTGAACTGCATATGGCTGGGGGAGCGGGAACTGGTGAAAATGAGTCAGGCTGACACTGATTTCAGGCATGTTGAGTCCAGCATTAGGATGTGGTTCAGGTAGTACCAGCTGTGAGCTGAGTTCAGGTTACAGGCCACAGTTCAGTTGGGATTTTATTTTCCTTCCAAGATTTTTCTGTCTCAAAAGAAAAGAGCACTAAAAAGCCTCAAAAGTGACCACTTCCTAGTTAGAAAAGAAAGAGTGTGGACACAGTGCTTGGCATTGCCAGCAAGCAGAGGCTTTCAGCTGCTCAGGCTGAGCACTGCCCCTTCCATGGCACTGTGCAAGCTCATCCCACACATTCCCTGACTTCACTGCTGACCCGTGGCACTGAGTTTTGGGCAGAGCACAGAGCCAGGAGCAGCTGCATCCTCACTGCATGAATGAGAAGGGAAACGTAGAGCTCCTTGTGCTGACATCTGGGGAGTCTGGCATTGAATGGGCATGAGCCAGGACAGGTTTCTCACTAGGACAGCAAAAACTTTCCATGTTCAGAGTTCTGTTTTACGACCACTATTGGCATGTGTTGATTTCTGTGGCTGCAGAGGAGACCTGGAGCATGCCTGGACAAATTTAGCTGCAATCCAGTGGTTTTCTGCTTGCTTGAACAGGAAGATGCTATTGATTTAATAGCAGGGGACAGTAAGAAGTATCTAGAAACTTTCTGGAAGTTCATTCAGTCTGCATGACTGGGCAGGGAGTGGGCAGCAGCTCTGGGAAAAGAATGTCTCTGTGCAGGGTACAGTGAACCATCATTCACTGGTCTGAGGGCAGAGGACATCTGTGTCTGGTTTGAGCATTTTCCATAACAACAGGAGGTTGACTGTCTCTCATTCTGAATCCTGCAGGCTTCATGCTTATTGGGAGTGATATGAAGCTGAACAGCCCTTCTTCACTGGTAGGACAGGCCCTGACTGAGATCCTGCAGCACCCTGAAAGGGCCCGGGATGCTCTGCGTGTCCTCCTTCATCTGGTAAGGGAAAGGAGGGGCTGGCACAGCCCATCTAGTCCTGAGACACCCTCACCTGAGGGCATGAGTGGAACAGCAGCCACTCCCTGATGTGCTGCCACTCCTGCTTGAAAATATATACATCTACACCTTCATTCTCCCTCTCCTGCTATGATGTATCCTCTTGCAAAACTCCGGGTCAGTGTGGAAAGACTTGGACACCTAAGGAAGTGTTCAGTGCAAAAAGAGGCAAAGTAAGCAAAATCTTAGATTGTATTGTGACAGAATCCTCCCCAGACCCATCTGGTTTGCATTAGCTGTTGAATTGGGTTTCTGCTTAAGGGGTAAGCATTGGGATTAATTGTTTATACAGGGAAATAGCTACGAACATGGCAGTCATGGAAACACAGAGCACAGTCACTGCTGTCTCTGTGTGTTTGGAAGATAAGAGGCCCTTCTGTCCCCATCTGTGCCACCAGTCTGTCCTGGGGAACAGCGGGACTGGAGCCAACTGCCAGGTGGCTGGAAGGATCACTCATGACTTCTAATACTTTCTTCCCAGTGCATCATCTGTGGTCTCACAGGAGTGTGAAGTATCCATAGAATGATGGAAACCTGTGAATATTGCTGGTCTTTCCAGTTGCTGGGGTTTGTGGACGCTCATCTCTCTTTCCTGTGTGCTGTATGGCTGCAGGCTCTTTGTCTGGTAATAAGCAGTCTGGAACCCCAAGGTGAATCATCTTTAGGGAGAAATGCAGCTGCCAGGCTTACAGGAAACTATCCCAAACAAACTGTTACTTCATTTCTTGTGGCATTATTGTTCCCAGCGTCCCAGAGAATATTGACACTCATCACTGTGATGTTGCAGCTGTGAAAGCTGAGTTACTGGAGCTTTTCTTTCCAAGGCACTAATGCCCTCTTGTGTGAGACAGGCCAGGATCAATCTTGGATTTGCTGTCTCCCACCCTGCTGTTCCAGTCTCTTCTCTGTGTAAAAAGAGGCAGTCAGTAACAGCATCTTGTACAATAAGCTCTGTCATTTCCCCCCAGGTGGAGAAATCCCTGCAGCGAATCCAGAACGGGCAGCACAACTCCATGTACACCTCCCAGCAGAGTGTGGAGAACAAAGTTGGTGGCATTCCAGGCTGGCAGGCACTCCTCACAGCAGTGGGATTTCGGCTGGACCCACCAGCCAGCGGCCTCCCAGCAGCAGTGTTCTTCCCAACCTCGGACCCTGGGGACCGGCTGCAGCAGTGCAGCACCACCATCCAGTCCCTGCTAGGTGAGAGCAGGCTCACATCAGCCTTTCACACCTTTCTGTGATGTCAGCATGTCAAAAAGGGATGTTTTACATCAATGAAATCAATGTATTGCACTAGGAAGAAGTTCTAAAAGTAAATGTTAACTGAAAATGTTGCCACAGATGAGAATCATTTGCTGCTGGGTGATGTGACTGTTCCTCTCTCCCAGCTCTCAGTCAGGAAACCTGTCATCAGATGCAAAGTGGGAAGACCTTTTGCTTTCTGGAAATTGCTGCTGCTTCCTGAGCTGTCCAGTGATTTAGGGGAGAGGTTTTAGCAATTAGCCAAGTGTGTGTTTTGTTGAGGCTTGTTGCATTTCTTGCAGTCAAGAAACAGATACAGATGTTTCTGCTGATGTTTTTCAGGTTTGCCTAACCCTGCACTTCAGGCACTTTGTAAACTTATCACAGCTTCAGAAACAGGAGAGCAGCTTATCAACAGGGTGAGTTGGGAGGTTTTCCTCCAGTACCAGGTTCCAAATGGCTCTTCCCAGGTCAGTAAATTCAGAAATATGCAGAATGGTTGATGCCCTGGTTTATCAACCCAGAGCTTGCTAGGAGACTTGAGGGTTGAAATTCTAAACTTGCCTGTTTGTGAATGAAAGTGTTTGTCCAGAAGGAAAATATGCAAGTGGGTTACTGGGCTGCATGGCCCTGGGACTCCCTGTTCAGTGACAAGTGAAAGCATGATCCCTGCAGCAGTGTGGGGGAATTGAGTCACAGACCCCTAATTGCTGCTTGGCCATCCTGCCTGGGCCCACGTTGGCTGCTCATTGCCCACTCTATTCACTCAAGTCCCAAGGTATGATTGACTTGGGACAATGCAAGGTCTGTCAGAGAACTCCCTGAGCCTGTGCTGCTCCTGTGTGTGCTCACAGCTCCAGGGAAAGGATTTCTGGTCTTTAGGAGAAGGGCAGTGCTACCTGTGGTGATGGGACTTCTCCCTGCTCCCCTCAGCCTCCTTCACACTCTTCCCTCTCCTGTCTCTGAGCATGCCTAGCCCACCCTGACCTTTCTCTGGGCCACCAGCCTGGCTGCTTTCCATTCCATGGTTCTTACTGTCCTGAGTGCTCCTCCAGTGAGGTTTCTCTTCAGCATTTGCCTGCTTTGGTACATGAACACACACAGGGAATGGGCCTATATCTCACTGTCTTTCCCTTTTCCCCATGCAGAAACATTCCAGGCAATACTGTGGTGGGGAGCTGGGATTGGTTCTGTGTGGTGTCAGGCTGCCCTTCCTTCAGTCCCATGGAGTCTGCAGAAAAAGCCAGAGAAGAGCCCCAGCCTCTCTGTTACCTGCTGAGCAGCTCTGGCAGCCCACTGGGATGAGTCTGCTCCAAGGAAAGGGTTCCTGTTAGGATCTACAGCAGAGTCTGAGATGTTTCCAATGTCCTTGGTGGTGTTTTGCTTCTTGCCTTGGCTCTCCTCAGTCCTTGAAATGTGTGTGGTTAACTTCAGGGTTATCTCCCTCATGGCCACCCAAGGGAGGCCAGGGTGTGAGGAGGACAGGACAACATTCCCATGGTTCAAAATGCCTTAGAGTGCTAATGAGGTGGCTTCATGATTGCTGCCCTGCCTCAGATAATTAAATTACCCAAGGAAAAACATTCAGCTGGCTGTACACAAGTAACAAAAGACACACTTACCCTTTCCTTGCTGCCCCACAGAGTAAACACTGGCAGGGATATTGTAAGTTTTCTTCCATAGCCCAGACCCCTGGCAGAATTCCCTTTTGCACCAGTCTATCCTGTTACATGTTGGTTATCAACAGCTCTCCCCTCCATTGTGGTGATTGCTGTTTTCCTCTCCTGCCTCTTGGCAGCTCATGGTGTGAGCAGCTGGGGCTGTGCCTGTCCCAGAGGAAAGCAGACGTGTTCCAGACAGAAGCAGGTCAGACATTGCAGTCACTGGGTGCTGCTGGTTGGTTTTCCTTAGTGGGTCACCAGCATCACGGGGGAGTGAGTGCTCTTGGCATTAGTGCAGCAGCAAGGTGGGAGCCTGAGCAGCTGCACTGGATAGAAAATGCTTATTTTGAGTGCAAAAGTGAAGGCAGGAGCCACAAAAGACAGAACTTCAGACACTGCATGTGCAAGGAAAAGTTAGGGATTTCTGCCTGCACTGAGCGCCAGTACTGCGTCCCAGAGGAAGCAAGAGAAGGGCTGTTTTATGTCCAGCCTCCTGCCAGAGTGAGGGTTGGCCTGAGTGTCTCCTGCTAAGTGTCTGAGCTGTCATGAGCTGGGCACTCCCAGATTCCAGCTGCCTGTTCCCATGCTGTTCCCAGCTCAGGCCATTCCCATTGCTCCCTTCTTTCTCTGGACAGAGCATCTTGGCAGTCAGGGAGCTGGCTCATGGATGTGTCCCTGCAAGGTTCCTCAGCACAGGCACTTTGTAGCACAGAGTAACCCATGTTCTTTTCTCCTCTTTTCCTTTCTTGTTGCCTGCTGCCCGAAGGCTGTTAAAAATGTGGTGGCAATGGTGAGTATGATGTGCACGAGGGGACACTGCTGTGCAGGGGGCAGTGCTGGGGTCACTGCACACCCGTGCCCTGTGCTGCTCCGTGTCTGCACCCGCCCTCAGGCCTGGGGTTTGCTCCACACAGCTACTGTGGAAAAAGGCCTGTGTAAGCTTTTGTGGGTTGTGAGAGATGGGTGGTCCTGAGGTTAGCTGGTCCCTGATTAATGGCTTTCCATCCTTGCTGCCCTGGCTGTGTTGGTGAATTACACGGGATCCTGGCATCTTAATTTGTGTCAGATCTTCATAAACACATTTTCTCTCTAGCTTGCTACTCCTGTCCCTTGAGCACAGTTGAGAAACTTCTTTCCTGGAGGCCATGGAGATGTTAGGAAAGTCTTCTATGGTTTCATATGACTTGTTCTGCCCAGTTAATGAGTTTCTTAGGATTTGCATAAGGAGTATGGCTCAGTCATGGAATGGGCTTTAGTATATTTCTGTGAGCAGCCCCAGAGTATCTCTTTCCTTTTCTTTCCCTTCACAGATGTTCCTGCTGTGCTTCCTTCTTGCTCAGTTTCCACTGGCCACCCCCCAGCCCTCACCCCTGCTCTGTCCCTGCCTTTGCTGCTGTTCCAGTCTGTCTGATGTTGCTGTCCCTGAACTGTCCTTCTTCCCAGACCTTCCCATCTCACTGCTCTGTTCAGGAGCAGCAGCTGAACTGGGTGTCCAGGGAGAGGGTGTGCAGAGGGCATTGCTGTATCTGTGGCTGTAAGAGAGGCAGTGATGTGACTTGTGAGCAATGGCTAATGTCTGTCTTGCTGTCTTCAGCTGCATCAAGTCCTGGTTCAACTTCAAGCAGGCGAAAAGGAGCAAGATTTCCCCTCTGCACCAATCCAGGTCTCCATCAGTGTCCAGCTCTGGAGGCTGCCTGGCTGTCATGAGTTTCTGGCAGCTCTAGGTAGGAAAACACTTCTTTCTGTTTCCTCTCTAAACCCACTGCTGATGTCTCATATGGGGGATTGAAACACTGATAAACTCACAGCTTCACATTTGTCTGCCCCCTGCAGCCCAGCCTGCATTAGCCAAAATCCAAGGTCTGTGCTCTTCAGTTCTATTTCTGTGAGGAAACCTGGAATTAATAGTAAATTGTTTGGCATGTAGGACATTGTCCCCTGAGATGTGTTTGGTATATAATTTCCTGACAACTCCAAGTAATTTTCAGCTACAGAAGTGTTGACAGGAGTGACTTGTTAATGAGTGTGTGTGCTCCCAGTCCAGTGCCACAAAGCTCCCAACACCTGGAGAAGGTGTGCTAAACAGTAAAAAATAACAGACAACAAACTGTGAGAGGTGAAGTCATCCTTTCGAGGGTGCTGCAGGCTGTCATACCTCTCTGTTCTGTGTTATAAATGAGGTTACTCTTATTTGAGACAAAGGGTCTTTCTGTGAGCTGTAATTTTCTGTTCCATGTCCCACTACAGGTTTTGACCTTTGTGAAGTTGGCCAAGAGGAGGTCATTCTGAAAACTGGGAAACAAGCTACCAGGAGGACCATGCACTTTGCTCTACAATCCTTGCTGGCACTTTTTGGTAAAGCTGCTCAGTGTGTTTTTGCTCTTGTGTCATCTGATGATTTGATCAGAATGGCTTTTGCTGAAATCTCACACTTGCATCATTGCAGAGGTCACACACATGTCACGCAGACCAAATGTGATACAGAGACTGGAGTAAATGTTCTTTTTGTATGGGAAAGACTTGTCTGAGAAGAAGCTGGAGATAGAGTCCAGCGACTGGAGGACAAATAATTCACTCTTTGTGTTGAGATATAAAATGATAATATACTTCCATCTAGGAGACTTGGACAGAGGTTCTTGTCTGGGTTGTGCACTTATTTTTCCTTGCCTAAGTAGTAGCTGGTAACACAGAGCCTGAGGGCATGTTTTGTAGCATTTTCTCTTAATTCTGGTAGAATATTACCTGGTGTTATTTGATTTTATGGTGTGTCTAGGGATATGTTTGTAAATACTGTTGTCTTTTCTTTTTCAGATTCTACAGAGCTGCCCAAGCGCCTTAGCCTGGACAGTTCCTCATCACTGGAGTCACTGGCTTCTGCTCAGTCTGTTTCCAACCCTGTACCCCAGTATCAAAACCCTCCATTCTCTCCTACCTGTCCAGACAGCCTTGCCTCAGATGCCATTTCTGTGTACAGCCTGAGCTCCATTGCTTCTTCCATGAGCTTTGTTTCCAAGCCAGAGAACACGCTGGATGGGGCAGGACACAGAGGGCGGCAGGATTATGAGAGGCCCAAGAACATCTATCCACACAGGTCTGCAGCTCAGAGCCAGCTGTCCCCACAAGCCACTGCAGCCAGCAAAGATGAGGAAGAGTATGAAGGTTTCTCTATAATCAGCAACGAGCCTTTAGCCAGTTACCAAGAAAACATAAAACCAAGATTTTCCCCTGATCACAAACAGCCCAAAAATAGTCAGAACGGAGGCATTAAAGCATCCATCAACTCCAAAGGGAGCATAAGTACTCCAAATTCTCCTGTTAAAATGACTCTTATCCCCAGCCCAAATTCACCTTTCCAAAAAGTTGGGAAACTTGCAAGTTCTGATACTGGGGAATCTGACCAGTCTAGCACTGAGACTGACAGCACCGTCAAATCCCAGGAGGACAGTAATCCAAAGCTTGATCCACAAGAGCTGGCCCAAAAAATTCTGGAGGAAACTCAGAGTCACCTCATTGCTGTTGAACGTCTTCAGAGAAGCAGCAGCCAGATCAGCAAGAGCAACAGCTCAGAGGATGGGGCTCCCAGCCCCGGCGGCGTGTCCGCCTTCCGCTCCTCGGAGACCAGCGCCTTCAGCCGCCCGCTCAGCTCCAGCCAGAGGAACCAGTCTTCTTCACCTCTTGCCATCAAACCAAAGCCTCCAACGAGGAGTTCATCCCTTCAGAAGGTGAGCTCTGGCTATAACAGCCCCACAACGTCGGAGATGTCGAACAGAGAAGGCACAGGTCAGTACAGTGGGCAGCCATCTCCGGGTTGTGACTCGCATGGGTCCTTGACTGAGCAGCCTCCCTTTAAACTCAAGTACCCCAGCTCTCCTTATAGTGCTCACATTTCTAAATCACCCAGAAATATCTCTCCGAGCTCAGGGCATCAGTCCCCTGGTGGCAGCACTCCATCTCCTGCTCTTTCTTATTCCTCAGCTGGTTCTGCTCGCTCAAGCCCAGCTGATGCCCCAGACATTGACAAATTAAAATTGGCTGCCATCGATGAAAAAGTGCAAGCAATTCACAACTTAAAGATGTTCTGGCAAAGCACTCCCCACCACTCCACTGGGCCAATAAAGATTCTCCGAGGAGCTCCTGGAACAATGACTTCTAAGAAAGATGTCCTCAGCTTGCTCAATTTATCACCACGGCACAGCAAAGAAGAAAGTGCAGAGAAGCTGGAACTGAAGGACCTGTCTATTGGGCAACACCTTGCTGCTTCACCACAGAAGATCCCTCCAAATGGACACAGATGCCCTGAAACCACAAATTCCATGACATCAGCTCATTCCTCACCTGGCAACACTCTGGGAGCTGTGCGTCCCCTGAGGCTGCCAGCTGGGAACGGGTATAAATTCTTGTCACCAGGAAGATTTTTCCCTTCCTCCAAATGTTGAAATGTCCCAAGTACCAGCTGATGACTTACAGTCATGTTGAAGTATTTTCTTCTGCCCACTTGCCTTTACCAAAACAGAACCAGTAGCTAAGCAGCCGTGGTCATGCCCTCAGCTGGCAGTGCCCAGGGATGGGACAGGCTGGCCTGCTGTCACTGTGGGGGCACACGGCCTCACACACATGGGTTTTTGTTTTCCCTTATCAGGCCAGACTCACCTGATAACAGGTTCTTTGTAGTATTCAGTATTTGCAGCAGCAGGTGCAAAGTATCTGGTTGTCTGCCCATTAAACACTGGCTTTTAAGCCACCTCCTCGTTTTTCTTATCCAGAAGTTTTACAGCTGGCTTTTTGTACAGAAATCACACATATCAGGGGTTGGAGAGGAAAGGGAGAGGAGGCAGAACATTGCTGTGTACCACAAAGAACATAGGTACAAGTCTCTGCCTGGAGAAAGATGAGCCATTTACTCGGCTGCTTTCAAAGGCCGACAGAGGAGAAGACCACATGCCTCTAGATACCTCTGCCAGGTTGGCCAAGCCAGAAACTGCTGTCAGTAAAGCTCCATAGCAGCAGGATCTGGCTGTTCTGTTGCATCATTTAGAGACTGGTGAAACAAAGACAAGAGGAGAGAGGTGCCCGTTCTAAAATCTGCATCTCAGGTAACTTTTTTGGAGGGAAAGTCCTCAGATGAGACTTTGCTGGTTGGTCTGCTCAAAGGAAATGTTTGGGGCCTAATAAAGCAGGTGAGCCTGTGTGTGTGATAGTGAGTGTGTGTCAGAGAGACAAGTTCTGGGTTTATTGAGTGCTCTGGTCTCTCTGGCACACCACATTGTGAAGGTGAACTTTTTATCCTGGCAAGTTTTGGGCAGTACTTACATCTCTGCTCAGTGAGCACACAAAAGGATAGCAGATGCTGCAGCTCAGAACATTATTTTGCAGTTCCACAGCAGGCAAGAATGTGACATCAGTGTGTGTGATTCAGACATCACCAGACCAAAAAAACCTTCCTCCATCCTGCTAAATCATTGCCAGGGCTCAGCACAGACAGGTCTGGGAACCTTTCCCTGCTGTGGAGGCAGGTTTCCTTTGGAGCAGGTGTGGAAACAAGTTTCATTTGGAGCAGGTGTGGCAGTGTGAGCAGCTGTTGGTGCAGCTGGAGGCAGAAGGTGAGGCAGCAAACGCAGGGGCTGGATGCAGAACCTGAGTGCCCTCTGACAAGTGGAGGAAAGGGGACCAAGAGCACCCCCAGGGCGATAAAAGAGTCAGCTTCTCTAGGCTAGGTGGGGTTTGGGGGCAGGCTGGAGATGGTTCTGGGTGGCTGTGGAATGCAGTGATGTGATCAGGATCCCAGGGATCGCTTACATGCACTGAAGCCGTGGGCACGGGGCGGCGTCGGCGCCGCCACGTCAGCTCAGATCCACGCGAGGATTCGCAGGCTGTGGGGTCAGAGCACTGTATCACCAAGGTTTTGGTGGCTATTCTGCACTCCCAGAACTGGCTGAGTGACTGAAGGCTAATCACTTCACCTCTCCGTGCCTCGTCTTCCCTTTCTATCGAAATGGGGATAGTAATACTTACCTACCTACCTCACAGAGGTGTTGTGAGGCTGAATTCATTAGGCCCTGAGTTTGAGCTGGATCTGAAGTCAACTTCCAGGCTTGCAGCTGAATGGAGAGTGCAGGCAGCTCTGTGGACGTACCAGAGGTACGTTGCTGATGCAGAGAATTGTACTTAGCATGGCTGGATGCTCTTGTAAATGTGCATCTGATAATTTGTGATTTTCTTAGGGATCTTGGAGGAAAAGCATGATAGCAGGGCAGAGAATTCAGTTCTGATATGGAAACATGAGAATGCTTGGGCTCAGCTTACTCACAGGCATAATCAGATGCGTGCTGTGAGAATATTCTGGAGTCTGCTGGTTTCAGGAGAATGTTTTCCTTTTTATCGTGGCAAGAAATGAACACAAGCACTAAAGGCAAAGGATACTGGGCTGGGTTGTTACAGCCAGCTAGCTAACAAGGGAGGGGGGATCACCAAAATTTTCAGTGCAGAGAGGAGTAGTTACCTACTCGTACACAATGTAGCAGAACAGTTGAGTCAATCTGTTCAACTCATCATGATGCAAGTTATTTGTCTGTACATGACATCTTCCTGTGATGGTTTGGTGCTAAACATCACCTTCGTGTCATTTGGCAGGAAAAATTAGAATAGTGGGCCAAAATGAGTCAGCACAGTGTCTGCCCCTTGTGGGGACAGATGCTGTTGATCATGCCACTTGCTGTGGTCACAGGACTGCTGAGAGACTTCATGTGACCCGCTCTGTTTCTAACCAGCATAAATTTTTTGAAACGACATCCCAGGAACACCCAGGATGGAAGTGGGCAGCTTTTTGTTTATAGCAACAGCAAATACTCCCTGTAGTGCTGCATAACACGCCAGAAATAAGCCTCTTTGTTGTAGTTTACTTCCGTAACTAAAGGATCTTTTAACCTGTAGAAATTCTATGCTGCCATTTTGTTACAACCCATTTCTGTGCTCCAGCAGGTTTCATGCTGGCTTAAAGCTTTCAGACAGAGCTAAATCGGGGTGGGGGGTGTGGGGAGTGGTTCTTCTGTTGTTGTTTTTAAGGAGGGGGGAGCATTAGAAGCAGGGAAGGGTTCAGATGTAGAGAAAGTTCAGTATTTGGGGAATTTGATGTTGTATAAATATGGAAGGTGAGTGTCACTAGAACAAGTCTTTTGGGAAATAGGTCTCCGTTGACTTGGCACAGGTCACTTCCATTGGCTTGCCAGGAGCCATGAAATGCATGCTTACTCGTGGCTGGGAGACACTGCACACCTTGTCCCTCACTCCTCCACCTCCTGAATGAGAAACAACCCCTTTGTGAGGAAAAAAAAAAGAGTTTTATCAGCTTTGCCCAATACGTGGAGAAATTCAGGAAATGAAAATCACGCGTTCTCCATTTGCTGTTAGAATTCCTTCTGTGGGTTTAATGCATTTGTCGTTGTTGTATTTGTGCATGGTACAAGTGACAACACTGCGTAATACAGTGAGCAATAACAATTAGGTATTAACCACTTCCACATTAAACCTGCCACATGCAACCGTTCCCCAAGGCCACAGAATGTTTTGGTTTTGCCCTGTACGTTTTACTGTGTGAGATTTCAGATTTTTTATTGACTGTCTTTAGCTCCAACTAAGTGGGAACAGTAAACAACCCCTGTGATCAAAATCTAGTTTAATTTGGTTTTGTTGGTTAGCCTGCACCTCTGGCCTGATATTGGTTTTCCTTCTGTTTAATCATACCTTACTGAAACAAGGAAAAAGCTTTGAGGGGGTGCTACACCCATGCATATCACTCTAGGCCATATTTTCTTTCATTAGGGCAAGCTCATTCTGTGAACATCTCTTCCAAGTTGCAGAACAGATCCAGGGGCACAGAGGTGTCTGAGAATCTGTTAGGAAGCATTGGTAGTTTCAGCTGGATGGTGATAATGGGTTTGAGCAGTTTTGGGTTCTTTGCGTTGCCATGCTGCCCCGCAGGGCTGCACGTGTGTGTGGACACTGCTTCCCTGAGCTGCAGAAGAGCACTGGAGACAGTGACCCAGAGAGGATGGTCAGCAGAGGCTTCCCAGCAGCAGCCCTTCAGCACTCTCCCTACGTGCAGTGTTAGCCATGTTTGGCCTCTATGGACTTTCTTTGTAAATTAAAACTCTGTTTCCAGACAGCATTAAACTTTTTATATTATGAGATTTACCATGTAAAAAGATTTTCATATTTTTATTGAAATTGCTAAGGCATTTGGCCTTTTCTTCTTTGTGATTTCAGTGTCTATTAAAGCATGAGTTCTCTCAGTGCCTCAGTCTCTTGATCTGGAAGGATTTGGGGAAGGGTGATTGTTGGCTCTCTGCTCTCTGCCCAGCTCCCCTGTGTGACCAGGGCTTGTGGCAGAGCGTGGCTGAAACTCAGGGCAGCTCTCCTCAGCTCCCTCTGCAGCTTCCCTCCCCTTTCTGTGCAGTGCAGTGTTCCTGTTACCAGTGCTCACTGGCAATTCCTTTTCCTCCTCCTGACAGGTGGTGGGAGCACCAGTATTTACTTTTATCTCGTAGCAGAGGACTCACAGGGCTGGGAGGAGCTCTGAGGGTTGTGAGAGCCCAGTGCTAAAGGGGGGTGAGTCTCCTTACCAATGCCAGCTGGAACCTGATGAGTTAAATCTTCCTGGTGCCCTTGTGCTGCAGGGAAGTGTTGGAGACATGAAGCAAAACACACAGAGCTGTCCTGGGGCCGCA
Source organism: Passer domesticus (assembly GCF_036417665.1). NCBI lineage: Eukaryota > Metazoa > Chordata > Aves > Passeriformes > Passeridae > Passer > Passer domesticus. The sequence continues at coordinate 8,839,686 of NC_087490.1, forward strand.
GGACCGCACAGCCAGAGCAGCCAGGGGCCACTGCAGGGCTGGCTCTGCCTCGGGCTGGAGCCCTGCCATGGGAGCAGCTCCTGGGCAGCATTCCCTGCTCCAGAGGGGCTGGGCTGGAGCTGGGCTCGAGTGCTTGGGCTGTGCCAGGCCTGGGGACAGCGGGATGTGGCCGCTTGTGACACTGGTGTGTGGCAGGATGCAGCTGTAAACAGGGCTGGGGACTGAGCAAACACCACACAAATGTTGTCCATATGGGGAAGGAGCAGCAGCAGGGACTGAAAAACCAAATAAAGGAAAATCCTGGGTGCTTGGGGAAGCAGATGTGCAGCCCTGATCACTGCTGCTCCTCGTGGCCAGAGCCAGGGCAGGCCTGAGGCACTGTTCAAGGACTTCCACGGAAATAGGTGTCCACAGGAAAAACCTGCCAACACTGAGTTTTATCTGGGTTTCTGTCCTTTGGATAATGCCTCATTGGTTCTGGCTCCTGGCAAGAGGAAATGTGGGGGATGTGTTTCCTTCTCCAGGGAAAGGGGAGCCAGGGCTGCAGAGAGGGCCATGGGTCACCCCTGGGAAAAGGATGCACCACTGGAACACAGCTGTGGAGTTGTGGTTGTTTTTTCTTTCCAGCTTACCTGGCTTTATGTTTGTGTGTTTGCTTTCCCTCTGTTTGAAAACAGGGAAAGCAAAATCTGCGTGGCTGTGGAAAACATGAAAAGATGAAAGCTAAGCTCAGGAGCTAAAGCAAATCAATATATTTAGAACACATTATTTTAAGTAAATCCTGTCATTTTCCCTGAATGACAATTTTGGAGAGCCTCAAAGTGGAAGTGTATTTCCTGGCTGCTTTGTTCTAAGGGCAACATTTTGCCACAGGATAACTTCCATCACTATGTAAACCAGGATAAAGCCAAATTCAACACAAAGAAGGGGCCTTGGGTGATCCCATCCCTCTGGTATTCACATGCCCCCTGAACAGAGAGCAGAGAAAGGAATGATCAAAACAATTCTTATCTCACTTGCTGCTCCTGTTTGTGAACTTGTGGAATGTGTTGGATTATTTACCTGAAGGAATTTGGCAATTGGATTCTGCTGAGGATTGTTTAGTGGTATTCACACCCCCAGCCAGGAACCGGGGTGGAACCTGTCCTTGTCACCGTCCTGCACTGCCGGTATCACACTGCCATTCCTGCCCAGGCTCCTCACAGCCTCAAGGGCTCCTCCACCTGGGGCTGGTTTCAGCCTTCTTTCGATGTTGCTGAGCTTTTTCACCTGCAGACTCCTTTCACTTTGTATTTTTCAGCGCCAGCTGAAGGTGGGAGCCCCAGCCCGGCTGAACCTTGTTCTGTTGTGATTAATCCCTGTCCTTCTCGTGACTGATGGAGGCGAAAATACACGGTTTCACAAGAGGGCGGCATTGGCCGCGGAAACCGAGGCTGCCACGGATTTCCTGCGGTTTCGTTTGCGCGGCAACACCGGGGCAGCCGGGCCAGCTGCGACTGAGGGCGGAGGGCTCTGCCGGCGGCAGACTGCGAAGGGGATTTCAGCCTCGCCCGGGGGCCGCAGGCAGAGCCCGGGGGTGGTGCTCGGTGCGGCAGCGGAACCGGGCTCCCGGGGTCCACCAGCGCTGCGGCTCCTCACTCCCCGCACGCCGCGGGTGACCCCGCCCGGCAACGGCGCCGTGAGGGCCCGGCCCCGCGGAGCGGCAACGGGGGTGTCCGGCACCGGCCCGCCCGCAGTGCGGAGGGTCCGTCCCGAGCCCTGCAGGGCCGCGCTCGGTACCGGGAACCCTGCAGGGCCGGCACCGCTCCCCGCCCGGCCCCGGACCAGCCCTCATCCCCGGTCCAGCCCCGGCCCCGCTCTCGCTCCCCGCCCGGCCCGGGCCCCTCACGCCCCGCACCGGCGCCCGGCGATGACGTCACCCCGCCAGCAACAACGGGAGGGCTGACGCGCACCGGGAGCCCGCCCGGCTCCTTCCGATTGGCCGCCGCTGGGGTGAGGTGTGAGCTCGCGGGGGCTGCGCGCCCTCGGATTGGCGGCGCCCGGCGCGTGCGCGCCTCCGGGGCGGGGCCCCGAGCGCGATTGGGCGCGCGGGGCGGGGGCGGGGCGTGCGCGGGGAGCGGCGCGTGCGCGGAGCGGCGGGAAGATGGTGCTGATCAAGGAGTTGTGAGTGGGGGCGGCGGGGCCGGGCCGGGCCGGGGGGAGCGGGCACCGGGGCTGCCACCGCCGCTGCTGCCACCGCCCCGCCCGGGCCGCGCCCCGACGGGGCTCCCCCGGCCGCGCCCGCCGCCGCCGGGCCCGCCCGTGCCGTGCGGGCTGGCCGCTTCCTGCGGGCCGCGCGGAGCGAAGGGGCCGCCCTCACGGGAGGGGCCGCTCGGCGCGGTGCGGGCCGGCCGTGCCCGCAGCGGCTGCTCCGCGAGCCCCGGGGCCGGGCCGGGTCCGTCCCCGTTCCCCTGCCCCGCTCCCGGTCCCTGGCACCGGGAGAGCTCTGCCGTGCGGGCTCCTGGCTGGTTTGTTTCCTGTCCCGCCTTGTTGTTATTTCAAAGTCCTGTGGTGTAGCCTCAGTGGTTATAGATGTAACGTGTAGGTTGAAAAGTTTATAAACTGATTTAGCATAACACGAAGGTGTTATGACAGAGCTGGAAGTGGATCCCGGGTTTTCTGGCTTCTGATATCTTCTATCCCTTGTCTTTCCTGTTGTAACATATCTGGTGTTGAACTTTACTTGGGTGTGTTGGGTTATATCCAAAGCCTCCCTGTCACAGAGGTTTCTGAAGAGAAAACTTGAATTGGCTCCTTTTGACACTTCTTCCTTCAGCATCTGTGTTGTGTCTGTTATCTGCAGGTGAAGCCCAGTGATTAATTTTACTGAGTTTTCTCTTTTCCTCTTTCAGCCGAGTGGTTTTACCTTGCTCCGTGCAAGAGGTATGTCCTGATCCTCCTCCCTGCTGTGTTCAGACTGAGGGCTGGGAGGGGGTTTTGTGCAGAGATGTGACCAGCCTGAGTCCAGCATTCCCTGTGCTGTGGCTGCACTGACAGATGAGTGACACAGGTGTGATCCCTGTCCTGAGCAAGGAATTTCCAAGGAAGCAAACGCAGCACCTTGAGGTGTTCTGAGCCTTCCACTGCCAGCAGCTCAGTTGTGCCCTGTGGCAGCACTTTGCTGCTGACCCAGCACTGAGGGACTCCAAGCCTTGTCCTGAAGCCACAGGGGAAGGAATTGTCTTCCCAGAGCTGAAGCCAGCCATTCAAATGGCACTGAAGTGCAGTTAAATGAGAGTCATGATGGGATGTCTGTCACGACAGCGTGTTGAGTGTGCTTCTGAGGGAAACATCACACTTGTTCTGCAGTGTGCATTCCTGGGTCCTGTAAGGGCAGCATTGAGTTGGTTGAAAGTGTGAACTGGGACGTTTCAGAGCTGGAAATCGGTCACTCCAAAATCTGTAAACTCAAAACTGATATTTCTTAGTGCAGTGAAGGACAGCAAATACACACTTAGCTCTTGGGATAGGAAAATGAAGTTATGGTGTGCACCCAGGTGTTGGGTTGCTGTGGAACTTGGTGTTTGTGAGCTGCAGAGATGTGTTGCCAAAAAGTTGTCAGAATTCACTAAATATATTTTCTCTGGTGTATTTTACTTTGCTGACAGTCTTTTTTGCACTACTGAATTGTCAGTAAGCAGGAAACTGCTAATTGTTTTTAACACGTTGAAAGGTTTTGGCCAGCTTTGGTGGTAACATTTGACTTCTCTTCCCTTTGCAGTATCAAGTTGGGCAGCTTTATTCTGTGGCAGAAGCTAGCAAAAACGAAACAGGAGGTGGGGAAGGAATCCAGGTCTTAAAAAACGAGCCTTATGAACAGGATGGCGAGAAGGGACAATATACTCACAAAATCTATCACTTAAAGAGGTGAGAAAAACCTTGATGCACGTTGTAGTCCCTTGGTATTGAGCAAGAAATGGTGAAAGGTGAGGTTTAATTTGCTGAATTCTGTATGAGTGCTCTGGTGAGTGGGGAAATGTGAAATAGAGTGGATTTTAAATATGTGGGATACTTGTCTGGGACAGCTGAAGGAATTGTGTTTGCTTGCTCTGGACAGGAGTCAGAGATGAGTGGGACATAAAGTTCCTGCTGCAGGTCAGGAGCTGCCTGCCAGGGAGCTGGAGGTGAGGGCTCTGCAGTGCTCTTCCTCAGAGGGTGTCTTTGCTGCTCTGCAAGAGGAGGGAAAGCACAGCATTCCTCATGATCACACAGCTCACTCTGTTACCTTATCGTTACCTTTCTCATTTTTTCTCAACCGTGTCGTGATCAGGAAGGTTTTTGAAGTTGCTCTGTGTTTCTCTGCAGGTGACAACGTGCATCACAACCCCTCAGATGTTTGGGTAGAATGTGCCTTTTTTACTGGAGTGGGAGGAACCAAAGGGTTCCAGGATTTTTAACCCATTGTCCCTGTTTGTTTTCCCAGTAAAGTCCCTGGGTTTGTAAGGATGATTGCTCCAGAAGGCTCCCTGGTGTTCCACGAGAAGGCCTGGAATGCATATCCCTACTGTAGAACAAGTGAGTGTCCCCATGGGTGTTCTTCTGTTGGTGTTTTTATATGTGAGACCCTTCAGAAACAATTGTGTCTAACAATGCTCTGTGTTTTCTTTTCCTTTTCATTGCACGTGTTTTCCAACGACACCAGTTGTGACAGTGAGTATTTGAAATCCTACCAATCATATATTGGGGTTTTTTTAAGGTATATTTTATCTGTTACTACCCATTACAATTGTCTGGCTCCAGCCTGTCAGATGTGCCTGCTAGGACTCCTGGTGTAGAGTATAACAAAGTAACTCCCTTTACTTTATTTGTCTGCACTTGGCTATAATTAGTACTGTAATTTGTCAGAGAAATTACTTCATTTTCTGTGACTTCTTTTATGCCTTTAATTATGATGCATAATGTCTGTCCTGTAAGATATAATGCTAAGAAAAGTGACATATCAGAGGTTTCTACACTCCTGAGTGCAGGAGGAGCAGGGAAATGGAATCAGTCCCTGCCTGTCTGAGATGCACTGCTGTGAAACGAATTCCTGCCCCAGTTAAAATGGGGTAACTGGGAACCTAAGTGGATCAGCACAGCTCAGGATTTGGATTTGGTTTTTTAAGTTTCATGGGAGACACATCATTAAGATTTTTACATGTTTTGGTGACCTGTTTAATGACAACTTATTAGTTAAATGTTAAACTGCTTTATCTGCTCACTTGCAAACATGGTTTAGATTGTTACTATGTGGATGTGACACCAGTGAGTTTGAGCTGTTGAACTTGACTCACTGTGGTACCTGTGCACACAGGTGTGTGCCCTCTGACTCCTGGAATGAGCAGGGCTCTGTCATTGTCTTTGGATGTACAATTTGGTGGCAGCTGGACCATTATGATCCAGCTTTATGATTGTAATTGTGCTGCACAGTAACATCTGCCTGCAGGATTGGTAGTTTGAAAATTCCTTGAACATTGAGGTAAAGAACTTCAGGGTTGAGGACAGCAAATGGCAGGGTTGTTTCTACTGGTGTGCACAGGTAGAGCTGGATTTCTTAAAGATGACTGGTTTTAATTTAGTATCACTGCTCTAGTTTAAGATTATCATATACCTGTTTCTGTGTGTAGGTAAGGGGCTGTTTCTCTGGTAATTTCAATATATTGTGTCACTAGTAAGGGATTAGTAATGGCTTGTATGTAGATACCATTTATCTAAACTTAGAGCAGAGAGATGTAATCAGACTTGTGCTTTTTGCTTCTAATTCTTACAGAATGAATACATGAAAGATGACTTCTTCATAAAAATTGAGACCTGGCATAAACCAGATTTGGGAACAACAGAGAACGTGAGTTGGGGTTTGGATACCAAGCCTTAGTGCAACTGTACAATTAGTACAGATAAAGTATTTTATACCTGGTGATGGTGGATAATTACTGCTTAAAGTCAATGCCTGACCAGTGAGTAAAGCAAGAAAAGCATTTTTCAGGTCCTTGCAAGGTGGCCAAGCTGTCTCATATAAGGAGATGAGGAGATGTGGTTTGGTTTTTATGTTTAGAAGTCAATACACATGCTTGATTCTCATGCAAATACTTAAATAGCTTTTCAGTAGGTCCTTTTGTTAATTTCTGTTCTGTTACTGTAGACATGCTGACAAGTTAGGCTGATGAGTTCATTTGAAAACAGGTTTCACAAGAGCACTGGAGTTATCTGTGAACGCTGTAGTTAAATATTGGAGCTGCCTCTGTGACTTGTCCCAGCTGGTGACGTTCTTGTTTTCTCCCCAGACTGTCAGTTAGAGGAAAATTTTGATCTGTAGTGACAAACATTTATAAACCATGCAGAGAGGAGTAGTTGTCAGTCTGTTTCCAGTGCTTGGGTGAGCTGTGACTCTGGATGTGCTGCACAGGAGGGGGATTGTTCTTGGACAGCTCCCCTGGCTGTAACTGAGTTTAGGTGTGCTGGACAGACCTCAGGTGTGGAGCTGATTCCATCCTCTGACCTTTACACACCCTCAGACTACACCTGGGCCACCTTCAAGGCAGTCCTGTGATTCAGGGAACCTGTGAGATCAGGTTATTGAAATCTGCATATTTGCACTTGGAGTTTGTACACCTTCCTTCTAGCTTGAAAAGTTCATGCAGATTCTGGAATTGGTAATGGTTCTAATTAGAGCTTGATTTCATTAGTGCTAACAAATGTGACAGATGAATAGAGCTTAATCTTAAATCCAGGTTTCCTGAATGCACAAGAAGTGAAGGCTTTGTGCTGGTTTAAAATTGATTAGTGAGTGAATTAAACTGTAATTGTGGAGATCATTCCCTTGGAGAGGAAGGCAGAGGAAGAAGGGGTAGGTTTGGAGAATGCTGCCTTTACAGCATCCTTAAAAACTCCCTGGCACACACATGTACTGCTCAAAGTGATCACTGTGTGATTCCCAGCATGGGAATGATTCCTTCTTTTTTTTTTTCTTTTTTTTTTTCTTTTTTTTTTCAGGTTCACAATTTAGATCCAAACACATGGAAGAGTGTTGAGGTTGTCCATATTGACATTGCAGATAGAACTCAAGTAGAACCAGGAGTAAGTAAATGTTCTGCTCTTGGGGTTGGGATGTAGCATGCAGCTGATTCCACTTGTGCTTTGTGTTTTTAGTGAATAAGCTAAAATGGTGTGGATTTCACCCAACAGAGACATGGGAAGTGTCTTTAACACAACCATTCATTTATGTGCCTGCCTTTCTTCTTTGGTTTTACTGCTGATTCTTTCTGCACATCTGGATCTGCTGGGGCTGTTGCCTGGTTTGTTAAATTGTAACAGTCCAACAGCTGGACTGTTGGATATGTAATATTCTTTGGACAGTAGGGAAGTGGTAGGCACTAATATGGAGACTGTGTTTGCACAATAAATGTGATTGTCTTGGTTTTGTGCAAGGAGAGGCTCTTTATAATGTTTAACTGTTACTTTCTGAAAGTAGATACTTGGATATCCTACATTCTGGGGAGAGGATTTCTTTGCAGGAAGTCCTTGGAACTATTTTCAGTACATAATCCTCTTTTTTCTTTTGTGTATTTGACTTACAGAGTATCAAAACTGAGTGCAGAGTGGTCTCATCCAGAGTCCTAAGTCTCTTCTGGTGTACATTTGTACATTGTTACATTTCTGTTTCCTTTTTATAAACTTCTAGCACCATTTCCACTTTTAGCAAATATTTTAGAGGATATTTGTAGATCCAAGCTCACAGTTTAGCCCATTTTTGTGTAGGAATACTGGGGATTAATTTTCACCATGTGATGAAATTTTTTAATTTCCATTTCATCTCCCAGAAACTCTGTTTTGCTAAGTCCTGACTTCATTAACCAAAGCCTGGCTTTGTGATTAAACTCTTAGCAGACACTGGTAGCTCTGAGTTACCTGCAGGCTGACATCCTTGCTGTTTGCTTGTTTTCCCCTTCTGGGATGAGAGAGACATCAGGGATCCTCTGGGACCCACACTTGGAGTCTCTTCTGTTATAAAAGTCTGAAGTTTTTGGCCTTTGTCTTCTCTCTCTTTACTTCTTATCACTTCAGGAGAGACACTTTCTATTTGTGCTGATACTTTAATCAAGTTTAGGTAATGGAACTTGAATTTTATTTTTTTTTTCTTGGAAGTTCAGCTACATCATAACAAAATTGCCAAGATTGGCATGCTGACTCATGCTCATTTAGGTATGTATAGAAATAATTTGGGTGACAGCTGTGACTTTCTTTAGATACACATTTAACCCTGCCTTCTCTTAATCATCTCCAGCATGCAGTCTGTGTCACTTGATGTTGTTTGTATATAAAAGTGACTTCCCAGGAGAGAGAGACTTTTTAAAGTGTAAGCAGAAATGAGCACTTGATGAGCATCAGAGGAAGCAGAGGTTTTGGAAATAATTTGTAGAAAAGTAGAGGGTAGTGAAAACAAATTGAAATCAGGTTTATAGCTATTTTTGTGCAATGAAGACATTAAATGTCTTGTTTAGGTCATAGTGGATCTTTATTACTTGAAAGAAGGTTCTAAAATTACAGTTTTGTATGAATCAGATTACACATGGATTTGGATTTTGGAATTTGGATTTCTGTGTGCTGTCCATTTCACTTCAGTTTGAGGAAATGTATTAGAATACAGGAATTGCTCTTTTGTAGTCTGAAGAAAGTGTTAAAAGATTCTCAAGTTACAGAGCTTGATAGGTGGATCTCTCCCATTTCAGACTTAGTTCATCACAATAGGCAGCTAAACAGCTCCACATTATTAGTGCTGAACTTTGGATTCATCATGCAATGACACATCCCATGGGACAGCCTATCTGTGTACAAATATGATGTGCTTTTAGTTTTATGCCCCTCTTTTCATCCTGTTTATAAATATCTCTTCCAGCCTTGTTCCTAGTGACCTTTAACTTGTGGCTCTGGGCATGGCACCACGATGTGTGTCCGTGATACCCAGGCTGCTTTCATTCCCCATTTGAACCTTGGCATTCTTTCAAAGGTGATCTCAGGCAATGGTTCCCCTGATAGCTGAGCTGTAGCTGCAGGTCTCTTCAGGAGATGGGAGTGATTACAAGGCATTTTTTATTAAAAACCATTTACCTAAAGCACACCAGTGCCTGTCAGGGCAGTGTACAGTGGTGCTGGTGACTGTTTCAGTTATGGGAATCATGCACTGAGCTGGGAGTATGGCACACTTGGATAAACCTGATTTTGGTCTTCTTGTGTGCTGTGAATGAGCACTCACAGAGTGTGGATGATGTTGGAGGAAAGCTCTGGTAGGTGGTACCTTCCTCAGGATCTGTATGTGAGTTTTTTGCTTGTATGTACATTCTCCTGTTTAAAACACTAATACCATATTGAGCTGGAAAGCCAGAATTTGTGTCCACCTCCCTAGTTAGTGTGATGCCATTCTATGGTCACCTCCATTTTCCTGGGTTTGCAGATCAGGCATCAAACTTGTGTAATTTTCATGTTAGGTTCTAAAAGTTTTCTTAAAATCATTCTGTCCTGTTTGAATTTTTATACCATTTGATAGTGAACCATGAGTTCTCAGGAGCCCTGTTACCCTCTGAGCAGGTCTAAAGTCTGAGAATGAGAATTGTAAAGAAGTGCCCAGGTTCTGGGTTGGTTGTGATATTACTTTATTCTGTGTGGTTCACAGTCTCTCTAAATCATGTTTATAATACATGGTTGCATTCATGAATATTATACTGAGAATTTGAGCAGAAACTGCCTGTGAAATGGTATTTGTGTATTTCTTTGGAATGGTTTTGCTCCTCTGTCCTGTTATGCTGCTGCAGGCTGATGTTTGCCTGTCTAACTTTCCAGAGAGCTTCAGGGGTTTGAGCTGTAATATTTGCTCCAGCAGCTGCCTGTTTTTCTTCCTAAGAAGGACTTGTTGTCAGGAGTTAAGCTCTTGCTGCACAGATATTTTCCTTAAACTCTGCAAAGAACTGTTGTTTATTTGTACTTTGGCTCTAGTCCAGTCTTCTTCTCTGCATGCTTGTAGGATTTGTGTGTAGAGAAGAGTTCCTACAATGCTCTCCTGTCCATCTAGGCTTTAGTCTATAAAGGGTTTTTCCTGTCCTTAATAGGATTTGGGTTAACTGAGTAATAAAAGGTCTTGGTTCAAAGCTTCTGTCTCTAGCACAGAAAACTCTACTGTGACTCATCTATTTCCTTGGGATTTCTGTTTTCACTCCTACCTTTTTCTCAGAGATAACATTTCCTTCCCCAGTGTTTCCAGCTGTGGTTATTTTTATGTGGGTCCTAAATGCAAGAGCACAGTTTCTTTTTGCCAGTGTCCCTGTGCAGTGGGAAGTGGGATGGCAGGAACAGCATTGTGTGGGCTTCAGAGTCCCTGGGGTATCCAGACCAATCATTCCACCCCATAAAGCAGGCAGATCAAGGCTGCACATGTAGCTCAGTTTAAATGCCTCATGCCTCACACCACTACAGTGAGCTGTGCTTTGGCAGGATGTTCACACAGTGAAAATAAATTCAGGCTTGTCTCAGTGCAGTACCTGGTTTTATTTATAAAACTGGCACCAAGAGGTGGAATTCTTGGGTTTCTGTTTGGCATGTTGCTGCCCCAAACCAGCAGCAGTTCTGCCAGCAATTAGTTACATAGAGGAAAATTGTTTATCTATTGCTGTATCTTGATTTACTTCAATGTCTTCTGTCCAGTGGTTGTGTGAAATTTTTAAAAGGCAGTCTTGAACAGGATTCCCTCCTGTTCTGCCTCCCCAGCAGAGGCCATGTGTTGCAGCCTGAATAGCTTTAGCATGCTGGTTGCTGAATTATTGCTTCTCCTCCTCTCAGGGGTCACAGACCCAGTGGGGCAGTGCAGATGTCACAGTGTGCACAGCACAGGGCAGCCCTGGAGAGCTTTGTGTTGGGAGCAGGTGTGCTGGAGCCAGCCTGGCAGCTGTGCTGCACCATCCTGCTCCAGCAGACCCTTAACACAGTGGGATATTCAATCTGGTGGTGTTTTCTGACTCTCAGAGTGTTTTATGTTACAGGACTACAAAGCTGATGAAGATCCTGCATTATTCCAGTCAGTTAAGACAAAGAGAGGACCTCTGGGGCCAAACTGGAAGGTACTAGGAACTGTTGTTACAGCCTTGGGAATTGATCAGCAGAAGAACAAAGTTCATGGTTCCTTCAGAACTTGGCTCGGCTCCAGTTGAGGAACAAATTTTCTGTGGCCCAGCACACCACAGAACCAAGTTCTGTCCTGCTTTTGTGACACCCCAAAAGCAGCACAGAGCTTGCCAGCACCCCCTGCCAGCCATCACAATCTATCCCAGGAGGGAATGGGCTGTGTGTGCCACACCAGAGATCCCCACAGGAATTGAGGAGCCACTGCTGAGCCCTGGAGTGAATCACAGGGAGTCTGTCAGGAACAGCCCCAAGTTACTGATTAGAATGTTGTTTTTCTGTAATAATGCTTAGAGTCATATTTTATTATCATAACAACGTAGTTAAATTTATTTAATTTACTATAAAATATACTAGTTATCATTCTAATGCACTAATTAGAGTTATAATTAAACTTCTAAAGTATTAAAACTTCTTTTCTATTATCCCCTAACAGAAGGAGTTAGCAACTGATGAGGAGTGTCCCAAAATGTGTGCTTACAAATTGGTGACCATCAAATTTAAGTGGTGGGGACTGCAGAACAAAGTGGAAAATTTTATACAAAAGGTGAGTGCTTCTGCCTTTTGGGGCTGTGTTGATGTGGGGGTTTGAGCAGGAACACTGGTGCAGTTTCCTATTGCTCACAGCCAGGGAATTCCTGTCCTTTTCCCCAGCCAGTTAAACCATTTGTGTCTTGGTTTGCTGCAAGTGGGGCTTCACTGGAATTACCAGAACAATTCTCTAGGGAAAGAAAGCAAAGTCTTCAGGAAGTGGCTGTTCTGGTTTGGCTGCTGCCACCTTGGAGCTGGAACAGATTTTAACAACATTCTTCATAATTCTGAAGTAATGTGGATGGCTGAGCTTTCTTGAAACTCTTTTTTGAAAGTGAAATTTGTTCATTCTTTCCATTTTAAAGCATTTGAGAGATGAGGTGAATTTAAATTGGATCCAGGGGTGTGAGGTGAATCTGTAGCAGTGTGAAGCAGCACTCACTTGAAGATTTTAACTCTTCAAACTGAGCAGCTGCTATCACTTCACCAGCCTTTAGACAGTCCTAGGTGTGATCTAATGCTTGTTTATCTTCTTAAAGCAAGAAAAAAGGATATTTACCAACTTCCACCGCCAGCTGTTCTGTTGGATTGACAAGTGGATTGAGCTGACTATGGAGGACATCAGGAGGATGGAGGATGAAACCCAGAAGGAGCTGGAAGCGGTAAGAAAGCTTTTTTTTTAAGGCTGTGTGATTTAACCTGCAGATTTATCTGTGCAGAGACTGAGGCAAGTTGTGTGGTGTCCATGCCTGTGTGTGTGTTTGGGCAATTGCTGAGAGTACTGTGGCCCCTTGAGTGCAGCCCCATGGGCTCCTGCATTCTGTGCTGATTTGAGGTAAGTGCCTCTGATGTCATTAAATGCAGGATATCTGCACTGACTACCTGTATTTATGGCACCACACCCACTGCAAAAGTCCCACTCAGGGTCCTTTTGCCACTTGGATGGAATCCCAAATCTGTCACTGTCCCATTCCATCTCGTGTCTTGCTTTGTTTCATTTCTGGTCATCACTAGATCTGATCACTTTTTCTCTTCAAGCATGATTTCAAGTAAGTTTGTGTCACCTCTCAGCTGTTCCACTTCTGATTAGCACACCAAACCAAAGTTTTACTTACAAACAGAAAGTCAGTAAAATCAGCTGAGATCATGTCAGTTTTCCTGCTTTAGTGGCCGTGAGGACCAATCCATGTGGCCTGACGTGTTGTGGGCTGATGTCTGGGAGAAAGCTCAGACTTAGGGCACTGTCTCTGCTCTCTCCATGCTGAGGTAGAGGAACCACCACAGGCTGGGAAGGAAGCCTTCTTCTGTCTTTCCAGAATATGACTTTTTCCATGTTAAATCCCACTGGCATTTTTGCTGTTCTTGGATTTACAGTTGTATTTCCTTCCCATTTTGACAATTCCTTCATACCTCAAACCCAATCAGGTTACCCAGACAGTTCCAGTGCCTTGGTTCTTCCAAGACACAACATGTCTTCAGCTGCAGCTTGCTGTTTGCCTGGTTTGACCATGGCAGACACCTCTAACCTGGTTCCCTGAGCTGTGGACAGGGGCCCTGGGGCACATTCTGTGGTCTGTGCCTGGTCTTTGCTCGTGGTACCAAAGCAGCTGCAGCTCCTCCCTCCCCACTCGTGCTCTCCAGGGGCTTTCCAAGCAGTGTGGAACAGCCTGTGTTGTGTAGGGATGTTTCCTGTCTTTGGAAAAGTGTTTCTTCAGAGTCCTGTGCTGAGCTGTAGCACCAAATGCTCTTTGCTCATGAGCTGGAGGGTTTGAGTCAGCAGCCCCAGAATGTGCTGTGGACAAGGTTGGTGTTCACTCACTCTTGTAGATCTTGTGCTCTCTCATGGGCATTTGGGTATTTTTGGCAGTTGTTTTCTCAAATCAAGGGGATTTCTTCTTGAACTCCTGATTTATGCCTGATCCTGTTCCTAGACCACCTGTTCCCAGGTGTCTGTGGAGGAGGAAGCGTAACAGCTGTCCTCTCCAAACTGATTTTTGCCAGAAGGGTTCCCTTCTGCACACCCATAGTTCTTAATTTGGACTGAAACAGACTTTATCCAGTTTCCCTGAGCAAGGGTAGTGGCAGTGAGGAGTGCACACCAGGGGTGTGCTGGAGAGAGGCAGCAGAACCTGACACACCTCTGTGCATGGTGAAATTGTTCCTTTGTGTCTCTGTGACTGTGGATGTTTTGTTTCACATTTCTCACTGGTAAGTAGCTACTTTTAAATATTTTTTCCAAAATATTTTCTCTTTTTGCAAAGGCAAATTGTTTTTTGCAAATTGTTGTGTAAGATATTAGTGTCAGGAATTTGGAGTTTGTGTATTGTTGAAAAAGTTGAGTTGTTTTGGTTTGTTCTTTTTCACAAGATAAATGTATCATGTTACACTAACCCAGATTTCTGTGGATATTGTGAAATGTGAGAGGAGTGAGGACCTACTGTCTTGGGGTTTTTCCAGTTATTGCAAGAGGGGTATCTACAAACACCTATAAATTATGTAATTTTCATGGGTTTGTGGTGCAGTGCATTATTAGGCAACCTAAGGGCAAAAATGTCACTGCCAAATAATATCAATGCTAGTTTTATCCAAAATAATTTGTTGTCTTGTTTCATATTCAACTGCTCCACCCATTGTGCTCACCAGTAGCTGCCATTACATCCCCAGTACACCTCCAAGTGTTTTCTGGCCAGGACCTCTGGGAAGTGAGTGCTCAGGGGTGAGGTGCTCAGTGTGACACAGATATGTCCCTGCAGTGGCCAGGGATGGCCAGGGCAGCCCTAGGCAGTTCTGTGATGCTGAGAGCCAAAGCTGGCACAAAGCAGGGCTGGCAGTGCATGTTCTTTCCCACACAGTGTCCTGGTATCTTCCCCTCCTCATAAACACCCTTTCTTCCTTCTGCTCCGAGCTGATCTCTCTCTGGGTTCTGTGCACATTCCAGTTCTTTTGTTGCTCCTGTGCTTCATCTTCAGTCGATTTTTATAGTCAGGATCTCTGCTTTTGTTACTTTCTGTTACTCTCTGAATCCTCATCAGTGTTCTTCCAGAGTTCCTCTATCCCAGTCCATCTTTTTATCACTGTTTATGTTTCACTTGGTGGATTCTGTCTCTGGCTGCTGGAGATGAGAAGCACCTCTGCTCCATGAAACATGCATCAGCTCATCAGTGCAGGGTAGGAAAGCATCAGGTCCAGCCAGAGCCCTGTGACCACCCTCTGTCATGCCTGTGTGAGGGTAGGGATGCCACACTGAGTACCCTGAGCAGTGATTCCAAGCTGGAGCATCGTGAGCTCGGTGAAAATTCAAGCAGCATTGTTTACAGCTGCTCTCCAGTTCCCAGGTCTCCTTGCCAAAAAGAAACCCCATACCACGGCCAAACCCCCTGAGCTGTAGCTGGTCCTGGCCCTGGCCAGGGAGAGGCAGATGCTGGCCCTGCAGGTCGTTGCTTGTCTCGTACTAACCACGGCGCGCAGGTTCTGTGTGTGGAGCTCACGTTTTATTTCACTTCAGATGCGTAAGAAGGGTTCCGTTCGAGGCACTTTGGCTGCGGACGTCTAGAGGAGTTCTCTGTAGGTTCTGAGGCAAAGCAAGCTGTGTAAGTCAACTGCTGGATGGAAAAGGAGAAGAGGGATTGTTGTTCTTTTGGATGGGAATTGCTAGCAGAAATCATCTTAATGTCCACATAACCCGTGTGGGCCTTACCTGCCTCCTGTAGTGGTGTGGTGGTCAGCAGGTGGGGCTGACCCACGGTGCCCAGGACACTGCAGGTGGGCACTGATGCAGGCACTAAGGCTGGGAGCAGAATTCCTGCAGCCTTGGCCACCTGCCCTGGTGCCTGATGCTGTCCCACTGCAGGCACCCGAGGTGTGGGCTGTGCTGCTGTGGTGGCCGTGGCGCTGAGCCCTGGTGCCCGCCCCTTCTGGGCACCAGTCACACAGGGCAGCATCGCTTTGCTGCACACACAGGGGCAAAGTGATCTCTGGACTTGGTCCACGTCACTTAGGGAAGCTGTGGAGCGTCACCTTCCAAGCAGGTTCAGTTCTTAGAAATGCAGTTCCACCCAGAGCACTAAACCGTGTCAGAGCTGTTACTGCAGGAGCAGCTTCTCCAGGAGTTAGAGGCTCTTGGTGCTTGTGCCCAGCCCTTTGGTGCTGCTGTTCCTCCCAGGGACTGTTGTAACATCCCAGCCCAAGGGAGCACATCCCACTGATCTGTGTGGGCTCCCCAGAGAAGGGAGCTGCTCCCAGCCCTGGGGGCAGGTCCTAGCCAAGGACAGCTCCCGCTGAGATTCCCTCAGGAGCCGGCATTGCTTTGGTGTGACTGAGGCCCTGTCCTGCATTTCCTTGGAGATAATCTCCCTTCGTGTTTGGAGCTGTGTGTGAAGAAGCTGCTAATGCAGGAATTGCCCTTTCTCTCTCCACAGCTGCGTAACCAAGGCCAAGTGAGAGGAACGAGTGCTGCCAATGACGAGTGACCCGGGCGGACGCGGCGCCGGACCTTGGCCGTGTGTGTGGGTGCATGACTCTGTATATAACTACACACACACATGCAGACAGAAGGGGTGGTTACAGTGTCTCTGGGTGCTATACCTGTCCTAGCAAAGATTCCAAGGAAACTGCTTTCATTATGTATACCCCAAGCAAATAAAAAAATCAACTGAGTAGTGTCATTTAAAGGATGAATTTTGCTAACTGGTATGTTCATGAATGTCAATACTGGACCAATTTCTGCCCTACTTGTTTTCTCTCCTGTCCAAGTCACTCTGCTCTAACTTGCCCATCTCTCATTGTAAAGGAACACTCAAACAAGTTAATTTCAGTTTTATGTCTTCCCTATGTGATGAGTTTTTGGAATAGGAACAATGAATGTATTTATAGCTATTTATTTCTGGATTGTCATTATCCTCTAGTCAAATCAGAAAAAAATTTCTATTAGTGGAAATTGGGAGACTTTTACTGTGGAATAAGTTTAACCCAAACTTTACCCACTCACTGATTTAAAAGAAAAAAATCATGTTTTATTGGACTTTTGTACATTGAAATGCTAACAGTTTTCTTCATTAAAATTGGCAAGACTAAGGAAAAATGGCTTGTGATTTATAAAGTAATTTGCAACTTAAAATTTTTCAGAACCTGCTTTTTAGACAAGTACACTGACAATACCTGTAGAGCATTTTCCAGTGTATCTTAGGCTGGGCAGTGAGGACAGGGTCAGCCCTTCCCTCCAGGAATACTCCTGCCAGTGCAGTGGCTGTTTTCCAGGGCTTCCCTTTGGAAGCCATGCAAGCATTCTGGATTTCACACACAGCAATGGAATATAATTGTGATTTTAGCTGTTTTCATGTTGGAAATACACTTTGGGAGATGCAGACTTTCAGATTTGCTGACAGTTTCAGTTGTAGCCCCTGACACATTCCCCTGCTGTCTGTCTGTGAGGGGCTGATGTGTGAGAGCCCCTGGGATAACAGATGCTTCCTGTAGGAAACTCCATAGGGAAAAGGTCTTCAGCATGTTTGAGGAACTATTCAGAGCACATAACAGGGGGACATTAACCTAATGCTTGTTAGATCAAAGAAAAAGTATTTTTAAAAGCACTAGTTAGATAAAGATCTATGAATGCCTGGTTTCTTCCCAGCACCCTTGGCAGGGCAAGCCTTGCCTGCCTTCCCAGGAGGGATCTGATTTCTGTTCCCATCAGTGGCAAAACATTCCTGCACTGGCAGCAGGGGCCAGGTGTGCTGTGCCCCTTGTCCTGGTGCTGAGCACGCTGGCACTGCCACCCCTGCCTGGTGCTGGTGCCTCGGCCGTGTGCTGCACCACCCACCCTGCAGCCCCCCTGCCATGGGGTTGCTTTCCTTTCTGGGTTAGTTCAGTGCTTATGTGTCCTGTACCACCAGGAGGTTGGGTTGGTAAATGCAGAGATGTAGCACGCACACACACAGAGGTCATTTAGTACCCCTGGAACCCAAGGGCTCAGGTCTCAGTGCTGGAGTTTGTGTCCTGCCATTTTTAATGTGTTGCAATGCAGAGGGAAAGGGGCCCTGTGACTTCCATGGATTTGGACTAGTTGTGAAAATTTGAGAGAATCTTGTAGTGAATGTACAATGTTTTGTTTCCTTTGGCAGTCTCTGGTGCAACTGACAAGTAAAGCAGGCAATGAAATTTAATTAAATAAATTTGATCATAAAAAGCTCTGTCTCTTATCTCAGGCACTCACATTTTGCTCCTGAGCTGGTCTTTGGGCTCCCAAAGGCTGCTGTCACCCGGGGCTGGGTTTGGTTTGGGATTTCAGGCTGAGCAGCACCTGGAACCTTGGCACTGCTGGGCTGGCAGAGGTGGGACTGGGCATGAGGAGGGGCTGCAGGTGGGAAGTGCCTCCCACGGGGCCCCAGAGGTGCTGAGGGGCTCCTGGGTGTCCCTCCCTGGGGTCCCATTCCTGGGGCTGGCAGGGTTCTGCCTGCTCAGGTTGTGCAATCACCTGCTGCAAATGAAAGCTTGTACAGCTCCTTTGGTAAATGCAGAATTCAATTCTGTCTTTACTACCAGCTTGTTTAAATTCCAGATGGTGAACCAACAGGAAGCAGTGGAAGTGTAACGTAGTTTTGATGTAATGGATATGTAAACGTGATAGTTATTCACTGCAATAGACTGCTGGGAACCATATTCCAGCAGTAACCTTTGAAATCCATCACTTGGCTGTACACAAGTGTGATCTAAAGGAGACTTGTAAGGAATTTGCTTTTTTTTTCTAGAGGATTTTTAATCACTGAAGAGAAAGGAGGATGATTTCTGTCTTTTACCTTTACATGTAGACTGAGAAATGTCAGGAAAAAAGTCTGCTGAGATTTTGGATCTTTTGGGATTTTCCACCCTCAGGCATTTCTAAATACTCTCTGAGCAATCTGAAAATGTCCTGTAAGACAATTTACTCTGCATTTCCAAGCCTCAGTTGATGCAGCCATGTTTAGGAGCTACATTATATCCTTGAAATGCAGTGCCATGGTTTTATGGCAAAATCAGAAGCACGGGGCTGTTACTGTGGTTTATATACAGTTCATACAATTCAAGAGTCTTCATTGAATTCTGTCTTGATAAAGTCATGGGGAAAAGATTTTCTTTGAAGTTTTGCAACTTTTAATGAAAGACTTTCTACTTGCTTGAATTTATATGAAAAATTAATTTTAATCAACAGCATATAATTGTCGGGAAGCAGAGATTAGAGTGATGGCTGCAGACATTTTATTCCTGGGAGCCTCCTCTTCTCCTTGATGCCTGCTGTGGGCAGAGTTCAGTGTGCAAACCCTACCACAAACAGAGTTCTGGCATGCACAGTAGTTTTAAAGATCATAATGATAATGTGTCAAGCCCAGGTTTTGGAGGCAGATTTTCAATTGCTTCCACCTGAGGCTTCACCTACATGAGGAGCCTTCATGTGAGTTAGGTGAGATCCTGTGCTGCTGTCCCTGTCTCCTCAGCAGAGACTCTTTGAGGTCCCAGCCCTGGCAGCAGAGCCAGGAGGGTGCCTGGTGTGAGGGGAGGGGATTTCTTTGCAGTGACTGAAGACTGAAGAGTCTGAAGGTGTTTCTGCCACTGCCCTGTGTCTTTTTTTGCTGGTATGCTGGTTCTTGTAGTCCCTCTGTTCTGGTGCTCTTTCCCCACTTTTGCTATTTATGCTGTATTTTTTATAAACCTCAGCAGGCACCAGCACAGCCCCAGGTGTGCTGCTGTTACCCTCTAGGGACAATATCTGCTGTCCATGCTTCAGAGCAGCCTTGGACTTCTTATTGCTATAAGCACAGGAAGCCCTGATTTTATTTTAAAACTTTATTCCTCAGGTTGGAGACATGTTTCTTTCCTGAACCCCATCTACCTTTATTCTTTAATTCTTCTTTCTAAAATTACATGGCTTTCTGGTTTAGAATTGCATATCCAAGACACACAAGAAATTCGAGGTATTTGTTGAACCTGAACTATAGAGCTTCTCCAATCCCAGCTAAAATCTTGATATGCTTATTTACCATATTTCTGTTTATAAGCTTGGCTTTAGCACCCTCTAGAACAACACCTAATGCTGTTGCTCCTTTTGCAAATGGCTCTGTCTCCCTTGTTTCTCACACAGTCCAAGGTAAATTAAAGGAATGTGATTATCAGGACTTCTGAAAAACCCAGTAGTCACTGGCTAAACTATACTGTAAAAAGAACTGAGCTACACCAACATGGGAAGTCCCTAAAAAAGGCTGGGAGCAAAATGGCCATAATTGAAATCTGAAAGCAGCAACTCTATAAAGAAGTAAGCGAAGAGGCGGCTCTTTGTAAATGATGATCTAAAAAGTGTTCTGGGTTGTGAGACCTCATTTCAAATGTATTCATTAAATAATATTTGAATCATTTAACAGTTTGAACTCTGCTGCACTGCTAATATCTTCAGGGGATTTTTTTTCTGCAGTAACAAAGGTGCCTTTGTTCCCCGCTCAGTGCTCGGGCTGCGCCTTGGATATTAGTTGGAAACCTGATCACCCAACATCACTCCGAGGCTGCGAGCACAATGTGAGTCGTCTGCAACCCGGATTAAATCAGGCCCTTTGTACAGATGCTGAGGGGCCGTGATGGTGGAGGAGCGATGGTTGTGGGCAGCAGGAGATCGTTAACCCTTTGTGCCTCTGGCGGGGACACGGGAGGTTTGGGGGAGGCTGTCAGCGAGGGCCAGGGGCAGCCGGGCAGCTGCGAGGAGCAGCCAAGAGTGCCAGAGTAATTCCTGCTGGAAAGCAAATCATTCTTTAGGCAGGGCAGGTGAATTCATGCTGCTGGACCGTGTGCTCGCTGCCTTGGGATGCCTCTTCCCTACAGGGTGTGGGCAGGGGCACTTGATTTAAATTGGAAAAGTCAGGACTGCGAGCCAAGGTTGACCAGTGGCTCAGGAACGCTGTTAAACCTTATGAAGTAACACAATAAATAATAAACACAGGAGCAGCTTTATTTCCCTGCTGGTTTGAATTCTGGGCCCTGTGGTCTCGAGCATCCCTGTGACCCTAGGACTGTTCAGCAGAGCCAGGAGGTCAGGGGCTGAAGGCAGGCAGGGAGCCCTGGAGCCAGCGCGTCCCCAGCCCTGATGGCCACGATGGGAGGGATGGCAGAGGTCACAGGGCACTGTGGAACTCAGGAGATGCTCAGACACACAGCCCTGGGGGAGGTTCTCCAGCCTGGTCCCCAGGGCGGACCTGAGAACCAGTGACTTCCAAACCCACACCCTGTGGCCCTGCTGTGCCCAGCGCTGTCCTGGCAGGATGGGAGCGCGGCGTGTGGCATCGCAGGGGATGGCACGATGAGGAGAGGAACACCAAGGCAAGTGCTCTCCTGAAGCTAATACTTAGGGGAAATTAAGTCATCAGGACCTTATAAAACACCCTCTGGCTCTCTCCTTTCACAGTAATTCAGTTTATAAGATGATGAAACATGAATTTACTTTGGTGGTTTTCTGGCATCACCCACAGTGAGCCAGACTTTCCAGATGCTCAAAGATTGTTCTTGCTCCACCACACTTATATAAATTCCCACCTGGTTCAAGTTTAGGAAAACAGCAGAACAAAGTTGGTCACACAAACTCCACCATAAAACACCGAGGAGAGTTAAACATGATTATCCATACAGAGAAGTGCCATTTTGTTATTTATGTTTCACTGAGCTATTTTAGGAAACATAAAACTTCTACTTTTCCTGTAGTCAAACTAATTCACTACTTCTGTCTATTTCTGTTGTGCTGTATATATTTATATATATATTATTTCTTTTTTTAATATCCCCCTCACAATGGAATGCCTACACATTATGCCTACATATATGCCACATATGTGTTTTAGAGATGGGAATTTGAAGGGGAAAATAAAAGCCCAAGCAGTGGACTGTGTTATGGACCGGAAAAATTACTTTAGGTTTTCCTATGTTTTTACTAATGTACACTCTCAGTGTTTTATGATTTTAGCACTATCCTGTTTTTCAGTCATCCAAATTATATGTTCATTTAAAATATATTTTTGGTGTTCATTATATGTACACCAAAGTGCCCCACGTGCTGCAAAAGTTTTTACCAAAGTGGTATAAAGGGCACCCAATATACTAAATTAGCAAAGAAAAAGCTGTTTGCAGCAATGGAAAACTCTATGGATATTGTGAAAATATCATGATCCACACTGAGGAACCTGTAAACCCAAGCAGGAAAAAAACACAGCTCAAGGCTGCAGCCATGTAAAGGATCTAGAACCAATTGAGCCAACCTTGCAGAAGAGCCAAACAGGAAAATCCCTGTCAAGGGCTAAGTTCTGAAATTGCTGTCTACCCCTATGGGAAATGACTGAGGTGTTTTAGTCCCTTAATTCTGTTTATTCAGCTATGCATTTTTAAAAATGGGAGGCAGTAAAGCGTCTGAAGGGATTTGGTTCAGTCTTTTCAGAAACCACATTGTTGGTAAAACTAAGCATGAAATTTTTACACCGGCAAGGTGAACTTCCCAGAGACTGAATGCAAATCAGGTTTCGCAGATGAAATTGTCTTTAATCTCAATTACAAACCATGTCACCTGCAGACACTCGAGCAGGGAAGGACGAGGAGTGGCAGAGGTCGGATCACTGGAAGTGCCTCCATGTCACTTTTTAGCTGGTGCCTCCCAGCTCAGCAGTGTGACCGTGCTGGCAGCAAATCCCTGTGAGGCACCGTGTGCAGGGCAGGTCTGCCTGCTCTGGGCACAGCTGGGACTTGGGATCTGCCCAGAACAGAGCCCTTCCATACCCAAAACCCCTTCTGTTCTCAGGAGCTGGAGCAGATGCACACAGACAGACATATCCCCTGTGGAGTGATGCCTTCCCCCGGGAGCTGGCTCTGTGCTCCCTGCACTCCAAGCTCATCTAATGATTTTACATTTGCCTCCTGCATCCCTTCCACCACCACCTTCGCTGTAGTTTGAGAGACAGGAGATACAATAGCTTCCCTCAACTGTTGTGGGCAGAAATGCTGAAAACTCCCCTGAAAATGTCAGCTGCCAGATTTGGAGACCTGTCCTTGAAAATATTACAATTCCTTTCACCAATATCCCTGCTGTGAAGGGAAACCCCAGCCAAGAGAAACCCATCAGCTCTTTAGTGAAGCGGCTGTTGGGAGCCTCTGCTCAGGGACAGAGCCCATCACCGGCTGTGTGACACCGAGTGGCAGCACGGAGGACAAGGGAGTGGCGACAAATGAAATACCTGGAGCTGCACTGAAGACAGGACACCTTTGCAGAGCTGGGAGTGCAAACACCGCGGATAAGTGAGCTTGGGCTCCCTCCGTGTCGGGGTTTAAGGGGCTCTTGCTAAGGGCTGGCTGAGCCAAAGTGTCTTGAGCATATGGGCTTATTTTGTGCAGTTTCTGTGGTGGTTTCTTCGTTAGATTTTCAGTGGTAATGAGCCCACACAGTAGATTGCTGGAGGGAGAAAAAATCATTCTGAATAGGTTTGCTGAATAATTATGAACTGAGCTGAACTCTTACATTTGCTTACTAATTGTATGGTCCGTGATGTTTTATGTATGATGCATTCATTTTGTTAAAAAGGAATTTTTTTTCTTTTTTTTTTGCTGAGCAGCAACTTTTCTAAGTGCAAGTTAAACTGCCACAGTGGAAAGAGCTGGATTTAAGTCTGATGAATTGATGTTGTTTGAATTATTTTTTTAAACATCAGTCCCACTATTTGGTTTTCAGAGCTTGCAATATGAAACCCAAAATTGTGCTATTGTCTGGAGAGTTGAAATAAATGAATCCCCTCAACTTTGGATTTGGCAGGCACAATTACTATTGTTAATTTAGAAAATAATCCCCAGCAGCTACAACTATTTAAATAATGCCTTTCCTTGCTTCCCCCAAGATGACCAAAACCCCAAGAATGAAAGTAAAAATATGTTTTAGAAAATACACTTTTCACTGCTTGGTCTGATTGAGAGAGGCTTCCTTCCCCTTTGCTGGGGACTGTGACCCTTTGTGACATGGGTGACCTGGCAGTGCTGGCCCCAGCCCAGGGCCACGCTGCCACCAGCGCTCCCAGCTCCGCGCTGGACACCAGGAGCTGAGGGGCAGCTTGGCAGCCCCAGAGCACATCTCAGGTTAGAAACAGGCTGAGCACCTTCCACCTGCACACCACGGGCCAGCAGAGCCCCTTGCCGTTCCAGGCAGCTCACTGTTTTGACCGTCAGAATACTCAGGCTGAGATGATTTCCATGTTTGCCACTGTCCAGCTACGGACACCATGCGGCTCCCAGCAAAGCCCACAGAAGGAGCGGCGCTGGGCGAGCTGGGCCAAGCCGTGGTGGGGATGAAATGTCAAGGCTGACTTGTCCAGCGAGGCTGGGGTGGCTCCGGGGGAGCGGGGCTGAGCCGCTGGCGCAGCGCACGGACTCGCGGTCCGGGCTGCAGCCCCGCGCCGGTGTCGCCGTCGGGCTAAGGGCCGTTCTGTGCCCTCGGCGAGGAGAGGCTCGGCAGGGAGCGGCGGCACCCGGGGGCGGTGGGCTGCCCGCCCAGGGCCCCCAGAAGAGCGGCAGGACGGGCCGGGAAGGGAGCGGCGGCGGCAGCGCTGCCCCACGGCGAATCCGGGCAGCCGCTCCCGGGGGCTCCGCCCGACACCCCCCGCACCCGGCCCTGCCCGGAATGCCCGCGGGTCCCGGCCCGCCCCGTCCGCCCGCCTGCCGCCGCCGGGGCGGAACGGGGGCACGAACCGGGGCACGGAGCGGGGGCTCTCCCACCGCCGTCGGGGCAAAGCGGGGGCGCGGGCACGAACCGGGGCACGGAGCGGGACCTCTCTGCCCGGCGAGGATACGGAGCGGAGCACGGAGCGGGACACGAACCGGGACACGGAGCGGGGCCTCTCCACCCAGCCGGGACACGGAGCGGACACGGAGCGGGACACGAACCGGGACACGGAGCGGGGCCTCTCCGCCCGGCGGGGGCCCGGGCGGGCGCCAGGGGGCGCTGTGCCCGTTCGCAAGAGCCGCTCCGACGGCGCGCACGCAGGCGCAGAGGGGCCGCGACGGCGGCGGCGCTGGGGGAGCCCCGGGCGCGGGGCCGCCTCCGACCCGGAGCCGCGCCGGGTGCGGAGCGGGGTGCGGGACCCCGGCCGGCGCAGCCGCCGGTCCCGACCGCTGACCCTGTGCAGGGACCGGCGGCCTCGTCTCTCCCTCAGTCCCTCCCTCCGTTGCCGCCGTTCCCGTAGCGAGGACCGAGACATCCTCTCGGTTCCTTTGTGCCGCGGTCGCGCCGCGCGTGCTGCGTTTTCCACCCCGGCGCCCGCCCCGCAGCTCGAGCCCCGCGCCCCCCTCTTCCCCCCTTGTCACTTCGCTAAGTAATAATTTCCACGTCCAATTCCATTTCTTCGCCGGTTCTGAAATCTCCAGGCCATCAGCAAGGAGGATAGTTCACATGAAAACTAATTACACAAAATCAATATTTAATCACAGCGCAGCATCCTGATCCTGCAGAAAAAAATCCCGTTAAAACTCTCCTGCCATATACAAACAGTCTTCAGCCGCTTATTTATAGATCTCATTTTTTTTCGGTGGGAGCAATATTCATTACTATTTCTTTAAACTATCGACATGTGCATCCGCGAGCACCTGAAGCACCGTGTCCCGCCGGCGATCTGTGGGCCCCCTGGCCTGCTGGGTGTTTGTCCCTCCGGGGGAACGGGCTTGTGACTCCCCCCGCTGCCGCAGCGCCCGCTCCCCGCGAGGCTCCGTGCGGTGCCCGGCTCGGGGCGGGCCGGCGGGGCCGCTCCTGTTCCCCCGGGCTCGGGGCTGCCGGGCGGCTTTCGCCCCGGCGGGCAGTGGCTCCCCACACCCGCCACTCGGTGCCAGCTCCAGTGCCCCCCGCCCCGTTTCAGGACCCCGCGGCACCGCGCACCTCCCCGTCCGCCCGCGCTCCGTGCGCCGCGGGAGCAGCGGCGCCGCCGGGCACGGGGGGCGGTGCGGGGCGCGGTGCGGGCGGGGCACGGGCCCGGCGGCGGAGCCACCTTAACGGCAGCCCCGCCCCGGACCGCGGCGCTCATTGGCGCAGCCCCGATGGCTGAAATTCATCGCTGAAATGCAAAACTTGTTGCTGCTCCGCCAGCGCTGGGTGAGAGCGCGGCAGCGCGCGGGGAGCGCGGCGCAGCCCTCGCAGCGCCCGCCCGGCCCCGCGCCCCGGCCCCGCCGCCGCCGGAGCGCCGCGAGCCGCGGGAGCGCACGGCCGGCCGGCGATGCGGCGCGCAGCTCCCGGGCGCCGGAGCCTGTGAGCGGCGGCGCGCCGCCCCGTCGGCTCTCGGGCAGCAGCGAGCGGCGAGCGGCGGGGTGAGCGCGGGCGAGCGGCCGGTGCCGGCGGCGCGGCAGGATGTGAGCGGGGGCGGCCGAGTGGCGCGGAGCGGAGCAGCGGGGAGCGGCGGGCAGCGGGACGGCGGAGCGGCGCGGAGCAGCCATGCCCTGCTGAGGAGCCGCGCAGGATGTTCGGGCTGGAGCAGTTCGAGCCGCAGAACAGCGGCCGGAGCGGCGGGCAGGCGGAGCGGGGCTTCGGCCAGCCCGGACTGAGCATGAGCGCGCACTTCAAGGCGCCGGCCTTCCCCGGCGGCGGCCCAGCACCGGCGGACCCGGCCCTGGGAGCGCTGGGCGAGCCGCCCCTCCTGGGCATGAACATGAGCCTGGCCGGGGACGGCTACGGCTTCCCGGGCCGCGGCCCCGCCGAGCTGCACGGCGGCGGCATGCAGCCGCCCGTGCACGGCTTCTTCGGCGGACAGCAGCCGCACGGCGGCCCCGGCGGCGCCCCCCACCCGCACCAGCATCCCCCGCACTTCGGCGGCGGCTTCGGGCCCGACCCCGGCGCCTCCTGCGTGCACGGCGGGCGCCTTCTGGGCTACAGCGGTGCGCTGGGCGGGCAGACGGCGTTCGCCGACGGCTACGAGCACATGGCCGAGGGCCAGAGCGGCGAGGGCTTCGGGCAGCAGCGCCCCGGGACCTTGCCCGATTTCCAGCACCACGGCGCCGGCGCCGCCAGCCACGCCGTGCCGGCGCCCTGCCTGCCCCTCGACCAGTCCCCCAACCGCGCTGCCTCCTTCCACGGGCTGCCGGCGGCCGGCTCCTCCGAGCCCCACGGCCTGGAGCCGCGGCGGCTGCCGGCGCAGGGCGGCGTGGACTCGCTGGAATACAATTACCCTGGCGACGGCCCTGCCGGCCACTTCGAGCTGCCCGTCTTCTCCCCGTCGGAGCCTGAGGGGCAGCTGCCGCACTACGGCGGCGGGCGGCAGGTGCCGGCGGGCGGTAGCTTCGCGGGGGCGCCCGCCCTGCCCCGGGCGCCGGGCATGGCCGTGGCCAAGGCGCACCCGCCGCAGCAGCACGGCGTCTTCTTCGAGCGCTTCGGGGGGGCGCGGAAGATGTCGGCCGGTCTGGAGCCGGGGGCCAACGCCAGGCACCCGCTGATGCAGCAGCAGCAGCAGCCGCCACCACCACCGCAAGCACCGCAGCAGCCGCCGGGCTTGCTGGCCAGACAGAACTCCTGCCCGCCAGCCATCCCTAGGCAACAGCAAACAGAAGCCAACGCTCCCAACTCCAACCTGCAGGACAATGGGCCCATAATGCAGAACCAGCATGCACAGTTTGAATACCCTATTCACAGACTGGAGAACAGGAATATGCATCCCTACACCGACCCCGTGTTTAATATGCAGCACCCTCCTCCGCAACAGCCACCAAATCAAAGACTGCAGCACTTCGATGCCCCCTACGTGAGCGTCGCCAAGAGGCCGCGGTTTGACTTCCCCAACACTCCTGGCGTCGAGCGCTGTGCCTCCTGGGGCGGTGGCATGCACGGCCCGGCCATGGAGAGTCACCTTTCCCCGACGGCCTACCCTGGCCTGCCGGGCGAGTTCACCCCGCCGGCACCTGAGGCCTTTGGGGGCCCATTGCCACACGGCGGCCCTGAGCACCCGGCGCTGGCGCAGCGCCAGAACGCGGCCCTGGTGATGAAGCAGATGGCCTCGCGAAGCCAGCAGCGCCTGCGGCCGCCCAGTCTGCAGCAGCTGGGGCATCACGGTGAGGTGGGCGCACCCGGCAGCCTGCCCCCGCCAGCCTTCGAGCGGGAGGCTGGTGGCGGCCGCAGCTTCGATGCGCCGGCGCCGCACCTGGCCCCCGACAGCGCCTGGTTCGCAGGGCCGCCGCCGCCTGGGGAGCTGCTGCCGAGGCGCTTGGCAGCGCCCGGGCTGCCAGCCGAGGCAGCCCCCCACGAGCTGGGCCTGCAGCCAGGCGGCCCTGCCGTGCTCTTCCGCCCGGGTGCCAGTGGGCTGGGGCTGCAGGAGCCCTTGCGGATGGCAGGCGAGGGGCCAGCGCAGGCCCTGCCGTCGCCCGGCGTCCACCCGCCCTTCACACCCACAATGGGTGGCCTCTCGCAGCTGCAGTCACCAGGCAGCGGTGTGGCACTGCCCAGTGCCCCCGCTGAGCGCCGTGGCCCCGCCGACTTTGCCGCTCAGCCTGGCTTCCCCTTTGGGGCGGCGGCGCGGCAGCCGGCGGCCCACGGGGCTGCACCTGCCCTCAGCGCCTCGCCAGGTGCATACCCACCACCCCCGCCCGAGTTTCCCCCGCCACCCCCGCCACGGCCCGCTGCCAGCAAGCTGGGTGCCCTCTCGCTGGGCTCCTTCAGCAAGGCGGCCAGCAAGGACAATGTCTTCGGGCAGAGCTGCCTGGCTGCCCTCTCCACTGCCTGCCAAAACATGATCGCGAGCCTGGGCGCTCCCAACCTCAACGTCACCTTCAACAAGAAGAGCCCGGCCGAGGCCAAGCGCAAGCTCAGCCAGGCCGAGCCTGACCCGCCACCTGCTGCCCCGGACTACTTCCCAGCAGGGCCGCCAGTAGGTGGGGGTGGCACGGGCAAAGCAGCGGGCACTGCCCCGCTGCTGCCTGCGGAGAGCAGCCTCTCGCCCGGCTACGCGCTGGAGCCGGTGGCCGGTGGCGAGGGCAAGGCGGGTGGCGGGCGGGGTCGGGGTCGCCGGAAACGGGACAGTGGGCACGTCAGTCCCGGCACGTTTTTTGAGAAGTTCTCAGCTGCCGAGGGCGGGGGAGCCGGTGTCAGCCCAGGGCAGCCGGCAGTGCCGGTGGCGGCGGGGGCCCCGCCGGGGGCTGCGGGCGCTGAGCGCGGTGGAGGCACCCCTCACGACAAGCCCCTGACCTCCCCATCCTGGGGCAAGGGCAGTGAACTGTTGCTGGCGGAGCAGCCCGACCTGATGTCCTCCCTGGACAGCGGCATCCAGAGCGTGACCAAGTCAGACGGCAGCTCCCCGCACGTGGACTTTCCTGACGAGGTCAGCACCAGCTATGGCAACGAGGACGAGGTGTCCTCCAGCTCCGACAATGCCACCTCCAAGCCCACCCGTAGCCCGCTGCTGGGTGGTTCGCCCAAGCTGCCCCGTGGGGAGCACGCACTTCTCAACGGACAGAAGCCCCTGGCCCTTGGCCTTCTCAGTACATCTACCTCGACCCCCGACAGCTATGGGCTCAGCACCACGGCGGGCGCTCACCCTGGCACGCCAAGCATGGAGCAGGTGCGGACCCCCACAAGCACCTCGGCCCAGGATGAGATCCACCCCCTGGAGATCCTGCAGGCACAGATCCAGCTCCAGCGGCAGCAGTTCAGCATCTCGGAAGACCAGCCCTTGGGGTTGAAGAGCAAGAAGGGGGAGTGTGCGGGGCAGAATGGGGACAGTGACCTGGGCAGCTGCTGCTCGGAGGGTGTCAAGGGCACCATGAGCACCATCGACCTGGACTCCCTGATGGCAGAGCACAACTCCACCTGGTACCTGCCTGGAGAGAAGGCCCTGATGGAGGGGCAGGAGGAGGACAAGCCCATGGCACCCTGGGAGAAGCCCAAGCCCCCGAACCCCAGCAAAGAAGGTATCAGTTGTCCCACAGGGGTGCTGGCACAGGGGTAGGGGTGGTTGTGGGCTGCTCAGAGAAGGGGACACGGTGAAGCTGCAGTTCTGGTACTCTGGGCACACACTGGCTCCACCCTTGGTGGGTGCCAGGCACCTTCCCAGTCTGGGCTGGGGCTGCGGGATGCTGGGATGCTGGGTGGATCTAATGGGGTGGGGACAGTGTCAGGGACAAAGTGTCTGCTGCCTGACTGGCCCAGGTGACAAGTGCCCTGTGGCATCTCTGCTGCCAGCCCTGTCCCCATCATGCCTCCTAGAGAACGGGCAGGCGGGGGTGCTGAGCAGAGGGGCTCCCAGTGAGCCTCTCCTGGGCCTGGGATGCTGCAGAAGGGAACTGCAGCCTGAGGTTCTGAGGAGGGGGCTCCTGCAGGGTCCCCCCAGGCATGGGGTACTGAGGAGGGGGCTCCCACAGAGCCTGGTGTCAGGTGAACCTTCCAGCCACTTTCCCAAAACTATGACTGGGGTTTTCCCTAACCACAAAAACATGAATCTGGTGGTAGTTCTGCCCCTTCAGGTCCAGGTGCCCCCTGCTTGCATTTGGAGCCCACAGCAGTGTGATACTGAACTGAACGGCTTGTAACAAATTATTTTTTATTTAACTGAAAAGCAGTTTAAAATAAGGCTCTGAGTCTGTGAGTGTAAAACTTGCTTAGTTGACAGATGTTTAATTTTGACATTAGTTGTCATTTTTGATCCTTCCTTGTGTCCAGAGGACATCATAATTCCCCAGGCTTAGAAAAAAATATTTTATTGGAAAGCCCTCTATTATAAAAGCTGTTTAAGATAAGGATGATTATAGATTCAATTGGTTTCTATTTTATCTTATCAAATCCCTATTTTGCAACCTGCCTAGCTGTATGTGTAATTGTTACAATGGGTGCACATGCTGTACCTGCTATCTGAGGGCAAGCGGATGGGTTTTGGTGTGCTAGAAATACATGTGTGCAGTTTACACAATATAAACTCATTATTTGTCCCCAGGAAAGATGATATTTTGGTATTGCAGTGTAGTTTGAAATTGTTTTCTTTATCTCTGGTAGTGGAGACTGACTTGTTACAGCCCTCCACATTTAGTAATTCTGCTAAGAAAGTTGGTGAAATGAGAAGGGAGCCGGTTAGGAAACTGGGCTGTTTCCTAACCTGGTTCTGGTTGGCTTTGCCGCTTTGGCTTTCTGAAGCGTGAATCTTAGCCCCCACGGTTTGTCTCTTTGTTCATGTTTAATGCCCAGCGCAGGAGACTCTCATTTCGAGCAGAGTGTTTAGCATGCACGGCAGACCCGAGGAAGCCCATCAGCATTCTCCATGCTTCACCCAGGCAAGGACATAAATTGGTTTGTTTGGGGCCCTTCTTTTCCATTTTTAAATGGAGTTGCACACAGCATCCTTCCTGGCCCCTTCTCTTTTATTGTTTCTTGTACACAACATCTAGATCTGACTGGATCAATAGCTAGTTAGCACAAATCACAGTTCCTGTTACTTCTGCCTTGGCAGGCTCAAGCACATACATACGTTCTCTCACACCACACGCACCCCGTTACGTGTGCACTTTCACACACACACAGATCACAGATCTCATACCGTGCCGTGTTTAGAAATAGATTTTGAAAGAACAACTTCTATAGGTCTTGACTTCCTGGATGAAAAAAGAAATCCCAAGCTGTGATTTAAAAGAAATCCTGAGCAGCAATTTAATTCCGAACAGCACATTTATTAAAAGTGTAATTTGGTTTAAAATGATCTATATTTTGTGTGTGTGTGTGTCATACGGAGCGATGCTTCTGCAGCGTCTTTTAACAGCACTCCTCCAGTCACTTTGATCACAGCTATTCTTAGTAACAGCTAGTGAAAGAAGTAATTGCTTTTTGGTCGCGATAACCACAATGTTGGTGTTAAAACAGTTCATCACTTGGAAGGAAAACCATTTAATCAGTGTTCCTATATAAGGATATGTTTTAGTATTTCAGAGGCTTAACATAAAATAGCAAACCAGTTCCACAACAATGCAGAGGCGCTCGGGTTGGTTCATGCTTTAGTCACTTGAGGGATTTGAATGGGCTGGTTCCTCGGATGAGGAAATTTATACAGACTCACAGAGAATTTACTTTAACTGTTGTTAGAGATGATAAAGATACAATGGGTGAGACAAAACAGGCTGTTCACCTCTGCCAGTAGAAATAATTAAACTTAACATTGCCATACCCCTGAGTGTGTGAAACTGTGTTTAAGAAAAGGCTTCCTTTAGACGTGGGCTGAGATTTGAAACCTTCTCAGTCGGCTGGGATTTGCACTGTGCTGTTTGCTCCAGCAGAAGCCCAGTGTCCGGGTGGGTGCGCAGGCTCCAGACAGCGCTCCTCCGAATTCAGGCAGTTCCTCGGCGTTCCGTGCTGGAAGGTGGGCACCGTTTTGGGGCTGGGCAGTGTTAGGGAGAGCAGCATTACACCCGAGGTCCTCCCCAGTGGAGACTTGTTTGGGGCTTCTGATTTACACTTGACGTGAGAGCAATCAAGGATTTATTCCCACTGTGGCACTGCTGCGATTGGCACCGGCGGCTCCTCAGGTGCCGGGGAGGTGGAGGAAGGGGCGGTGGGTGTTGGGGGGCAGCTTCCCCTCGGTGCAGTGCTGGGCACTTTGTCCACTGCCTGCCACTCTCCAGGACCAGAGGGTCTGAATTCAGTGCTGGCCATGAAGGAAAGAGCAGGCTCCCCAAAATACAGCAGGATCAGGAACTTCTCAAATACTCTGTTACTGCGCAGGTTATGGGGGAAACAACTTAAGTTGTTTAAATGGCTACTGAGATTCCTCAGTAAAAAAAAAAAGCTCACCTTTTTTCCCATAATGGCATTAAAATGATTTGCTGATCTCTGGCAGTTGTGAGCTGTGGGTCTGGAGGTTGCTGGGAGCAGACACCGGTGCTGTGAGGTGTGACACCTCCGGCGCTGGCCTGCCGCGAGCCCTGTGCGTGCGTTCGCTTTCCATTTCGGAATGTAGTATTAGTAATGCTGCCTGGACATGGCTCTGCCCTGAAATGTGTTTTCTGTAAGGACTTTTCTCTGATGCATCATTTCTTGTACCAACATGTTTTATGTGAGGTAGCTGGTAGGTTTTGGGGTTTTTTCTCCCTGAAAATGCTTTCTAGAATTTCGTGTTCTCCTCTGCCTAGCAGCTTGAACTGGGACTGAGAGATAACACTTAGTCTGGAGGGGTTGTCTTGACTTCCAACACCACAGCTCTAGCTGACAAAGAATAACCAGTTCAAATTCACTTAAAAATCCAGTGCCAGTTTAACGGGGTTTTGCTTTTCCTGGTTTGACCTAACCAGAGCAATTTCCCCTTCAGTATTTGTATTCCTTAGAAACCCACTAATTGGGTTATGGTGGGGTTTTGGTTTTTAGTTTTTAATTGAAATTTTGAAAGTCCCATACTGCAGATGTCAGGTGAAGACATCAGTATGTACCTAGAACTGTGCAGGTGTTGGTTGGAAAGGATGGGAGTGTATTTTTCTGCTCCGTGGCTGTTGGGCTCGTCAGTCCGGGCTGACGGGCACGTGGCACGCGGCGCCGTTAGCCTTCATGTGTGAGTTTTTGTTAATATTTCATTGTTACACCGAACCTGTCACTTGAATGAGCCCACAGGCCAAGCCTCTTGCTGGAGCAGTGTGTAACATCTGTGAATTACTAGAAATACATTAACAAAGGTCAAATTTGGTCCAGATGCGGCCGGGAGCCTTTGTTTTCTTTCCCTTTCCAGTGCATTCTGCTTGCTTGCTTTATTTTAAATACTGCTTAGTTCTTTTAGAGGCTTTACCAAGGGACTGTGTTTGTTTACTGGGACTGAGTTTTGTCAGACCTCTGGTGAGGTTTTTCAGGCGCTGAAGCCTCGCTGCAAGCGATGTGCTGTGAGCGGCTGTGTTGTAGTGAGAGCTGTGGAAGCGAGTTCAGCAGCAAAGCTCAGCGCCTTTTCCAGCGAGGGGGCTGTGATTCCCTGATTCCCGGTGCTGCTTTGTCTCACTGGGCTGCTGAAACTTACACAATGTTAACAATTTAGTGGAAAAAGATACTATTGCCTTTGTCTTGAAGTTACACAATAAACCCCGCATATATCAAATCTATATCTTTATTAAATCATCTGGATTGGCAGTCAGAGTGATGAGGGAAGAACGCTCCCGCTGGTTATCCTGGGAGAGAGTTTGGTGTGCATTAGGTTTGGATTTAATATGACACTTTAAACTTTTCTAACCTATTAAAAAAAAAATTAATTGGGAGGGTTGCCCTTGTTTGGCCTCATGTGAATGATAGAAATTCTCCATTGTTTACCTTGACTGACTATGATTTTTAATACTTTTTACTAGAAAATGGTTCTGTTTAGAAATATTTTCCTTTGTTTTATAAACATTTTGTAGCAGGGTGCTTGTCGACCCTTATGGCATATATTAGAAAAAGCAAGGGACAGAATTTTCAGTAGTATTTCCTCTTGCTGTGATATACTAAAATATTTAGTGCAGGAAATGTGTAAATTTATTGGCATTTCAGTAACAACTGTGGCCAGTGTTTGCCTTTGCATCCACTGTCTGTCTGGCTATTAATTTTTGGTCTCTAGATTTACCTGTTCTCATTTCAGTGGACAATCTAGCTGTGTTTGAATTAATGCAGATTACCTATCTGGTTTGCATCCTGGTGCTTCCTTGCCCCAAAGTCTGTTATTTTCTGATGCCCACTCAGTTGCAAGGCGAGTTTTAATGGGGTTGTTTAGCACACACTTGGTGTGAGGATCTGCGTGAGAGAGACTTCGAGGAAGATGTTTCTTGAAATTGGTGTGTGAATGTGCTTCAAATCTTTATGTATGATGTAAAAGGAAATGAATTAGACTTAGTATTTATATATGAGCCTGGATGACAGCATAGATTTATTTCGATCTGTGATGTATTACACCATGTCTCCTCTTACTTTTTAAGGTACAATACCTGGGTTTTTTTACTAATCACCTAGTGGAATGCTCAACCATAGAACTGCAAATAATATTTTGATAAAAAGCATTATTAATTTGCAATGTCTATAGATACAATTTGTTATTACTTGTGTAGAACAAAGAATAAGGCATCAAACAAAAGTCTAACCTGAAACTAATAGGCTGCTTTTATTTGAACCAGCTGACTCCTAGCCTCGGTAGTATTCTATACCAGGGAAGGGTTTTGGTACAGTAAAATGCCTTTATGTGACCATATAAAATTTTAGTACTAGACAAATTACTGTACATTTTCAGTCAGTGGTTTCTCATGTATTTCTGTTAAATCTGAGTGTGAGGAGAGTCTCCTAAGAAAGTGCAAACCAGTTCTAAAATGAATCTTCAGGTGGCCTAACGTGTGTGCTTTGTTAACGCTAAATTTACCGAAATACCAGAAGCCGTTTCATGACATAATTTCTGAAGCACATCGAGAGTATTGAAAGAGACCTGTCAAACTGGAGGCAGAGGATCATCCCCTGTTTTATCTCTAGTACAGAATAGGTTGTCCTTGTGCATGTTTTGGACTGGAGCGTGTTGGATGCAGGCGGTGGCCACCTCGCCATCGCGCCACGGCTCCGGCCGGCACCCGCCTCCCTGCCCAGCTGGTCCAGCTTTCCCATTGAAAAATCGACACCCTTGAAAAGAACGATGTTTTGCACCTGTAAACACATGATTAAGGTTTGCAGGGCACGTTTAAGATTGGTGTGTTGTTTTATTTTTAAATAAGAAATAGTTTTGTTTTTTGAGAGGCGTTTTTAAATGAGAGCCTCTGTTAGTGAGGGCTGTTCAGAACATGGCTGGTTGTCCACCAGATCTTGGGTAAGGGACGTGGGGAACCTTATGGAAATGAAATAGGTGAGGCTGTGGAATCACTCAGGAAATTCAAGGTATGGCCTCACCTTCCTGGTCTTGGTAGATTTCTCAGTTTTTAAAATGTGATTCCGAATTTTTGCTGTTCTGTAGATAGACCTAGTTTACACACAGTGATTAGATGACTGGCTTATATAAAAATACTGTGATTCTTTGTAGTTTGCTGCTTTTCTTTTGCCAGATGCTTTGTGTTGGTGCAGTTAAAATATTCTGAGTTATTAGTGGCCTTTTAATACAAAGGATTTTGGGGTTTTTTTACAAATTTAAATATATTTTATGGATTATGTGCCAATGTTCCAAAGTCAAACGCCTTCTAAATTTAAAGCTGAGAATTGAACAGCTGGAGGTCTAATCCATTAATTTTTACAAGCTGGCTTTCTTAATACTTCAAAGAGAACATCTTAGATGATACTGCTTTACTGTTCCCCTCTTCAGCACCCCTTCTTCTCTCCCCGCCAGTGCCCTCTCCTCTAAGGCTTCATGTTCCGCTCATCTCCTGGCAAATGACAAAAGCATCTGGATGGGGTGAATGCATTTTCCTTAGTTGATGTCATAAGTTTTAGGACTTGATGGTCTAGAAATGTGCCTTTCTTAGTGTTGCACTTTTTATCCATAACATGGTCACCACTGTTCTGTGTTTCTTCCCTGTACTTGGGTTATTTTTTGTAGCAGCGCGGCCAATGTCATAGGATTATTTTTGCTTTGTGCTTGTGCCCTTTCGAGATGCCTGACTCACATGTAGGGCACATCCCTCTCTGTAGGATTGGGTCTGATCCATTTGGAAGTAACGTTTTCCCAAGTTTTGCCTTGCCCGTTTGGGCAGGAGCTGCTCTGGCACTGCTGACGGTGCCGCTCCCTGGGACGCACGTGCGCATCCGTCAGGGGCAGCTCCCCAGCAGGAGCCGAGCCTCTCCGAGGCTGAGGTGCTGCCCAGACCCTGCAGCAGGGCACTTTGTGTCTGTTTGTTTTCAATTCCAGCAAATCTGTTTGTGTCTGTTCAGTGTTTTAACGTAACGCCACCGAGCGTGACGCTGGGCGGTCTACATTTTTTATTAGCTTTTAACATTTGTCAAAAAAAAGCTTTTTTTGGTTTGGTAAGCAGGAATCTGGTTATGTTTAAGTGCTGCTTTGATAGATTTTTTTACATTGAAATAAATACTGTTTATTTGAGTTTAAACACGGACAACACGTGTGGGAGCTCGAAGGGCTCTGCTAGCTCTGTGAGCAGTGGGAGAGACGTGCCACAGTCCTGCTCCTGCGGCCACTTTGTGTGAACTTTGGGTTATTTATCTTTTTTTTATCCCCCTCTGTGTTTGGAGCATTTAAAATACAAAATGAAAAACTTGTTTTTTTTTCTTTTAACTCTCCTACCTTCAGTTCTGACTGCTGGGCCTTTAGGACTTGATCCCCTTGATCCCAGCAAAGCCTGTGATTGGTCAGTAGTTGGAAGACAGCAGGGTTTTTTGGTGGTAAAATATAGGTTTTCAGAGTTAAGTCTGCATTTAATTAATTTTGTGAATTAGTATTCACAAAATACTCGAAAGCATTCTGTTGCTAATAGAAAGATCATCCTGAGGCTGGGGAAGCACAGTTAATTGAAAAAGCAGCCATTTGTAAAGTGAAGAAAATTTTAAAACATTTCATACCCTAATTAAGAATGTACTCCTGAGTTAAAATTGAAAATATTAATTTGCTGTGCGAAGCAAATACATTACAAAGCCCTGGAAAGAGTCATATCCTTCCTTCCTCCTTAATCCTCTCCCAAAATGCAGTTTCAGAAGAAAGGCATGACTTTTTTATTTTTTATAATGTAGCCTGAAACCATTTTGCTAGAAAGATGTAAATTGATCTATTAACATAGGAAATGGAGGTTGGGCTGGGGTTATTATCTGGTCAGAATTTTAGGATCTCTTTCCTAGAAAAATCTTCCACTATTTTTTTTTTTTTTTGGAGGGAGAGGTGGGTAGGTATAATATTCCTCCATAATGGCATTTAAAAGCCTTTTGGTCTTAGGTGAGAGCAGTCAGAAGAGGCAGAGGATGCTGTGGGTCTGAAGCACAGCTGAGCATCACTGCAAGCACTGCTGCTCCCTGGGGAATGGGGCTGAGCCTTCCCTCCCCTGCACTGCTGGAGGTGAGGCTGCAACGGGCAGGGAGGGAACGTCTGCACTGGCATTCCTGCTCCTGGCTGGATGGCTCAGGCAGGGAGGGAATGCCTGCACGGCGTTCCTGCTCCAGGATGGGTGGCTCAGGCAGGGAGGGAATGCCTGCACAGCCTTCCTGCTCCTGGCTGGATGGCTCAGGCAGGGAGGGAATGCCTGCACGGCGTTCCTGCTCCTGGCTGGATGGCTCGGGCAGGGAGGGAATGCCTGCACAGCGTTCCTGCTCCTGGCTGGATGGCTCGGGCAGGGAGGGAATGCCTGCACAGCGTTCCTGCTCCTGGCTGGATGGCTCGGGCAGGGAGGGAATGCCTGCACAGCGTTCCTGCTCCTGGCTGGATGGCTCAGGCAGTCCAGGCATCGCCGTCGTACTTACCGGCATTGGGGTCTACGTGTGATTTAGGGCGCAACGGAGTCCATATTCAGGTCCCACTTTAGGATTATTTTTATTTAAGATCATATTTGTTGCACTGTAAATTGCCACAGTGCTTTAGAAACCTGGGAGATGTTCCCACTGCTCAAGATTTACTGTCCAAGTGAGATAAAAGAGGTGTTGTTGGGCTGGGCAGCTGCCGGTTCACAGGGCGGTGCCACCAGGGCTTGGGCAGAGGATGCTGGTGAGGTGCACAGTGGAACTGGAGGGCACTTGGGTGCCCAGCAAAGGCTGGCACGCCGGTGCTGAATGCTGCTGGGTTGGGAAGCATGTGTGAGCAGGGGATGATGGGCTGAGAGCATCTCGTCCCACCTGGTGATCTCATTTCTGCGTGGATTCCTTCTTTGGTGAGGATGGCGCGGCTGTACTGCCCTCTCCGGGGCAGCATTTCTCCTCCCGTGGAAAAGATAAACCCAAACCCCAGTTATGGCACTTCTGATCTGTGTGTGAGTGAATTTCTAAATAGGTTTGTCAGTCTTAGCAACAGGAAAAGAGACCTAAATCTTGCAGAAGTAGTTTGTTGCAAGGTTTTCACTTCTTCCAGATGCCTGGGGTTGGAAGCATCACCAAAGGAGGGCTTCTCCTCCCTGCTCCCCTGGGTGATGGGAGTGGAGGACACAGACTCCAGGTCTGAGCTGCCCAGTAGATCACAACCACCTGGTGTGACTTATTCCTGGAGTGGTACTGGGCTGATAATTAAAAAAAAAAAGACTCTTAGACCTGCCAGGCAGCCCAGTAACTGCTTGCATCTAATAATACTGATATTTTTGATCTGACTCAATTGCTTTAATTTTTATTAATGCCAAATATTAAGCTGAAAAATGTTTTTTTTTGCATAGTCTGAAAAGTAACCCAAGATTTCAGACCAAATACAGTTTTAAAAGCAAGAAGATAATAAATGGGCCTATTGATTGTATTCTACAAAAGAAAAAAAGGAGTTCCCCAGTAATTGTAATAAAAACTACCACAATCTATGAGACAATAATTCTGAAACCCTTTAAAAATAGTATTGTTATTCAAAGTGCAAAGCAGCTGGTATTTTATGATAGAACAGATTTTATTGTTGCTGGATATAGGGTCAAACGCTTGCAGCACATTTTTGATTTAAACAAACCAAAAACACAAATGCTTTTTTGAAGATAAAATCAGTAAGATTTATTTCTTTTTTTTCCTGGATGCTATAGCTCCCTTCTCTACCTCTAAATATAGGCACATACTTTTCTTTTTGTGCTGGAAGAAACCACATGCAGCCCAGCTCCCTGTGCTCTCCCTACCTTGCCATAGTTCTGGAGGCAGAGGAAAAACAAGGGCTATACGAAGTACAATTCAAATCTCATATGAACTGCTTTGAAAGAGGCAGATCACAAAAAAGGGAGAATAGCAAAACATTCCTTCATTCTGGGTTATTACTGAAGTTTCGTCCCATCATTTGCCAGTTCTTTGTGCTGTTGGCAGGGTGGGTGTGAGGGTGATGCCTGGAAAATGTTCAGGAGAACAGGCAAAAGCTCAGTGGCAGCCCTGGTGATTTTGGGTGAGCTTTGCTTTTAAATTCTGTGCATCAAAGCTGTGTTGTATGTTACATGACAAAGTGGTGTGTCCTGTAGATAAATCAGTTCATGTTCTGTGTCCTGATGTTACTTATTTCAGCTGAGGTGTGAATGGGAAAGGCAGAAGAGTATTTGCTGCTCCCGGTGCTCCGGGCCCCGGGGGTGACCACGGTCCTGACTCTGCCAGGGCTCCTGCTGGACCTGTTGGTACCAACAAACACCACTTTGGAAATGTGAGCTTTTAACAGCACACTGAAGTCTTACTCCAATAATTTTCCAGATCCTCTAGTGTTTAGTGTAGTTTTCCTCGAGTGGCTGATGTCAATGGTGCTGCAGTGTTTCTCTTAAGGAAAAAAGAACAGATAAAATATCTCTTTTTTGAGCCAGACACGTGTGAGCCTCAGAGCTGGGAACGTGCGTTGGGAGATTGTGATACAATTACGTTTTATGTCTACCTATTAAGCATAATGAAGGGTTGGTTGCTGGCCTTAAATTTGGAAAGAGCTTACTGTAGAGCTTAAACCAGAAGTAGATTCCTGTAATTACTGCTTTGCCGTGCGGAGTGTGGCGAAGTAGAGGGAATAAAAACTGTTCATTGTCCAATTGTATTTCCATAACTGCTGCACTTTTAAATGTCTGTTTTGAAAGATAAAATTTTTGTTATACTAATTTTCTGAAGTAAGCTAATAAAAGCCAATGCAGGGAAAAAAAATAAAAGAGGTGAAGAATGTCAAATGAACAATGCTTAGAAAACACGGAGCTTCAGCTTCTTCAGTGAGCCCTGCTGCGGTGCTTGAAAAGTCAGTGGCTTTGTTTGTTAAACACAGGGCCACTGTGCTGTTGTGGTTTGGGTTCTCTTGAATATGAGATCCTTGATGATGAAATGAAGAATTTTAAAGACGTGAATTTTATGTTTGCTTTTCTGTACTAGATTAGGCAAACGGAGCAAAACTTGAAGCAGTCAGTTTTGAATCTGCTTTTGCTTTTACTTGGTGTTGTTCTTGCTGTGTGATGGCAGTATGTCAGGCAAACTTGGATCCCAGCATCAGTTGTTTGGAATTATTGTTTGGATTATATTCAGTTTCAAATGGTATGAAACTGCAGTGAGAAATGAGCATTTGTTTATGCTGATAAAATGAGTCTTTCATAGCATACACTTGTTTTGGTTGTACATACTAGTGCATGTTATAGCTCAGAATGTCCATTTTTTCAGAGTGATAACATGGCCCCCTTCTGCTCTTTGTGTGCATTTGGAACTGGGAACTGCACCAAAGAGGAGGTGTTTCTGCTTCAAGTGAAGAAGAAGAGAGGGAAGACTGGAACTCTTCTTGGCTCTTAGGGAAAAAAAACCCCTAAACCACATCCTTTTTCCTCTCCCCCTTAAAAATCTGGCTTACATCCTTGAGAGGCTTTTTTTCCTTTTATTTTCCAACCATCCTTTAAGGTGTGTTCTTCTGGCCTGTCTCCAGTTTGTGGAGCTTCTCTTGGAATACAGTTTAAAGGGTTGTATTTGACATGTTACTGAAGGCTGCCTTCCACAGAGGTCTGGCTCAAATAAAAATGTGAAAAGTTCCCACTACTGGGCTGTAAAAGAATACTGGAAATGGGTTATGCTGAAAAAACCATTTAGATAAAAATGCAATTTTCCCTTCCACATACACTGCTAAGAATTAATAGCACATTCTTCCTAAATGGGTAGTTCTGTATTATATTTTCACCTTAATGAAATTCTTTCCAAAACAGGAGAGTTTCATTTAAAAATGTAGGGCAAAATTGATCTGTCTTTATCTGCAGTGCTCCCTGTTTTAAAATATGGGTTTGAGTTCCATGGGCTGTCTGGGCACTCTGTGGAAAACAGATGTTGGGTTCCAAGGTGGGTGTCCCAGTCTGACTGTGTCCCCTCACAGGGTGTGCTCCTTACCCTGCTGCCACAGCTGGATTTGGGTTGTCACTGTGCTGGTGTGTGCTGTGCATCCAGCTGTGCTTTCACTGCTCCCCCACGGCCACCACGCCGTGGGGACATGAACGTGGCACTTACCAGGGCACTTCTGCCAGAAACACCCCAAAAGGGAGAAGGGCTAAGCCCGCTGTGGCCTTGGCCTGTGTTGGTTCACTGTTGCACACCTGGGGCACAGGTGGTGAGCCCAAGTGTGGCATGGCCTGGAAGAACATCAGCAAAACCACGAAAACATCAGTTTCAATATGTTCAGTTTCTGTAGGAGGTACATAAATGTCCAATGAAAGAAAGAAGGGGGAATCCTCTGTGGTAGCTGTGAAACTGAAGTGGAGATGCCCCCAGGAAGATTTGCCAGTTCAAGCTAAGAGAAAACCAAAACATATATTCATGCTTTTTAATGGTTTCATTTTTGGTGGAAGGTTTTCAGTGTAATGGTAAGAACAGAAATGTGTGGTAGAAGTAGGGCTGATAGACTCTGCTTTAAACAGCTTTTCACTGCTGAGTTACAGTGGAGAAAATGCTTTTATTAAATAAATTGTTTGGTGTTATCATAGTTTTAATAAAATGGTTCCCACATATAACAATGTTCATAGTGATGGAACCACGGACAGGATTGATACAACTCGAAGTTTCCATGTTAAAAATACAAATTTTGGTGGTAGTGATGCTGCACAGCTTTTGAATCATTTTTTGTGAAAAATTACCCTTCAGGAAGACTGTGCTTGGGCTTTCCCCTAAAAGGTGAAATACAGAAGAGGTGTGAGGCAGTCTGAGTGACTAGCACCCAGCTAACACTGAGCTGAATGCAGATTCTGTTTTTGAAAGGGGTATTTATAGTCATCTTCCGATAGCCTCCTAATCAAACAGCAGCAAATCCAATACTGCTCCTTAGGTGCATTACAGAACAGCTGTTTTTTTTAGTCACCCAACTTGCCTTTTGTGATTCATATTCTGTGAATCACACGAGTTCAGCAAAGAGTGCAGATCACGACTTTTACAGCCAAATATGCAACTCCCTGGAAGCAAATGTTGAAAATTTAAATATTTTAGTGTAGTGCCTTGTAACTTGCAAGTTTTGTTTTAATGGGGCACTGGCTCTTCTGTAAAACTTCCCTGCCTGGGACAAGCATGCCCATCAGTAGGAGTGTTTGCTCCCTGGTGTGAGTGGTTCACACTCAGAGAGTGTTGCCTGGTTCCACTTCAGGCAGGACTTTCTTAGGTGTCACTATTTGATTTTTACAAGTTTTTTTTTTGCTGTTGGTGCTCAGTGTATCTGCAGGCACTCAGCTTGCTGAGTGATGCATTTAAGCATTGGCTGCTACAGTAAAAATCTTGATGGCCATTGTTTCAATCAAAAAAACCCTTCTCATCTTCAAAGTCACTGTTGTTACAATAATTTTCTCTTTGAACATGTCAGGATTCTGTCTTTGATTATAGACTGGATTGTCTCTTGTCATTGTATAATGATTTTTTTTTGGGTAGGCAGAGACCTTTTTCAGTTCCTCACAGTTCATTCCCCATCCCAGTACTTCTTTAAAAAGAGATTATGTTGAAACCAGGTATTTAAGAATATAGATCCTCAAGAAAATAACTGGTTTTGACTTTGTATTTTCCTGTGAATTTTGTAAAACTGATATGAATTACAAATTTATTTTACAATTTGAACTTAGACTTTTAAATTTTCCCTTTCTCCCCACCCCTTCTTTTGCTTCTGATTGGACTAGAAGTCATTACTACAGAGATTTTCTGCTACTTTTTCATTTTCTCTTTTTGCAGGAACACAAAAAGAATTGATCTCTGCAATTCTACCATGGCTTGGGTGGTTGCTTGGATGGATGGTTGGGTGGATGGTGGTTAAGGTTGCTGATCTCGGGGCCTGACCACTGCTGCCAGACCCTCCCTGCCCTGTTCCCTGTTGAGGACTGATACTGAGCCTTGGAAAGTGCTTGCTGAGGCCTTTCCTGTTGGAAGCTGCTTTAGGGTTTGGTGATCTGTCCACTCTATATGATCCAGAGCTGTTACAGCTCTCTGAGCATTGTGGTGGGATGAAGGCACCCTGGAAGCAGAGCTCCTCTCGCACAGCTGCTGAGGTGTGGAGTGAATTTCCAGCCTTGTGGCCCTTCATGGCTGATGGCTTAAACTCTGGTCTTTGCACTAGTACAGTGCTCACTTTGGATCAAATGGCAGGGCACCTCCTGAAATGGAAGGTGCCTTGGAAGGTCCTCCCAAGCCTCCTCAAGCTACATGAAAGCCCAGAGACAAGAGCATTTGGAGTTGTCTTGCTTTGTGTTTATATGCAGTCTTTTCCACTGCTGGGTGATGTTGATTCCACTGTGGGAATACTGTTTAAAAATGGGTGACACTAGAACTGCATCAGGCACTGAAGGGACTTATCCCTTGAGAAATGGGTTTTGCATAACTGTGGCAGAAGAGTCCAGGTGAGGTGGGCAGATCCATGCCTGGTTGTGATTATGTGTGTGCAGGCTTCCAGCTGGTCACTAAAGCTGTCACATGATGGGTGTATTGCCTCAGAGGTGTGACTGAATCCAAGATGCTCCCTCAGTGGGGGTTACCTGCATGTGTCCATGCAATGGAAGCCTTTGCCACAGAATTAGGGAATCCTGACTGTGGTTTTGCCCTTGTGTTTTGTAAGGAAAGAGCTAAAAAGGATTCACTGTGTCTTTAAACTTACAGATCCTCAAAACCTCCCTGGGAAGTAGAAGGGGGAAGGGACCCTTTCAGGATTAATTAAACAGAGATGTCTTGCTGTAGACTTCAGGGTTTACTGATAAATGCCAGCCCCTCACCCACGTCTGGTGGTGCTGCTGTTATTTAATCAGGGCCTTGACAAGGAATCTGAGCAATCTTCCCTTTCTCCTCCTCTGTTCCATTTATCTGTCCTCCCAACCTGTTTGTTTGTGTATGGTTAAGTTTTCCATGCCAGGGAGAAGCAGAGTGGAAATGTCAGGGGTCAGGCTGCAGGCAGGGCAGGCAGGAGCAGGCAGGGAGCAGAAAGCCCAGCTCTGCAGCCTTGGAGTTTCTGAGAAACCGGAGATAGGTTGTTCCAGGCAAGATTAACTCCTTCAGCACAGCTGCCTTCTGCTTAAGGCCTGCAGGAAGGGAGGCAAGGTGGGTACATTAAGACACTGAGCTCAGACTCCATCCCTCTATCCTTGTCCTGTGGGTAA
The DNA here is from genome assembly GCF_036417665.1 of Passer domesticus. Taxonomy (NCBI): domain Eukaryota; kingdom Metazoa; phylum Chordata; class Aves; order Passeriformes; family Passeridae; genus Passer; species Passer domesticus. Next base: position 8,884,512 of record NC_087490.1, read on the forward strand.
TGGATGCTCCTGCTGCCATTTTGCTCACCCTTTGTTGAAGCCTTGCTGGCCCATCTGCCTTGGCAGCTCTGCTGCTGGGGGATGAAGCTGTGTGGATGCAGACCTGAGCAGGATGGCAGATAGCAGAATTCATTGCAGTACTGGTATGGATACCTGAGTTATTTGGCACATTTCCCAGTGGACAAAATGTTCATCCATGGAGGGCATGATGCTGCTGTTCAGAGACATGCCTTTGAGTAGATGTGTGACTTGGGTTTGTCACTCAGAAGTTAGCTAAAGACCAGTCTGGATACCCTTGGCTTCAGAAAAACCAATTTTGATGTTGTGTCAGTAGACTTGGTATCTCACAGGCTCTCAGCTGTGTGCTCTGTGGTGGCTCACAAGTGCATCAGCCCCAGCTGATGCTGCCGTGGTGGCTGGGGTTGGGTGAAGTTTTGGCTGTATGAGTCAAGCTGTTGAACTTGCACTTCACCCCACCTGTGTGAAGGAAAAGCCTAATTCAGGGTGGGGTGGAGGATTTTGTTTGGTGATGCCTTTGCATTTGTGTTGTGGCAGCGAAGCAGGTGCTGCAGAGCTGAACCCTGCCTGGTTTGACAGTGTTTGCCTTGCAGGCAGTGCCCTGCCTGGCTCAGCTGCAGGTAGCAATGACAAGGTCCTTACGCCCTGCTAGTGGGACAGTCTGTACTGCACCGACCAGATCTAGACCAGGTTAGCAGCAGCTGTCACAAACAGCTGTACTTACAGATGGGATAGGAATGAATCACAGAAGAGAATCAGGGAATTGGGTTAGAAGGGTCATATCATTACAGCTGTGGGCAGGGACACCTTTCTCCTTTCACCTTTTACCTTTCACTAGACCAAGTTGCTCCAAGCTCCATCCAGCCTGGCCTTGAACACTTGCAGGAATGGGGCAGGCAGTGCTTCAGTACTCGCTGAGTAAATACCCAATCTAATCCTGCCCTCTCTCAGAGGAGGACATTCCCCCTTGTCTTGTCACTCCAGTTCCTGGTTAGAAGTGCCTCTGCATGTCTCCTGGAGTTCCTGTGGGCTGCTCCATGCAGTGAATTCTTGGGGATGTGCTGTGCTCCCGGTGCCAGTGCTTGGGTGCTGCTCAGCACCATGTCCCTCCCCTGCCCTTGACAGGAGCAACTGGGGCTGCTGGCCCCACTCCCTAGGGAGGTGCCACAGGGCAGATCCCGCACAATCCCCAGCATAGTGGGATGAACTAATTGTCTGCTGTTCTTTCATTTTCCAGGAGTATTGAAATTGTTGTGGGTCATAAATCACGTGAGCATATGGCTGGAAGGAGAACACAGGCCCATATATCAGCTTTGGGCTGGAAGATGAGACTGTTTGTCCTGTGTTGTGCAGGCCCATTCTGTTGATTTAGTGGCCTGTGAAACTTTAGAGTTAATTTTTTGTTGAAGCAAGGAAAGTCTGTCTACCTGTGACTTTCCTGCTTGAACAGCTGTTTGCTCCTGATTCGTTGCTATTCTGAGAATTTCATGAAGACTCTCCACAGTGATGTGACAATTGGAAATACAAGATGAGCTTATATTTCTCTTATCCTAATAGTGGCACTTACAGCTGTACCTAAGAATGCCAGGTTTTTTCTTTTGTGGGGTTTTTTTTTTTTTTTATGCTGAATTTCCCTCACTGCCATTGCTCCTCATTTGGTAGTGCATTTCTTCTAATGATTTTTTTTCTTTCCCTTCAGATAGATTTAGTTTTTAAATATGCTGTTCAATCAAACTCTGTTCGTCCATCAGACTTCTGGGCTCAATCACCACACCTTATTGGTGCTTTAGGGGATCTTTCTGAATATGCCAAATGCATTATATGACGACATTTCTATCTCTTTCTGTAGTCAAAATTTAGGGTATACCAGAATTTGGGATTTTTTTAGAAGAGATCTAGAAGGAATTTGCCCAGGATGTGCTGGGTTGATAGTATCAACTCTCAGTCTGATTTGCCAGCACTTAAATGTTTTCCAGCAGAGATTTTGACCCTTCTTTAAGAAGCTCAGGCATCCTGACAATTCTACTTTTTATAGTAATTTTTGCAGAATTTTTAGAATTTGCCTGTGAATTACTTGCAAGGGACTTGCAAGCAGCGATTTGGAACCCCCTGTTTTTGGAGTGTCAAGTGTCAGGCAGCTGGTGCTGCTGAGCACAGTGCAGGTCAGGGAGTGGCCCATGGCATCACAAAATGGTTTGGGCAGGGAGAGACCTTAAAACTCATCTTGTTCCACACCCCTGCCATGGGCAGGGACACCTTCCACTAGGCCAGGTGCTTAGTGCCCTGTTCAGCCTGTTCTGTCCATCTCTGAACTGTCTCTCTGCAGGTGCCAGCTTTGACCTGAGGTCTCTGGTCTTCCTTTCCTCTTGATCTGTGAGTGGTAAAATTGCTTAACACCTTTTGTTTTCATGAACTCTGTTTCTCAAAGTCTCCTCATTCACCCCTGAGACACCAAACTTCAGCTCGAGGTGTCCTAAAGAGAAATGGGATGTGTTTCAAGGTAGGCTATAAATGAATGGCATAAAAGAGCTAATGATCCTTGATGCTGGTTCTTCTCACTAATGTTAGCCTTTGGTAAACTCCCACTGTGTTTTCAGGGATATCCTTGAACTTGTGTGGTTTAACCCCAAGCATTACTGCACATGATCACCGTTTCTTGGTGTGCAGGAGCCTCAGATGTGTGAGGCCCCTGGGAGAGATTGACTTTGCCTGTGGCAGTTCTGTGTTACAGGCTCTCCTAATTGTGAGTTATAGATGGGGCAGAGGCACCTCTGGGAGCTGCTGGCAGAGCCAGGGAGGAGACAGAGGGACCAAGCAGATCCCTGTCCCACCCCAGTCAGGCTGGATGCAGATCTGGCTTTGGGATGTGAGAACACAGGAGAGCTCTTGGGGAACAATGTGACAAAACACCTAAAAGTCTTTGGCCAAGTGTATCTGTGCCTCACAAGAGCCTGAAATTATTTCAGAGCTAATTCCCTTATTTTGTTTGCTAACAAGTGCTCATTTAATTTGCATCCTGAAACTAAATGACTACGAACAAAGTTCTTTGAAGGGAATCTTCATCTTTAATTCTGTTTTCACTCAGGGAAAATAGTTTTCCATGTATGTTCTGCAGGGCTTAGATATCCTACTTATTACTGTAATATCTGTTTTTCCCCCCACAGTTATATCAAAGCTCTTGCACAAATCTGATGAAGCACTGGAATTTACGTGTTTCTGTATGCTCTGTGCATAATCATGAACTGTTCACTGCCTTTAGAAATCCGTTGGTACACCCCTTCCCTTGCTAGTGGAAGTAGGCATTTTACCTTATTTTTGAATGTCCAGGTGGTGATTTAATGCAGAATGTTTAAGTAGCTTTTTTTTTCAATTTTGGCCTGTCCTGAAATAATACTAGACTGTGTCCAGAACTGGTTTTATTTAAGTGAGAGCTTACTGAATGGTTTCATGTGACTTCTGGGCAATCAGAAAATTCCACTTTGGATTTTATTGAAAATCTTTTGTTTGCTTGTGCGTTCTGGCAGTCAAGAGATGGGTTTTGCATGGGCTGGAGCTGTGTGTAAAACTGTCATGTGATAGTTTGCGTACATATGAAATACATTTGAAAGCAAAACCCAGCATTTCCTTACTCATCATGGATGTGTCATTTGTCATTCTTGGTGAAAATGGGCTCAGAGCATTTAGTTAGTGCAAGCAGGTGATGTGTGCCAGCAGCATGAAAACACAGGATCAGTCAGCCAATATTCTTTCCTGCCATGGAGGTGGTCTTCTTATGCTGGGGGCTGGATTCAGAGGCAGGGCCATGTCTGAGACAGCCACAGCCCTTTGGAAGGAGGGGTTATGTGAGAGAAGCTGGTCCTGGCCTCTTCCCAGTGTCAGTGTGATGGAGCTGGTGGGTGGCCTTTCAGAGATGAGCAGAAGTGTTCAGGTTTTTTGAGGGGGAAGAACAACAGAAAATAACTTGGAGCTCCCTGAGGCTTCACTGGTGTTGGATATGGATATTGTGACTGTTGGGTCAGCTGTGCTGGAATGGGCCGTAGTTGCATGACTCACGTTTATTTTCTGTTGGAAGTGTCCAGACATTGTCTAACTGTTGTTGGTGGTTGGTTTGGTTTGATTTTTAATGCCAGTTTTCCTTGCTTGGGCAGGGCCACAGTTCTTACACTGTGCAGAGCTGAGGAGAGCACGGTGTTGGTGATGGCACCAGAGCTGGCCAGCAGTGTAGAGCCATGTGGCTGGGTTAGGCCCTGGCTGGAAGCTCAGATTTCCGTGGCTCTCACAGACACTGAACCACAGCAGTGGTTCACCTGCATGGGGTGGGCACAACCAGACTGGCAAACAGCAGCACTGCAGCTGGGGTGGGACCTGGTTTGCCAGAACGTTCTTTTGTTCTGTGAGAACCAAACCCCACATCAGCCACTTCACCAGGGGGGTAGGCAGGACCCCCCTCTGCGGTTTGGGTTTTGCAGGGAAGCCAGCCTGACAGTCAGTGTGTTAAACTGAAAAGAGGAACTGAAGGTAGCCAAAAGAGAGGAAGGATATGAGTTACAAACAGTCCGTTGTCCCTGTGGCCACCTAGCAAGGTACAGGAGCTGGTGCTGTCCCGAGGCCCAGAGCTTCTGGCATCTCCAGGGATGCAGAGCTTTCCTTTCTTCTTGGAGAGTTATAGAGCTGGAAAGCAGTGATTTAACAGTAGCCTCCAGAGAAATAAATAGGTATAGGCAGTTTCACACTTGCCTGTGGAGCCGTGGTGGCATGTTGCTCTCCTGCCGGGCACTGGCTGCAAGGTGGGGAGCAATGAGTTCCCCAGCTCATCTCTTCCTGGCACAGTGGAGGGAATGTGGATTTTACAACAGCAATGTCATTGTCCTCATCCACACATCCTTCATTCTGTGTCTTCAAGGTCATGCTACACGTGAGATGAGTGCTGCCTTTTCCATTGATAGGGTTAGCATTTTTCCTACTTCACATTTTTTTCACCAGTTTCTTCTGTTTTTCTGTGAGCAGTGGCTCTCAGTCTGACTGTAACCCTGCAGCCTGACAGCAAACTCCTAATGCTGCCGTGGGTTTGGGCAGCCTCCCTGTCGTGGCGTGCACATCCTTCCATTGCTCCTGGTGAAAACAGGAGCAGGAAAAGAGGTCAAGGGAGAAAAAAAGAAAAATATGTATTTGCAGCAAGCACTATGTGTCTCCTGTTATCTGAATTCTGTGCAAGCAGCGAGCTCTGATGGAGCCCCATGCCAGCTTGGAGACCACTGAAAACAAAATAAACATCTCTGTAGCATGGGCTGATACATGCTCCCTTTAGAGCCTCGGGCACCTCCAATTAATCAAGCTGTCTGTGGAGGAAGGGCCTATGAGGACCAGAGGATGCTGCCAGAGCTGATGGGCTGATGCAGGGGTGGGCAGCAAGCAGCATTAAGGGTGAGCAGACTGTGTGTTAGCCTGGGTGTGCCATGCCTTTGGGTGAGTCTTGTCTGTATTGCAGCAAAGTCAGAGCTTTAATCCAGGTTTGCAGGATATACGAGTGCTGTGGGAGGGTGCTCAGCTCTGTGCACGCATGTTTGATGAAGAGCCCTTCCTCCTTCCGTGAGAAAGGCTCTCAGAGAGCGCTCAGCTGGCTGGGCCTTGACAATAAATTGAGGGGCTGACCAAGCCAAATGGCTTCTTGAAATGTCATGCAGTGAAATGTGGCCAATACCCTGGAGCTGGGGTGTCTCTGCTGAGTGCTGGTCAGCAGCGTGAGGAGTCACCTGTCCCCATTTCCGCTGGGCTCGTCCTGACGAGTCCTTGGCATCAGCTGTTCACCTTAACCACCAGCACTGAATTCTGTGTGTGCAGAGAGAGAGCAGCACCTTCAAGTGTCTTGCAAGCAGGGATTACACAGAATAAATGAAGAAGTAAAATCAAATTAAGAGGAATGTTCTAATAATGGGGTAGTTGGGGCTTTTCCTTGAGTGCCAGCAGAGCTGGGTGCTGCCAGTCCGGGTCCAGAGGCAGTCTGTGCCTCCAAGCATTGGGAACAGCAGAGACATCCAGCCCAAAGCAGACACAGATTGTCAGGGGTGAAGGCACCTGAAAGTGATGCAGGTTTATGGTGTAAGCAGGTTGCAGGTGCCATGTTTGTATCTAGGAACAAATGCAAGCCCTTGCCTCCTTGTATTCCAGGGTCAAGAAAATGCCTTTGTCAAGGAGTTTGTCAGTGCTGCAGAGGTGAGGAAGGAGATTGCTCATTTGTTTATCAACACAAATGAACCAGTTGTGTTTAAAAATAAAATTTTTAAAATACAATTTTAGGAATAAATTAATCTGTGGAGACTAGGTCCAGTGTCCAGGGAAACATAAAATGTTTTCAGACCTTATTTTCCTCAAAAACTGGAAAGAGATGCTTCTGTGCTGTGTACAAATGCAGAGCTATGTGCCTGAACCAATATGTCAAACTGTCATGTGGGAGATTTGGTGAAAAACATCTTGTCCTAAGGGAATAATTTTAAACACTATATGTAGGTTTGCTGCCTCATAAGGGATCATTACTCAAATCTATTCCCTCTTATGGTAGCTCGGCCTCTGCTTAACGGGCAGGGAGTGAAGGGAAGCCCATTAACGCGTCCTTTAAGAATGGTTATCAGATGGTAGAGGGGAAACAGATCTCTGATCAGGGAATATAGTGTTGTTGGCCAAATCCTCCGATTCAGCCTTAACGAGATCAGTAGCAGTGCGGGGCCTTCACGCTTGGCTGGCCATCGAGGGCGGCGGCGGGGCCGGGCAGCCGGACCGAGGGCAGCGCTCGCCCGTGTCACAGCGGTGAGGCAGTGTAAGGGATGAGCCCTGGGGCACCCAGCCGTTCCAGGGATCTTCACCTCCTGTTTGTCACTTCAATCTCGAAGGGAGGCTGAAATGTGGAGTGGAACCCACTCCCAACCAGACCCCTACCAGAGCTGTGTCTGCGCTCTCGCTCTGTGTCTCGCTGCTTTCCGTCCTTTTGTTGGTGGTGATTTTGGCAAAGATGAGAAGGATGGCATAAGCAGCACCTGAAGAGCAGCATCAGCTCCTGGTGTCTCAGCATAGCATCTGCAGTTGCCTTGGCTACACCAGCCCTCCCTCAATTAGCCTCTTCTCTGACGAGGAGATGCACTCGATGTGTGGTATCTGTGCAGGTGAACTCGTTTTTAATGGGATTACTTTACTTAAAAATTGGGACACCTCTGGGTTTGCACAGTGCTCGGTGGGGTTGTCACAGTAAAAAGATCAAGTTTGTTTTTTCATAATGCATAAGAAGATGCTACACGACAAAAGAGGCTTTATATTGAGCAGCTTAACTGCTCAGGGTCTCATGAAAAAGGGAGAAGGAAGCTGGAGGGACTGAAGGTGCGTACACATGCTGTCTGCAGAGTAAGGTGAATGCCAGGGTCTAACCTCACTAAAGAAATGTGTTGTTCCTGAGCTGATATGGTAAAGCAGTCTGTAGTGTGTGTATTGAATTTTTTTGTGGTGCAGAACTCCTGGTTCTCTTCCTGTCTCCCAGCTGCAGGCTCCAACGCTGCTGGCCAGGCTCCTGGGTCAGTCACCACGCTGCCATTAATGCTGTGTAAACAAACAAACAAACAGCAACCTTTTCCTTTTGAAGGCTGTGTGCCTTTGCAAAGTAGAGCAGAACGAAAGAGCAGCTTCCTAAATGTGCAGGGTCAGAGCAGAGGGTTGAGCCTGGGGAGCCTGGCTGGGCACTCTCTTCTCGCTGTTTGTCTGGGGCTGAATGGCTGGAATGTGTTTGGCTGGGTAAAGCTTGGTCAGAAGCTCTTACCTAAAAGCAGACTGGCTCTTGAGACCACCACAGCATCACCAGCAGCAGTGGGGAAGGACACCATCATGGGGGAGAATTTTCCATACTTCTTTTGGTCTTTGGTCACTTCACTGCTTTGAGTTTCATGTCTTTCACATGAACATGACATGAGCTTATATATGATGTTTTATTTCTTACCTCTGCTTCAGCATTTGCTGTTTCCAAGTGGCACACGCTGTCCTTTGTGCAGGGTGGTTGTGCTTTTGTCAGTCCCGGGTTCTGTGTCATGTCCTTTGGTTTGGAGGGGAAGTCTCCACCCAGACCATCTCAAGATCTTGGGTGTGGAGGATGGCCCTTATTAGAAGTGTACTGCTTTTTTTAATAACACAAATTTCTTGCAGTAGTTGCTAATAGAGGCAGTTGTGCAGTTTAAAGATAATTTGTTTAAAAATTCCCTGCTTTCAGTGAGGTACTTTGTGACTGACAATGATTTATCTGGGACTTGGCAGCTGTGAGGCAATGATGTGGTGGCACCATCTTGCATTACCTGACTGATTTTAACGTGCCGAGTCACGTCCATCTCAGCTACCAGAACTGCCCTGGACACTGTGGCTGGGGAGTGCCAGGACACTGTGGCTGTCAGGGAGGAGGCAGAGAGCATGGCTGGTGAAACAGGTCTGCTGGGAGAGTGTTACTGTTCTGGGACAAGCATCAGGCAGTATGTCATGCTTAAGAGCATAATTCTCACTAGGTGGATCAGCACAACTTTAATTTTTTGCTACAAAGGTTTTTTCCTGGAAAGCATCGTACCTTTGTCAAGACAGAAATACTGGAAAAAAGTAAATTGCACTGAAAATTTCCATCCAGATTGGCTTTGAGAATTCTTGTGCCAGTGCAAGCTTTGCTGCGAGCTCTCTTTGTTTTGAATTTGAATACGTCATTTTCTGTGCTCATTAACAACAGACAGGAGAGCTGGAGCTCCCACAGTGGTGTCCCATGGTGAGCAAGGCTCGTGTGGACAGTGCCAGTACTGGCTTTGCAAACTGAGGCTCAGTTCCTGCTCTCCTCTTTTACTTGGGTTTTCCTCTCAGGCCAAGGAATCTTGTTCATCCATGTGGGATATTGCTTTGATTTCTTTATCAGTAGTTTGCTTATGAATTATATCCACAGCAAATGGCTTAGAAATAATTTGCTGATTTACAAACAAATAAGCCTAATCTTTTATTCTCTAATTCCTTGTGGCACATGAACTTGTTCACAGAATTGTTGCTGAGGACCAGCTCTGTTCTAGGTGTTGGGGTGCCTGCCCAGCTGGTGCAGGGGAGCAGCTCTGGCTCCGGTCCCAGCCTGGGAATGTGCCACCTCTGCCTTGGCTTTTGGGGGTCTCCTGCAGCCCTTGTAGAAACACTGCTGGGACCCCTGGGCCCCTTGTGGCAGCAGTTCAGCTGTGGGACTCTTTCCTCTTTCTCTGCAGGAGAGGAAGAGAGCTGCTGTCACAAGGACTAATCTCGAGGCGCTGGCTCTTCCTGTGCCGAGCCCAGCATGTCCTGTGCAGTCAGGGAGACCTAAGAATAAAAACAGTGGGTACTGCGTGTCTTGTGAACAAATACAAGTAAGGAAAACATTTCCTGTTCACAATTCTCTGCACAATCCCATGTGAGTTTTGAATATTTTATGAATAAAAAATGTCTTAGGTATAGCTGCATTCTGGACAGAAAGTTTAATTGAACACCTGATCAAATAGTGGTTATTCAGGGAGTCTGGGGTTTTTGCCCTGTGATTTTCCCAAAGCTGTAGGACTCAGGGCTGACAGGAAAGAAGAGTAGAAGCTCCATGTGCTGGGAAGGGATCTGTGCCAAAACCTCTTTGCCTGCAGGAACTTCAGGTATCACACAGCAGCCTCCACTCCATGTTTCTGCTGAGCCCCTCAGTGCTGCCTGTTCATCAGAACTGACTAAAACCACCCAACATCAGCTGCAGGGAGCTGGAATCTGTTTGGGTGTAGATAATGTGAGTAGCTTTGCCCTGCTGCTGCTGGATCCTCGACTGCAGCAGCACAGGAGGTGCCTGGAGAAAAGCAAGCACGGGGCCTGGCTGAGGTGTGCAGCAGAGGTCTGTGTGGATTTTGCACATTGCAGCACTGACACAGAGCAGGGCTGAGCAGGCAGCAGCGCTGCTCTGGAGCCTGGTTCCTTCTCCCAGCATTTATGGCATCACATCCTCAGATTCTTGGTAGTTCCTGTGTGGTGATGTTACACTGTTTTAGATATGAGCATCTCTGACATCCTGTGATAATCAGGCATTGAAAGCCTTTTCTAGTTTAAACCAAGGACTTCCAGGCTAGTTTAGCATTATTTTTTAATATTACTGATTGTGTAACAAGCTGTTCAGTTCTGGTTTTGTATCTGGTATAGCAGGAGGTTGAATGAAAGTAATATGAGTTGCCCCATGAAGTGTGGTATCCCTACAATGCCTGGCTCTGTGGAACAGGAGAAACGTGATGGGAGGAAAAGTCCTGAGATGTTAAACATTTGCATCTTTGTCATGTTCTACCCATTTTAGCTACTCTTCACATGAACTGTACAAGCCAGAGGAAAAAGGCCTAGGGACACTGTTTAGGATGTTTCAGTTGAAGTCTTAAATTTCTGTGGTTAACAGAAACTAATGATACCTAAAGATCATATAAAGTCCTAAAATGAATGAATTTTTAAGAAAAATATTATCACGGTGCTCCAATAAAGGAGGGGAAGAGGGAGACTGATGCTGGGACTGACCACGAGGGCACGGAGGGTTTGGGGCTGGCTTCCTGCTCGGTGGCGTGTCAGCATCCGTTTCCAGCAGGGAAGGAAAGTTCCCGATTGTGCTGCAGTCTAGGACACACTCATCAGCCCCGCTCCATCCCATTCAGACACATCACTGGTTTCTCTCAGGTGGTGTTCTTCTGTCCTGGTGAACAACCAGCCAGATCTTGCTTCGGGGTGGGCAGGGGAAGCATCCTCCCAGGCAGAGAGGAGATGCAGGAGAGGAGCACGGCTGATGGGGAGAGGGTGTGGCAGCACCACTGGCAGATTGAGTTGATGGGGCTGCAGGTTGCAAGTTGATGGGGTTGCAGGCTGTGAGTAGACGGGGTTGCAGGCTGTGAGTAGACGGGTTTGCACGTCACAGGTCTCCTAACCTCTCTCTGTGAACCCTTTGCAGCCCACGACCTTCCCCCGAGCAAGCCCTCGGCGGCGGCGGCGCAGACGGGCACGCACCTGCAGTGCCTCTCGGTGCACTGCACGGACGACGTGGGCGAGGCGAAGGGCCGGACTGCGGTGCCGACGTGGAGGTCCCTGCACTCGGACATCTCCAACAGATTCGGGACTTTTGTGGCTGCCCTGACTTGAACAAAAGAAATTATTATTTTTTTTCTTTTTTTTTTTTTTTAATTTTAAAGGGCCGCTACTGCTAGGTGGACTATTTTTCTAGGTTGGTACCTGCTTAGTGGCATATGGACTGGAAAGGGTTAATTTAAAGTAAACCTCAACTTTTTTTTAATCTTCTGCCACAGTATGTTACCAGTGTTAACCCTTCTGCAGTTAGCACACTTTTGCTTAAGATTTTCCTGCTAGACCACTTTTTCCCATTATTCTGTAACCTTGGCATACATTTATAGATGAGGCCTTTTCCTTTTTCATCTCAGTGTGTGTCCAAGTCACGTATGTCATAATAAGACAAAGATTCTCCTCTTCCTCCTCCTCCTCCTTTTCTTCCTCATTTGCTTTGTTTTTCTTTTTTTTTGTTTGTTTTGTTTTGTTTTGCTTTGTTCAGTGCTTATTAGGATGGTGATCCTGAGGAGCAGCAGTTCAGGAATAAACACCAGTGAAAGCAAAATGGTCAGCATTAAATCATGTTGTAGTGACACCCAGCCTTTGCCAGTCTCATACAAACCAAGCAGTTGATGCTCTGTTGAATGTTCAGGCATGGACCTGCCCTTTCCTGAGAGAATGAGGCTTTGCTTTCAGCCTTGTTTTGCTCTGTGCCTCCTGGTGAGGCCAGGATGCTCCTTCTTCTGTGTACCTGGGATGGAGCTCTGTCATGAATGGGCTGGTTCAGGCACAGCAGGGAAGGTATGAAGAGGTTTTTTTAAATAAGTTTGTCATTATCTTTTCCTCCAAAGGCCCAGGCTCCTTCTTGCTTGCCAGGGCCTGATGGTGCTCCTGCATTTCCCACTTTATTGATAGTGGAGAAGAAAATCCCCTGCACCCTGCCCACTTTTTGCCCATTTTAAACTGCAGAAGGATGCTGTTGATTGGCAGCAGGTCCAGTGTCTCCTGCACTTGCCTGGGGGTGCCCCAGCCCCTGCCACAACAGGTTCCAGTGCAGTGGCAGGGGTCAGATTGGGAGATGCAGGGGGCTGTGTGCCCAGGGGTGGCATTTCCTAATCTGCCAGGGCAGGGAGACCTGGTGTCAGAATCCCCCAAACTCGTTCAAGGCCCCATTTCTGCCACACACTGAAGAACAGCGTTGCTGGATGCACACAATAAAAGGAAAGCCATACTTTCCTGCTCGGGCTAGATAATGCTCATTCGAGACGAAAGTTGGAAGCAAACCAGATAAAGCCACGACTGACACGATGGGCTGATTCTCCGGTGGTTTTACGTCACACTGTCCATTATTTGTGTGTCCCTCTGCCCAGGAGTGGCCCCGTCCTGCCCCGCGCCTGCAGCTCACCTCCCACAGCTCCTGGAGCTCAGGAACAGCACTAGAGGCTTTGGTTTTGGTTGTGAAATAAAGGTTGGTCTCTCTAGGGTTATTTATTCATGATTTCACGGATGTGTCCCTGCTGAAGGGACAGAGTTGAAGACTGCTTTATATTTTATCTTTGATGATTGTGCTGGGTCTTTAATTATTTTGAGGTAATATTCTCAGTAGACACCAACGGAGAGGAAATTCTGCCTAAAAAGCCAAGGGTGGTCTGGAATCCTCACTCTCAGTCATATGTGGCTTCAGAGAGACTCGCAGTGTTTGGAAATGTGATTTGAATGTGCTCTTATTAACCATGCATGGATTGATTTATGGGTCTGGTCAATGAATTGACTTTGGATAAATTTGGATAGTTTTTAATCTTGGTTTTCAATATTATTTTACTTTGTATTAAAGCTGGAGCTTCCACGAGGATGAGGATTTTTGCCCATCCTGGAGCCACTGGCTGTGGAGCTGCCTCACACCCACTTGGTTTGGATCAAAAAGCTGGGATGGTTTGTACCTCTGTCAGGGTGTGCAACCAGGAGTGCAGAGCTCCTCCTGCACCTGCAATAAAATGTCACCATCCCCAGTAAAGTATCTCCTAGTGATCACTGTCAGCCCCCTTCCAGAAGGTGCCTCTTTGCCTGTGATTCCTCAAGTCCTGGCTTAGCTAAGTACATGTTTGATTTTAAATCCTGTCAGCAGAGCATGGGTGTTCAGTGCACGCCAGAGCACTTGTGCTGCTGTGGGGGGCCTGGGGTGACACCAGTCACTGTGTTCCATCACTTAGAGATGAAAATTTCAGCCAAGTTCATGGCCTGGTGGCATTCCTGCTCGGAGTACAGTCCCTTGCCTTGTGCTTTGTTTTTAGTTTTTCCTGCTGCACTGAAGAGAACAGGTTTTTCAGGCTTCCTGAGGTCAGGGATGCACACCCTGTGCCACGGGAAGGAACCTGTCAGGGAACACCGAGTTCAGATGCTTTTAAAGAGAAATCCCCGTTGAGTGGAGCTGTGGTGGCTTGGTCTCACCACCCTGTTCTGCTGGCTCATTCTCAGCAGCTTGCACTTCTCTCCTGGAGTGTTGTTCTCATCCACTTGGAGCTTGCTTTCTCACTTCCTTATGGAAATGCAGAGCACAAGCAATTCCCCTAAGATCAGTGGGATCCTGTGAGGTGAGGAGGTGTCCTGAGGCCAGGGGCTGTGTCTCCAGGCCCTGAGCTGTGCAGTGTGGAGCCCTGGCTGCTGTGGCACCTCTGGCTCTGCTCTGGGCAGTGCGTGCAGTGCAGGGTTGGGACTGTCAGAGAGGGAGGAGTTGAGGCTGTGGCTGCCTGTGTGCTGGGCTCACTGGCTGTGGAGTTTAACTAAATCATACGGTCACACACAGTCCTCTTGCTGACCTCCTGTCTCTGATTTTGATTGAATGAGCTCTGCTTGAGGCAGCTGTTAGCCAGGACCAACCAACCTGTGCTTTTAGCTTTTGTTGCTTTTTTGCCAAAGATCAGAACAGAAACCCTACGTTCTGACCAGGACAGGCATCATGTCCTGCTCATCACCTGGGGATGTGGTACTGACAGCATATACAGAAGGTTCAAGCTTTGTCACAGTGCTGGTGGCACCTGCAGTAATTTCATTGTGTCCATTTTCTCCATTGATTTTACACTGAATGCACTGATCAGTTTTTTAAACACATATAAAGTGTCAGCATGGCCTGACATGTTGGAAATTATGTAATTTTCTAAACAGTAATATTCCAACTGAAACATATTTGGGAGCTGTAGGTAAAAGCCAGTTGTGGAAGAGGTAAGTTGCACTCTTGTGGAGAGGGAAACTGAGGCACAGACAGCAGTGGGAGACTGAGGGAACAGTGGCAGGGCTGAGCTGCACTGAGGTCTGACCTCTGCTTGCTGCAGAGCCCTGTGCCCAAGGCTCACTTCCTTCAGGGGCTGAGTTGGGTCAACAGGGGGAGAATTTTATCAGATAGGTGTTCCCCAAATGCCTGGGAGAAACATCCTGCCTGTGTGTCCTGCATGGCTTCCAGATGGGGGGCAGCTGGACAAGAAGCCAAAGAGGGGTGGTACGAGGCACAGTCTGCCCTGGCTTGTGAACAACAGCTACAATGAGGCTTTGCCTTTTGCCCTGGGGATTCTCCCTGGCCTGGCTGGCGCCGGAGGCTCCCACGCAGCCTCGGGGCTGGGTTGGGGGAGCCAGGACATCCCCCATCTCCTGGCCCCGTGCCCTGGCTCCCTCTGTGTTCCCTAAAAAAACCCCATGCTTAGTCTGCAAGTTGCAGTGTCGTAGCAAACTGAGCAAAATTTCCCTTGCATTTCAGTTGGGAGGAGCGATCAAATACCTCTTTGCCAAAAAAGGACAGAATAGGCCTCATTTTTAAGTACTCCTGCAAATTTTCTCCAGATCACGTTCTCTTGGGGTTACTTGCTCTCTGCTGTTTGAGCATCAGTAAGGGGCTTTAGGCTTGTTACTTAGTTGAGGTTTTCACAGTGTCTGAGGGTGGAAGGGGATGAGCACCAGAATTCTGTCACCTGGATCACCTGGGGAGTTGTGCAGGTCCTGGGGTCTCCATGGTCACTCTGGGGCAGCCTTGGGTTGGGACTGGACTTCCAGACACCACCAATAAGGCAAAACAGTTCCAGTTTTGGGAGGTGGAAGGGATGAGGTGAGCACAGCAGTGGGATGGGCACTGGGTGGGTGGAGGGGATGACAAATCAAACTGGTACATTTGACTTATTTTTGTTAAGCTGCAGTGTAAGGTTTTGTCAGCTACTGGATTCACAGCTGTTCAAGGGATGGTGTGTAAGAGCATAACCCATTTTTGTAGAATTGTTTCTTCTTTAATGCTTAAGGCTAATGGAGGAAATAGTCTAATTTTGTCTTAGAAATTCTCTATCAAAATTGTTGCTTTGAGTCCATCCGCTCATAGGTTCTGACTGGTGAAACTGCAGGTTCTGATTTCCGGCAGTTATAACTTTATCACTATTCACTACCCAAAAATATTACAGCTTTAAAACAGCCTTAAGCAAAAGGATATTATTTCTTTGTACTAAATTTGGTTCATGGAAAAGAAAAAAAAAGAAACCTCAAAACACTGGTAATCTGTACTGCATTAGCAAACTCTTCTGAAAAATGTTATTGCACATGTAAAATATGAAAACTTGACTCTGCTGTGTGTTAGGCAATCCTGTAATTTTTTTTTCTTTTTCTTTTTTTTTTTTTTAATTCTTGTTAAATTCATTTCCTAAATGCTTGGTTGGAAGACTGTGACGATAGCTCATGAAATTGAGTGTTATTTTTCTTTCTTTTTTTTTAAATATGTAAAGTGCAGTCTTCTGTATTCCTGCATATTGTACATATCTGTATATGTTTTACTGAGCAACTAAATAACAATAAATATGATGTTAATGGTGGCTACTCTATATTTCATACCAGGTTTGTTGATTTTTTTAGTAAGTCCTTTTTCCCAGGGGTGTGAAGAAGTGAATGGATACTGCTCATATTCAGGTAAGCCCTGGACCTTGTGATGGGTACAAATTTGCCCATGATCTGGGGAAACCCTCATACGTGTGTGGCTCCCTGGGGCTGCTGCGAGATTTGGGAGATTTTGCTTTGCTGATTCCTGTCTGCCATCAGTGGTGTCCCTCTGCCCAGCAGGGTTGGTGGGTTTAAAATTTTATTTTTTGATCCTGAGGGAGGAAGAATGGCAGTGTTCATAGCAGCTGTATAGCAGCAGTGTTCAGAGCAGTGTATTCCCTGCTCTGCAGGGAAGCCCATGGAAGATAACACCTTCCCCTCTGCCCAGGCAGTTCCCCCATGAGACTGAGTAGTGGTTGGGCAGCAAAAGCTTCTGGTGTTCCTCATTCCCATGGTGACCACCCCCAGCCTGTCCTCAGAGGTGGCCCTGTCTGTACCCTGAGGTTGTTGGTACCCTCTGCCTCGGGGGGATGGAGATGTCTGTGCAGCTCTGCCCAGATACTGCCATGGGATCTTGGGGCTGTCCTGCTCTCTGTGTCTGTGCAGCTCTGCCATGGGATCTGGGGGCTGTCCTGCTCTCTGGGTCTGTGCAGCTCTGCCATGAGATCTGGGGGCTGTCCTGCTCTCTGTGTCTGTGCAGCTCTGCCATGGGATCTGGGGGCTGTCCTGCTCTCTGTGTCCCCTCTCCCTGTGCAGTGTCTCTCTTTCTCCTCTGGTCGCTGGAGCTTGTCCAGAGGGGCCAGACCATGCCTGGAGCTGCTGGGCAGTGGGAGCAGCCCCCAGGATCGCTCCCCAAGCCCCCAGCCCTGCTCCTGCTTTGTCCTAGCTGTTCAGTAAAACTGACCACGAGCTCTGTTAATGGTTGGATTCACAGAGCTCCTCCAGCACACGAGGCCGTGTCTTGGCTCCCAGATCTCCCACTGTGCAAAGGCTCCTTTGCTTCTGCCAGCAGCTGGAGCAGCCCCTCCTGCTCCGGCAACGCTCCGCCCCAAGCTCCTGCTTCCAAAAAGGCAGCAGGAGCTCACTGTTCACTGCACATCACATTAACAGATGGAAATCAACTGGCTGGTCTTTGATTTCTGCTCTTGACACTGGCTTTACTTGTCACCTGGTAATGTCACCTCTGCTGCTGCTGGCACGGTGCCTGCCTATCCCAAACACTTGCCTTCATCCCTGGGCACTGTGCTCAGAGGCTCACCTGGTCTGTGTCAGAGTTAAGCATGGATTATAGTTTATTAAGTAAAGAAAAGCAAGTGCTTGGTCCTGGAGCTTTTACAGTTCTTGCTCTCCTAATCGTTTCCTGTGGCCTGTGATTGTGCTGAGAGTTGAAATCTGTCTGTAGCTGCATCTCTTTGCCCAAGCCATTTAACTGATTTAATTACGTCCTTTGAGTTACTTTCTGCATGAGGCTTTGGAATTCCTGTCACGGAGGAGACTCTGTAAATATGTGTTGTATGTTCAGCAGTCAGGAATCCATTGGCAGTGCAGCTGGATCCCATGTGCTGAGATCTGCTTGGTCCCTCCTTGGCCACCACTAAGCCGTGTGGCTGCTGGGCAGCTCTGCCCCTGCAGTGCCAGCCACCATTCCTGCAGTGCTGTTTGGGGGCTCCTGTGTGTCACTCCAGAGTCGTTTCAAGCCCCTCTTCCCCTGCTGTTTGGGTGAGCTGCTTGCAGATGGCTGCTGGTGCTATGAGAGCACAGCAGAAGGCATCTCTCTCCCTAAAAACCAAGGTAAATAAACACAGGAATGAAAGTTTGAGTCAATGGCATCCTTTCGGCTGAGAAAGTTGTTAAAAAATAGAATCCCGTTATAATGGGTTTCTTTTAATATTGAGTATTTCCAAATCCCTTCATGTTCCTGAAGTGGTTACTCTGTACCTGGGAGACAATTTGTAGCTCCCCCAGCAGTTTAGCATTATGGCAAATAACATCACATATATTTTGCTTGTAAAATATCTATATTTTCCTTTTAAAATGTTTAAAAACTCTGCTCAGGTGAGCTCTGTAAGGCTGTACCTAGAGGGCAGAGGAGTGGATGGGGGTGAGGTCTCTTCCAAGCTCTCCTTTCTGAGATGTTTCCAGAGCTTAGCAATGACAGTGCAAGAAGTGGAGGTGACAAGACCTGAAGAAAATCATGTGGTCATCTTTGGTTCATTAGTGCAGGGCTGTGCCCTGTTTTCTAATGCCCAGAGCTCTGACCAGCACAACCAAAGTGGACAGGGTAGTGGGGGTCCTTAACCTTTTAGTGAAAAAGAATACAAGCAACCAACCAAACACCCCTTGATTCCAGCTGTGGAGTGGGAATGATGTTCGAGGTGATGGAAGGGGATCCATGGCTGCCTATTTCCAGCAGTGGGTTTGGGCCCTTGCCAGGCCTGGGTGGGAGGTGTCAAGGGTGCTCTGACAGGACCTTGGGGGTCCCTGGTCTTGGGACAGCACGTGGTGGGATATGGGAGGTGGGATCTGTGGCTCCTTCGTGTTCTCACTTGGCCATGGACACGTGTCACCATGTCACCATTGCTGAGCCTTGTTATTTCCATTTAGATCGTGCTTGTGTCACACCTGTGAAACAAGGAACAGAGAGGAGCCCTGGTGAATGGTTGCTGTGTCCTCTTAGGGGTTTCTGTTAGCAGTGCACAGACAAAGGAGCTGTTGAAGTGTCACCCTAAATGTGATATTGAAACACTAATTTCAGCCTCCACCTCGAAGGAGGCTGAGAAGTTTGATGCTATGAGGGCTCATGTTCTGCCAAAACATCCTCCTGCTTTGGGGTTAACTGATGGAGAATATTCAGGGCTGAGCTTCAGGAGGTGGGAACTTTTCTCAATTTCCTTTTATCCTCTGCAAAATGCCCCTGTCTCCCTTCCCCCTTTCTTCCCCCCACCCCCTTTTCTCTTTATAAAGCTGGAATTCTTCCAGACTCTGCTCTGGGCTTGCAAGAAAACTTTACTGTGTAAATTTGCTCTTTGTGTTGGGAGTCCTTTGTTTAAACAGCATTGTGAGCTTGCTGGGGAGGGATGGAAAGAGGGGGAGCTGGGAGGAAGAATTTGAAAAGCCCTGACCCCTGATGAATAAAATCCAGCACATTAACACATTCTTCAATAAATTCATGATTGCAGATAAGGTGGGAGTCCCCAGGGCCGGGCTTTTCATTAACCCCCTGCTGACTAACCCAAACAGACGGAGTGTTTTGTCAGCGCTAGGACAAGCAGAGCCCTTTTGTGGTGGAGGGGCCGGGTGAGCATGGGGAGCGCTCCTCCAGGAAGCCAGGTTACAAAATGGGACTCTATTTCAGAACAAACTCCTTTTGGTTAGTTTGATGAGATTACAGAAAGGAAAAGGCTTTAACAAGGGGCTTATTGAAGCTAAGTAACTGTTCTGAATACAGTGAGGACCAGGGCAGAAAACATATGATTCCCAAGTAAACAGGCGCCTCAACAGTATGGCTGAAACAACAAAGCTGGACATGGGCTGAGTGGTTCTCCTGAGGCATGAGGGAATCCTTGGAGACATGAACCTGTGTGGGAGCCCTGCAATAACCTGTGCACAGCACCCAGCACAGCAGGGCTGGAGAATGGCCTTGGAGGGACACGAGCACCATGTCCACAGTGTGAGGTGTGCCTTCTCCAAGGTTTCAGCCTCTGAAACCTTATTTGTTCCTCTGGTGGAAAGCCTGCTCCAGGAAATATTTTGCTTTTGTGGAAACCTATCCCCAGAATGCTTCCCTTCCACATTAGGGAGGTCTTCTGTGTTGTTTATTAGAATGCCTACATTTTTGAATGATCTGAACTCTGTGCCTTGTGTTCCCAAGTCTTGGTCAGCCAAGTAACTCAGAGTATCACTCAGCCCAAAGAAAAGGTTTTTGGGATGAAATGCAGGAAAATCCTGAGTTTGTCTTGGGTTCCTGCTGCCGGCTGGTGATGAGGTTGTGCTTTTTGCTAATTTCCATGGAAAATAATTCCTCTCTTTTAGGGGAATGGAAGTGTTCCATCTGACTGCTCCTGGCCCCGTCAGCATTGTGTCTCCTCTCCTAAATGCAAGGGTAGGTGCTGGGTTTGATGCCTCAGAACGTGACTGGTGCAGCCTCCACTCTGTGCTGAGCTCCTGGCCTGGTCTGCCAGCAGCTCTGTGGTGATACTGGGGAAGTGGTTGACAATTTAAGCCTGCAATCCCTTGTAAACAAACACTGTGTCTGCTGTGGCCTTCTCTCCCAGCAGCAAACATGGCAGGGGCTCCTTTGCAGTCTGTGTGAAACTATTTACATTGCTGATGTTAATAAAGATAGAGAGAGAAATATCGTATTTGTATTAAAATCAAATTATCTCAATTCATGGACCCTCAATGTCCCTTATTCTTGATGCAGTGAGATTAAACATTCTCACTTTCCCTAATTAATGGCCCACACCTTCATCACTGAGAAATCTCCGTCTGACTCAATACTGTGCACGAGTTTTGGCCTGAAATAACCCCAGTGTAATAACCTCTAACCCCTACCCCATGTGCAAACAACCTCCAAAACTTGCTGGCCTTATAAGCCTGATACTCCTTATCAAGGCTCTTGCTTAGGAGCCTAGGTGAAGGCAGCCCCATGTGTGAGAGATTACTGCTGCATTAATGCAATTCCATATTTTACTGTCGCTTCATCTCATTGACAAGAAGTATCTGGAAGAGAAAAACCTCATTTGGGTACATACAAATGATGGGTTCAGGCTCTGGCTGTGGGTCTCTGTGGCCTGTCTGCCTTGTGCCAGGATGAGGAGCATTTCCCTCTGAATATCCCTCCTCAAAGCCCTCTCTCCCCTCTCTGCTGGCAGAGCAAAGGCAGCAGTTTAATGGTTTGAACACATGGCTCTGCTGGGCTGACATGCTCAACTGGAAGGAGCAGTCACAGCTCCTTCCCATGGAAAATCCATCTGTTCCCCTGCATTCCCTGGTGTGTGGGGTCTCGCTGCTGGGGCAGGGGGACACTGCAGTGGGTATTATCTGCTGAGCACCCTGCTCAGCTGAGTGACGCTGTGCATGCTGGAGGTGCTGAAGAGGGGGTGCTCAGCCACGTTCCCTCCCCTTCCTCTCCCTTCATTTACTATCTGAGACTTTGCTTTGTGAGAAAAGGCTGGTTTTTACGTTGGGGCTGTTATTTATTCCCCTCAGCTGTGCTCATGCTTGCAGAGGGCTGTGGAGCCCCTTGGAAGAGCTCCACGGGCAGCCTGTGCTGGAGAGCTGGGGCTGGGCTTGGCAATGGGGGCTGCAGAAGGGGTTTGTTCAGGGTGGAGGCCCAGGGATTAATCTGAAGACAAGGTTTTGTGTTTCTTTTCCCCTGGAATAATTTAAGTTTGGCTCTTTCCAAGCACTGGAAACTCTCCAGCAAAACTGAAGGGATGGTTATGGGGCAGAGGGAGTGTGCTCACCATGCCCTAGCCAGGCCCAGGACTCCCAGTCCCACAGACACCCAGGAGTGGGGTTTTTTGAGTAGTGGCCATACTTGGCTGAGATCTGACCATCCTGGCAGGATTTCTGTGTTGGGTTGGCCTCCCTTGAGCACTGGCACTGTCCCCATGCTGTGGCTGGGATGTTTTTCTCTCCATCCTGGGCAGGCTGTTGTTGGACAGTCATTAGCTGATCATACCTGGCCCACTGCTGACCTGTATGGATGAGGGAACAGCCTGGTTGGATGGAGGGACAGCTGGATGGATGGGGGCACAGCCTGGATGGATGGGGGGACAGCCTGGATGCTGCATCCTGGTGTGCTGCTCTGTCCACTGTGGCTGCACATCTGCTGCCCGTGTGGCCGCGTCATCCCCACAGTGACACACGGCCAAGGGAATGGCACAGGTAGCTCCCAGCCTGAAAACAAAGGCATTTCATCTTAATTTGAGCTGTTAAGAAGTATCTCTTTCCCTGTGATTTATGGAGCAGGATCAGGCCGGGAGGCCCAGGTGGGTCCTGCAGAGCCCACGGGGCGTGACCCAGGTCGGAGCCCGGTGGGGCCAGCACAGCCTGGGATGGGGCTGGCTCAGCCTCCCAGCACTTTGAAGGCTGTTTGTGTTTGATGGGCTGATGCGTGTCAAATGCAATCCAGCTTCCCACTGTCTGCTCTGGCAGCCCCCTGAGGTTGGCCTTTGACAGATAAAGCACCCCCTCCCCGAATTTCTGATTTCACACTGATGCACAAACATTCTTTGGCAATTTGAGCCCATTGTATTAAAGTAGTTAAATTCCTTAAGCATGTGCCTCTGAGATGACAGTGGTGATATTCATTACAGAAATACCGGGGTGGTGGCAGTGCTGGCTCTCTGGCTGTGCCAGACCTGTAGCAGTGATGGACCCTGAGCCACTGAGAACCCTCCAGAGGCTGTGGATGAACCACGGGTCCAGGGAGCTGTGGGCACTTGTGACACTGACACACAGGACATCCATGCTCTCTGCAGTGCTGCAGCATGCACATCCCTGCTCTCCCTCATCCTTCCTGTGCTGGAGCAGCCACGCTGGCCATGGCAGCAGGAGCTCTGTGTGTGTGTGAATGTCTTTCTTGCATAGTGCCTTTGTGCTGGACCTCAGAGAAATCACTGCCTATCCTAATGGCAGTGTATTGTGGGACTTGGCTATTGGACCTGGTCTGGAAGCCTCTTTTTCCAGCCAGGATTGCCCACTGGGTCCAGGAATAGCCTGGAAATCAAAAAAAAAGGTCTCAGAAAGGGAAATAGCTTTGGCAAATGCAAGAATTGAATTGTTCTTTGCTAAGTGGAAGAGCTGGAGGGGGCACCATTGCTGAGATGTGTTACAGTCCTGCCTCTCTGTGAGCCCTCGCCTCAGAAACTGCCCCATGTGATGGAGTCACTTGTGAGTTAAGATTTTGTTTCAAATGTCTTAAGTTATTATTGATGCTTGAAAAGGTTACATCTGCAACCCATTTTCTATGTCACTGACGTTCTTTTCTGACAAATAATTTCAGAAATATGCAGCAAAATGTTTTGGCCCACAACCACTGCAGCTCACCAAGTGTGCAGCCCAAATCTTTACACATTTTGTACAAAAAAGCTTAACTCCTCGTGTTCTCTCACAGCTCTGCCTGAGCAGCCAGGCACAAAGAGCACACAAAGTGTGCTGCTGCCCAGACCTTGCTGCTTATGCAGTGCCCAGGTGGGTGATGAGAGGCATGGTGGGCACAGGGTATGGGCACAGGAGCTCTGCTCCCTTCCTGCTCTCTACCATGGGTTGGGCTGTGAAGGGCTGACCATGTCACTCTATAAAGTGCTCAGTGCAGGATGAAAACACAAGGGAAAGGAATTGGTAGGTGACTGGTTGTAGTCACAGCCACATCTTTAGTTCCAGAGAAACACAGATGGGGAAGGGAATATTGGTGGTGGTGCCAATCCTTTGCAGTTTTGTTGACGCCCAGGATTTGATGTGCAGGTGTTATGTGGTCACAAGACCTCGAAAATCTTCAGACAACAAACCTGAAAGGGAGAATTCAGTCATTTTCCTGTGGTAGTCAGACACTGTTTGCCAGTGCTCCCCACCATGGTGTCAGTGACTGCAGCCAGGCACGCTATGCCTGGGCTCACAGGAGCATCCCAGACTGCTCCATGCAGAGGGACAGGCTTCCCAACTGCTGTCACAGCATGGTGGTAATTTCAGACATGATCCAGATCTTTTGAATGAGAAAGCAGTAAGTGTCCTCGACTCTGTGGTCAATGCCCAGGTGTGTGAAGGTGAAATGTGAGACTTCCCTCCTAGAACCATCATCAAAGCCAAGCATCATTCACGTGGTTTGCTCTGGAAGGTGGAACTTGTCTCTTTACCAAGCACT
Organism: Passer domesticus; assembly: GCF_036417665.1. Taxonomy (NCBI): domain Eukaryota; kingdom Metazoa; phylum Chordata; class Aves; order Passeriformes; family Passeridae; genus Passer; species Passer domesticus. Next base: position 8,908,333 of record NC_087490.1, read on the forward strand.
GCCACTGTCCAGCATAGCATTTGTAACACATGGGAGCTTTTACAGTGCTGCTCAGACAGAGCTGTGACCTCCTTCTGGTCTCATTAAACGTTAGGCAATTGACACATTCTCTTCTGTTATCTGAATTTCCAGCCTGGCTGAGAAAGGTGCTGCTGCAGTGAGCTGGGTGAGGTTAGATGTCATCTGAGTGTCTCTGCTTGATGTGCCTTTGCAGGCAGAGCTCAGCAGGAACTGTGCTATTGGGATGAAAGCAGCAGCTTAACCTATGGGCGGTTTGAAATAACTTCATTGTGGAGTGGTATCCAGAGTGAAGATGGGACTCCACAGGAACGCTTCCCTTTCCCCAGCTTGCCTTTGTTGTTGCTGCTTTGGTGAATATTAAGAGGGGTTGCTGACCCTTGCAAGCCCTCGACCTTTGTATCTAAAGGCTGGTGGAGAAGAGCCTTCTTCTCAAACTCGCCAAGCCAGTCTTTCCCCAGCGCTCTCCTTTCTTTGCCAGCGTGACCCTATGGAAATGCGAGCTTTGGAAATGCACCTTCGGAGCTGCCACTCTGGGAGCAGACTCCTGCACTTCCACCGTGTGTGGCTGACTGCTCTGCTTTGCATCCGTCAGGCAGGGTCATCTCTTCCCTGGGATGGGAATCTGCAGGTGGTCTGGCTCACATCCTGCAAGACAGACCCGCTTGGTCAGGGTGATAAGAATGATGGAAAAGTGCAGAGGGAACTTTTGTGGGAGAATGTGGGAGGCACATGGCTGAAGGGTGCACCTGGGCCTAAGGGAACAGCACAGGAATGGCTGTGCTGGCTCTCGTGGGTGGCTGGTCTGTGCACAGCATTGCTGCTTCCCATTTGGAATGCAGGACCATGCAGGGACTGTCTCTGAGCTGGACAGTGCCTTCAGGAACGGGGGGATCAGAGCTGGATGTTTCCCAGAGTGGGACACGTGTCTTCTATAAAGCCAGACTGTCTTGCAAATGGCATGGGAAAGGCAAAGAGCAGTGGAGCAAATCTTTTTCCCCTTCACCCCCCTGTTCTTGCCACTGATGAAGCAGTGAGGTGTGAGTGTGATGTACCTTGTCATCAAAATCAAAATCTCAGATATTTACCGAGAGCCTTTGCAGTGGACTGGGAGCTGGAAGCTCTGGCTTCAAACCCCAAGCTTTAGCAGCTAATTGCTTATTTTTGTGTTTTATGAGAAGGTGCCTCGTGAAGCAAGATACTAACCTTAAAAACTGGATTTCTTTAGTTAACACAGCTGTTTTGAGCCCTCCAAGTCTTTTTCATGGCTCTGAGGAAGCACAACATAAAGGCAGATTATGACATAACGATAGCAGGCTGTCTCTTTTGTCTGTATTTTGAATGGTTTTCCTAATGACAGTTAATATTTGTCCTTCAGCTAACAGGATTTCATTTTCTTAAAAATTCCTAGCTTACTGTAACTGAGTTCATGTATTTGTATTTCACACTTGTATTTTTTCTCTTACTTTTCTTCTTGTTCTGCAGTGCTGAGAGTTTCACATTGTACCATCTCCTTTTCATGTGGAATCATGTCTGCGAGTGGAAATGTAGCTCCTGTTCTTGCAGCTCAAGCTGTGAGAGCTCTTTGCAGAGGAAGGCATGTCATGCACAGCCTTTCGCAAGGTCCCTGCCCCGTCAGGTCTTGAGATTCTTTGAACTTCTCTCCCTTTGGGGATCTGTGCTTTGCTGCCTAAGAACTGTCAGAGGATGTTACTGTTTTCCTCTGGTTGGTGAGGATGTTCCCTAAGATGTGTTCCCATTAATCCAGCTGCATTAGGAAGCGCAGTGCAAGGCTCACACTGCTGAAGTGAATCTGGTCCTGGTACAGGAGCCCCTGTGATGGACAGTAATGAGATGCCGAGTGGATTTGCAATGAAAACCCAACTGGCTGTGCATGCAGGGCAACAGGACAGCGGCTGCTGTCATCCCTCCTTTTGCAAACACTAGCAGCTATGAGGATTTTTTAATGTTTCATGATATTTAAGGAGGTTTTGTTTCTAAAATCTGGTAAAACATCTCCCAGGCTCCCTCCTGCGCAGTATCTGTCAGCCTTTTGGGATCAGTCAATATTAATTTGAGGCCCTTGGGAATTTGTTTGGATGTTATGGTGCTGAACACAGTTTGTGTGTCCAGACAGACAGATTCACTGCCTGTGTTCTCCTGCTTGGAATCACGGGTGTTTCTGTCTGTCTGCTTACAATGTCATTCAGTGGATGCCCATGAGACAGATGTGCTAATGAAGGGGTAGGACTTTTTGAGGAGGAAGTGGTGGAGATGAATTCCTCTTCCAGGTTGTCAGAAGAAGGGACAAAAATTATATTCTGTCTGGAACATTCTCATTCTGGTTGCTAGCAGCTTCTTGCTGATCTGTAGCCTGGGTGTATTCCTGGCTTGCTTCTTCCTCTGTGTTCCCATGACAGTTTCCCATCCCTTCAGTTTCCATAAGGCTTTTCTTTCCCAGTGGTTTTCTTTCTCTGTACTGTCAGTGAAGCATCCAAACACACTTATTTTGGAGCCTGAGCAATGCTAGCATCTCTCGTGGGGTTGCCTCTGCAGTGCTTTGTGGGTCCTGGTTGCTTTGCCCCTGTTCTGGTTGGCCTCATTTTCCCCAAGCCTGGGTAAGTGGCATCTGGAGGTTTGCATGTTTGGTTTGCAGCTGTAGGAGATGAGGAAATATTAAAAACAATAAAAATGTGGGAAATAGTGGAGTGAAATTTCTGTGCAGTCTAGTAAAGGTAGAAGGGATCCTCCATAGGTGTTCTTAGGGTGAGATGCTCTGCCCCTGGCATGTGAACACACAGCACTTCCCTGCAGGAGTGTGTCCCCTCTCCAGTCAGCGCTCAAGTGTTTTAGAGGAGGGGAATTAATTAAAATGACTTGATAGATTTCTTGCTTGGGTGTAATATGAACTGTATCCTCTGAGTAAGAGGATTTGTGATCTGCTGGTGGGCAGAACTGCCATCTATTTCCCCTTGTTGTTGAAGGTCTAATTGAGCTCTCTGACTGTAAGGAGATCGATGCGCACAAGCTTTGATGGAGCTCATCTCAAAGAACGCCTCTTCCTGCCAGAGCAAACGACATGAAAATGAGTGTCAGCTTTAGGGCTGAGCTCAGCTCCTGCCAGGAGCAGGTGAGAGCCAGGTTTGCAGCCCTGGGGCTGCATGGAGCCACAACTGCTGGGGAGCAGAGCAAGGGCAGTGCTGACTCCAGGGGCCCATCTGCCTGTCCCAGAGGTGCTGCTGCATCCCCAGGGGTCACAGGGAGATTAAAATGGGGATTTGCCCAGATGAGGAATGAAGAAACTTCTCAGTTTTAAGTGAGACTTCTATACTTTTCTCAACAACTAACTATAGTTTCCCTGGTATTCCCAGGCTACCTTCCTGAACCATGTACTTATAACCATGTTTTCTGTGGTATTTTTCTCAATGAGATAATGTAAAATGCTGCTGCTACCTCAGGTTAGCTTTGTGCTTGTGGGAAGATCATTAAGTCCAAGCTGTAACCACAGCTAAAAAATATATTGCTCCTTAGACCTTTGGTTCATTGCTCTCCACACACACAAAAAAAAAGACAACATGCATATCATCTTCCAGGAAGACTTACATCAGGGGAGTGCAGTGCTGAGGTGCAGCTCTCCTCTCTGCTGGGGGAAGCTCCTACTCCCATGTTGCATTTTTAATTCTGGTCATTTCTTTGTAATTTGCAGAGTAGGGGCAAGATCAATAGAGTCGCTTTGTAAATTGGTGATAGGAAACATAATTAACGGTGTTAAGGATTTAGCTAACAGTGTTGGTTAGGAATCCTAAATGACCTAATTTGTGACATGGCTTTTGGCTGGGGATTTGGCTGACATAATCAGGTGTCAAGCAAGACACCTGTCACTCATTCATGGGTGGGAATATGGATTGATCTGAAAAAAGCAAACACCTGTGAAGGGGGTGTGAGCTGCTGAGGGTACGAGGAGGGGCTCTGAGGCATGAGTCACTTTCAGACCCTTAAGGTTAAAAACCTGCAGGACAAAATGTGGGGGTATTTCATGTGAGCTGTTGATGTGATGATGATCCTTGGCAAGAAGTTGCATGTTGAGGCCTGAGGTCTGCCAGGAAGGTGGGTAAGGAAGGCCTCAGGTGGCACTGGGGTGAAGTGGGGGGCTGTGGTGATGTGCTGGAAGAGCAGTTTGTTTTCCCTGTTTCAGGGTGCTGGGCTGCAGCAGGGAGCAGAGCCAGAGTCTGATGTGGGTTTGGGGATGGCAGCACATGAGCAGCTCTCCTGCACTGCCCCTGCCTGACACTTGTGTCAGACACTGTGGGCAAGCCCTGGGCTTCTGGAAGGCCTTCAGGAGCCATCCTGCACGGAGCACTGTGCAGCCCCAGCTGAGGAGAGCCCAGCAAGGCTGGACCTGGAGAATGTCTGCAGTTGGGTGTCCTCACTGTATGACAAGCCATTTAATCTGCATTTTCACACACGTGAAAGCAGAGCAAGGGAGGATCCTGCTGCACCTCTAGGCAGTGTTTGAGCTCCCCATCCCTGATGTTCTGTACGATCTCCTTGGCCCCTCCAGCGCTGTGGGGGCTGGCTGGGTGCTGTGCTCAGAGCAGGGCTGCTGTTGGTATTTTTTTTGCCAGTTTTTCCCTGGGTGCGCTAGGTGCGAGCAGGGAAGGCCAGATCTGGTAAACTCTGTGGCCGTGTGAGCCTGGGGGAGGCCTTTCCTTGCGTGGGGCTGCTGGCTGGGACAGAAGGTGCTGCTTTGGGCCTGCTGGTGACACAGGCTGGGACCGGCCATGCCAGACCGCCCTGCCTGCTCGGGCAGAGGCTCAGTGCCCGGCCCCGTGGCTGTCTGCTGTCATGGCCACAGTTTTATTGGTGCTGCAGCTCGGCTGTGGCCCCGCTGAGGAGGGGCTGTGCCCATCTCGCCCATTCTTTGGAGGCACGGTGGGGGATGGCACTGGTTAATTCCATGCTGCTGCCTGCTGGGCCTGGATGTGACATTTGGCTGGTGCTGCCAGGCCACCAGGACTGTGGAGCTCTTTCTCTGCAGCTTGTTCTCCTGGGGCACAAATTGCATCTCTTAAAGCACTTAATAAACTAACAATGGCTTGAAAGGAGGCAGTGAACAGAGTGACATCCCTGGGAGGCAGTGAAGAGCTGGAGGAGGAGAACCTGTGAGGAGGGTGGGCCCAGAGCTGCTCTCAGGAAGGTGCTGGATGCTCCTCTGGGTGAGATCCCCAGAGCCCTGTGGCCTCACACACTCTGAACTGGTGGTGTGGGGTGCCAGGGCTGTTCATGATCCCATTGTACATCAGGAAGCAGAACTTGAGCCTGAGATTTAATTGTGTGCTGCAGATGGAGGGAATGTACTCAAGCTCTTGCTTGGACTGATGTGGGATGGGGACTTTGGGCAATAAATAATGTGATGACACCAGGACTTAGGTGCTTGTTGAGCTGCATTGATTTCATTCAAAGGGGCTGGCTGTTGTATTGATCTGGGGCTTTCTGTACCTGCAGAGCCTGGCAGGCTGGTCCCAAGCATATGTGGGTGCATTTATGATGTTTTACCCAAGCCTTTTGGTGCTTTGCACGCAGTTGCTCAGCAGCTCTGGGGTGTTTGCTCAGGTGTCTGTGTAGGGGAAGAATCTCCCCAAAGGGTCATGCAGTTAATCATTGCTAGCTGCCCATAATGGATGGGTGAGCAAGAACCTCTGTATCTGCTTATAGACTTTAATTACTCCCCTGTAATTGAGCCAATGCACAGGCTAACCTAACAGAAGTAAAATATCATTAACTGCCCCATCCCCACCCAGACCAGGCTGTTTTTTCCAGACATTTGTCCCAAGCCAGAACCACTTGCCACTGTAATAAGGGAAGCAGCAGTCTTCAGGGTCACTTACCCTCCCTGGCTGTGCCAGGCCTTGTTCCCCCCCTGACCCTCTTGGCTAACCTCCTCATTCTTAATGGGGGGCTCTCCTCTTGTCTCTCAAGGGCTAAACTTGTTAAAATGAATCACATTTGGCATATCTCCCTGTGGTGCCTCTCCAGATAAAAGTGGTCCCAGCTCGCATGCTCTATTTTTGTTTTGTTTCTGTATGTGGCAATTTTCTCTATACAAAACCCTCTTTTGTCAGTTTGTAGAAGAGATTATGGGGAGACAAGAGCCCGCCTTTTTTATATCCATCTTGCACTTTCTCATGGCTCCACGGATGGTATTGTTCATGGCCAAGGAACAATGACATTTTTCTGTTCCCATATCTGATGTGATTAAAGGAGCTGCAGAGCAGAAGTTACACTGAAGATTATAATGAACAGAGGAGACCTTGCTACTGGACAGGAGATGCAGGGGAAGATTTTAGCCCTGGACTTGCTTCCTGTAAAAAAAACAACCAAACCCCTTTTTTCTAATCTGCAGAAAATGTCTGAAATTATGCCCTGGATAAGACTGTAAGTGGACAAAGTGCATCCTGCCTGTGCTCTCCTGGCCGTGGTGTGCTTTCCTGTTGGGCTCAGCGTGTGAGTGGCCACCCTCACTCCCCAGGGAGCTGCCTTGCCACGTCTGGGAGAGTGCATTTGGACCAAAAAGCATGAGGAAGAGGCTTGCCAGCAAGCTCTTAGGCCAGGGGCTGTAGCCCTTTTAGAAAGACCAGAGAAAACCCTGTGCTTAAAAATTTTTATCTGAAAGGACTAGAGATGTCTGTGAAAGAGCAAGAGCTGGGAAAGCTGGTTCTGCATGGCTGGGCTCCTTCCCATGAAGTCCTTAACAGCCAGGAGGGACCTCCTGGGGGCTTTGGAAGGGGCTTGAAAACTGCTGAGGGTTTTTAACCTTGTTTTTTGGGGAAATATCCATACTGGAGATGCTGGCTGTTCCCTGCCTGTGAGAGCAGGAGCCCTGTTTCAGGCTGCAGGGGCTGCTGAGTTAATGTGAGAGCAGTGGCAGGCCTGTCCATGTGCAGAGGGAGCACCTGGGTCTGCAGGCACCAGATAGACAGTCCCACACTTTTATTTCAGTTTCCAGAGTTGTGGAAGAAGGGCATCTGAGGTCTTTTGCTGACTGGCATCCTTGCACAGAATTAGTCATCCCAGAGCTGGCATTGGGAGGGAAGGACATGCTTTGTATTGCAGCTGTGCTCTCCACACACTGTTTGCTGTACACATTTGCTTTTCCTCTTGATAACTTCTCTGTGTCTCTTGCAGCAGAAGCAGTATTTACCAATGCATATTCGATCTGCTTGTGATGCACAGCTGGAATACTAAGCTGTCTCCATCATGAATGGGCAGAGAGCACAGCAGGCTCTTGCAGGAGGCCCAGTTTCACAGCAGCATGAGCACTGCAGCTGCAGAGCCTGTGAAATCTGTTCCCAAATGCTTTTGGGTATGCCCACCCATGCCATGGTTGTGGGAGGCCTTGGGGGTCTCTTGTTGAGTGGCTGAGGCTCCCTCTGGTCTCCATCCTCTCATCAGGAGATGGGGTTGGTGGGTGCACAGAAGCAGAGTGTCTGGCACTGATGCCCTGCCCAGCAGTGCCAGCAGGCTGGGGCACCCTCTGCAAAGGGATTTGGGTGCTCACATCAGCTGGATTTGGTTCTTGGCTCTTTGGAATTTGCTTTTGCTTCATGTTTTCCTTTGAGGTTGTGTAGGCAACTCAAATGACTGCCTGTGTGTAAAGAGAAGGTTTATTGCAAAAAATGGAGTTTCTGGTGACAGCTGCTGTTGCCATGCTCAGTGCTGGATGGCCAGAACAAAGGAGATCTCTGTCTTGAGGTCCATCTGCTCCTACTAGGCAAAAAGTGAGGTGCTGGGCAGGTAGGGCTGTGGCAGGGGAGACACTGTGGTAGTGGGGCACCCTCCAGCTCTGCTCACCTCTGCATTTTCTCAGGCACTCAATTGACTGCATTGATTGTGGGAAATGTGTTTGTGCTCTCCCCTGAAAGGAAAAAAAAAAAAACAAAAACAAAACAAAACCAAACCCATATTTATTGTCTAAAAAATAAATCCTTGGCAGGCTTCCAGAATACATGTGGTCCTCTGTTACAGGGGAGGGTTAATCCTGGCTTGGGGAGCAGAGGCTGCTGTCAGCCAAGCAGCACAGCACACAACATGTTAAAGTTCTAAAAGGAGGGAGAAAAGCTTCTCTACCTACAAGGTTAGGCAGGGATCAATGAATCAAAGACATAGGTATTTCATAAAGCAGGTGGCAGGAGGCAGCCCTTGGATTACTAGAAATAATGTGATATATTAGCCCTTGATTTGGCAGAGTCTGCCTTATACTAAAGAGGAGGAGAGTGTAAATTGTGATGATTTGTGTAGAGTTTCTGACATTATCTTGGCATAAAAAGGGCAATCTATATAGATAAATGCACTTGATTGAAACCATGCATGAGAATTTTTATATGCTCTTTTTTTCATGATTAGAGAGGTCTGGGACAGACATGTGGAGATCTGTATGAAATTAGGGTTTGTAACTTTCTTTGAGGAAATTATTTTGCCAATACCAAAAACCTCAGGATTATAATAAAGCATCCCAGGCTTTCTTTTTTGTTGATGGACCTTTTTTCTGCATTAGTTGATTAATACTTGTTCCACATACAAATGCACTTTATTCTTTGTGCATTAGAAATCCTGCCTGCACATAAGCTGTTAAAGCCATCACTCCAAAAGCAGCCTGCTTGAGACTTAGGCTTTCCAGTCAAAGGGCTTTTTGTTTCCACTTTGTGGCATTGCAGGGCTCCAGGTTTTGTCTTTTCTGTGTCAGAGCAGGCTGCTGGGATCTGAAGTCTTGGGCCAAGTGTGTCTAGGCTGGCAGCAATTCAAGCTCATTGCTCTGACTTTGTAGGGTAGTCTTCACAAGTATCTCTGTGTGAAAGTCAGGTCAGTGCTGGCTTCAGATCATCATGTTGGGGTTTGAGGCCTCTGGTGCTGTGCTGAGTGTCCCTGAGCTTGTCTGTGACTCTACAGACCAGCAAATCCTGTATGTGTATGGACACAAAACTCCTACCACAGCACGTGCCCTGGGGACTGCTGGATCCAGAAATGGAAGGATTCTTTCACGTCAGTGCAGGTGTCTGACAGAGTTCCTTAACTCTGCTGAGGACAGATACTCCTTCAGATCTTCTGACAGCAGAGCTCTGCATGGCCAGGACCCTGGCCATGGGAAGGGGGAAGGACCAGCTCCATCTCCCAGCTCTGATGGTCCTGGGAGCCCAGCACTGCTGGGGACAGGCAGCCCTCAGCTGGGCATGGGCAGGTGGGCTCTGTGCAGGGTGCTTTGGACAGCTAATGTAACTTCCCCGGCCATAATTCTTTCTCCTCCATTATTTCATTGGCTCTAAGTGTTCCTGCTTCACATAACCCTGCAAAATCAACAGTTGAATTTAATATGACTGAGTAATTCATATGGCACAGGTACCGACAGTGGTAATTCAGCCTCTAAATTATGATCATAAATTTCCGTGGCATGGCACTGCTGAGGGGGGTGATGATTTTATTGGGCAGAGCAGAGTCACTCAACTAATTAAACAGGGAAGGAGCCTTTGGCTGCTGGAGGAGCAGCACAGCCTGCACAGCGAGCGTGGGGCTGGCTGCAGCAGGGCAGGGTGTGCCATGATTGTGCCAGCCTGCTCAGCCCTCAGTCCACATTGCTGCACTCGCTGTGCTCCTCTGCAGAAGTGACAGTGGTGGCTCTGTGCCTGGGCCAGAGAGAGCAGCTGGCCAGCCCCAGGGGAGGGCAGGAGGCTGGCAGGGGAACTGAGGGCAGGTGTGCCCCCTGCTTTATCTGCTGTGATGCCCATCCATGCTGACCATTAGCTCTGGAGCCAGTCTCCAGTACTCCTGCTTACTGGGCAGACTGGGAAAGATGAGATCTGAATTCCTGTCTCAGATGAGTTTGGTCTCTTACTGCTTCTAAGGAGTGTAATATTTAAACAGCTTATAATTTGAAATTGAGACTAAAACATACCATTTGCCTACTGTTTCTGTATTAAGAAAAGTCAGCTTCAGCCATTGCATTGTCTACTGAGCTCAGCTGTGGCCTTGTGTAGATAAAGAAACAGTGGAAGCAGTGGGCATCCCAAGCTGTCAGCATGGGTGTAGGTCATGTGTCTTAGTGGCTGCATGGGAAATGAAATGCCAGGCAGTGTAGAAGCAGTGCAGGCTGCATGCACAGGACACAGACACCTGGCTTCTTGGAGGTGGTGATGGCACTCACACTCATGGAGACCCTGGTCCCCTTCATCCAGAGCTGTCACTGCTGTGGTGCAGGTGGCTAACCCTGCCATGGGCACTGCCAGGGGCTTGAGCTGAGGGGTCTGTGTGTGACCCAGGGAGTGGGAAATGCTGGGGTGCCCTGAGCACAGGCTTTGTGGGGTGCCCAGCACCCACCAGGCAAGCAGGAGCTCCAGGGCTCAGTGTGGGCTGTGCTCTCCCCTGCTCAGCCCCAGCTGTGTGACAGAGTTTGGCCAGCTCCTGCTGGTGTGCAGAGGCTCCTGCTTGCTGGCCATGGCACCAGTGCTACTGTGCAGCTGCTCTTCAGCAGCCACCACGCCAGGGCCCCCTCCTTGCCTGGAAAGTACAGGTAGGCTCTAAGTTACTGAACCATGGGAGGGGTTTATGAGCCAGACATGCAAGAATGGTCCAAAGTTAGAGAAAATGTATTTATTACAACACTTTTCATGGGCAAGTTATCATTTTGTCAAACTTTATTAGAGAAAGTAATTAATGGGCTGTAAAAGGTGCTAGTGCGTAGCCAGTAAAAGAGCTAGTCCTGTGCAAATTGGCAGTTCATAGATTGATGGTTCCTTCTTTCCCCATTTATTAATATGGAGAATGCACATGAAGTGTGTTATATGTGTGGGCTGGTGAGCTCTGTAGTGTCTGTGCATTGGGACCATGCTGCTGGGGGCTGGCCATGGCTGCTGGGGTGCAACAGCTCCCAAAATCCCTGCTCCCCTCCAGGTTCAGGTGGCTCTGCATGGTGAGCACTCCAGGGATAAGGAAGAACAAGCACGTTGTGCCTGCTGTGGGGGGCTCTGGCCCCTGCCCTGCCGTGGGACCAGTGTGGCATGGCCCAGACCCTTGGGCAGCAGCCACTCACCTCTGTGCCCGGGCAGGGTCTGGCCTGGGGATGGAGTCAGGCTGCAGCAGCTGCCACAGGGGTGAGCCAGGGTGGTCTCAGTGCCAGCCCTTCCCGAGGCTGCGGTGCCTGTGGCACAGGGCTGGGGAGGTGATTTTTATTCTCTGCTCCTGGCTGAACTGGAGCCTCTGCCTGGCCTTTCAGCTCGGGGACCTCTGTCCCCACTGGCTGACTGCTGTCCCAAAGGTCCCTCTCTCCTTGGCCTGATCTGCTCTGATCCCAGCTCTGTGTGTGGTGTCTTGTTTTCTCCTGGGGATTACGTTAATACCATCGATTGGTTTGTTTTAAATAGCGTTGGCTGCTAGGTCATTATTACTAGATGCTGATGCATAATTTATTGATAGAAATATTGGCTGCCTGGTAGAGGGGCATTGGCTTCCACCTGTTAACCCTTCACCTGCCCACATGATTTCTCATCACTTCTGTAGGCTCATACAGCTTTTTCCAGGCTGTTGAGAGTGATTTTATTTTCCACAAGCTTCCTTCTCCCCTTTGGAAAGGGGAACAAGCAGATCTGCTCTTGGCTGCCTTACAGCCAGGGAAAAACCAGTGTGGTTAAGTGGCTGGGCTGACAGCAGAGCATGTGTTGGTGGCAGCTGGCACTGGTTTGTACTGGTCTTGCACCATGCCATTGCAGGCTGCTCCCTGTGCCTCTGCTGCCTTGGTTTGGGGCAGAGACAGGCTGGGAAAAGTGCCTTGGAGTTGTGAGCCTTGGCTGGAAGCGAGTGGGATGGTGCTGCTCTGCTCCAGGGAGGGGGCTCAGCTGCTCCTGCTGCTGGGGGCTGCTGCCAGCCCATATGCAGCAGGGCTGCAGCTCCGTCTCCAGCCTGGAGCTGGCAGTTTGGAGGAAACCCATTGGCACAGGTCAGGCTGCTGGCAGAGCACAGTGCTGTGTTAGGGAGCTGTTGGCCAGGCCTGGGGAGTGCCTGATGTTTAAAAGATCAGAAACATGAAACCAGAACTAGCCAGTGAAAACAAGGGATTTTTGCTCAGGCTCCACAATTGCTGCCTGCTGCTCTGCTTCTGCTATTATAGCACTTCCTACAGTGCCAGGAACTAATCCAGGCTTCCCTCTGTGCTGGGCTCTCAGCTGCATGGAGCTGCTGAGCCTGCAGCCAGCGTGTCACTTGCTGGCTGGGCCCTTGCCCTGAGGGCCCAGGACAGACTGCCAGGTCACCTTGGTGGACAGACACACACCAGGCAGTGCCTCCATCACCACCCTGCACCAGTGGGGAGAGCTCTGCCCTGAGAGCTGTGCCCCCCATGGCACAGCTCAGGGCCAGGCTTCTGCCTGTGCCATCACTGGTCCCAGTGGCTCTGCAGCATGGGCCTCTGCAGATGTGGCATGTGATAGCCAGGTTGCTGGGGATCTGCCTGAGTTCCTCAGCAGTTACTGTGGGGCAGGCATGTGCCTGAAACCTCTTGGGGACTTGGTGTCTCCTGCCAACATCTCACAGCCCCCCAACCTCTCTCTGAGTTATGTCTTGGCTTTCAAATCAGACAAGCTGAATCTATGGTGTTACTTTATATGAATTATTATTATAGGATCAAGATTTTTTTATTTCCTAAAAGCCTTTTTTTTCCAGAGGCACAGCAGTGTATGCACTCTTGCTGTCTGCCTATCCCAAGGAACACCTACCAAACACCCCTAAGAGAAGGGACACACAGCATCAATTCAGCTGGAAAAGACCTGAGATCATTGAATTCAACCTTTGACCACCTTGCCAGCTAGACCATGGCACTCAGTGCCACATTCAGCCATTTCTTGAACATACCTGGAGCTTGAAACCCTTCAAAGCAGGGAGTGAGTGCCCTGGCTGCTCCTGTGTTCCTGGGTGAAAGATGGGTGTCCTCACCTCTCCTGGGTAATGGGAGTCCCACATGGTGAGTGTCCCTCAGAAACAGTCTCTGCTTTGTGTGGAAGAGATTTCCTGAACCCTTCTAAGCACAGGCTGTGGGGTGCTGGGTGCTGACTCCTGCTTCTCGGTCCTGAAACTGGCTGTGAGCCTGAGCATCTTCCTGTGCTGCCCCTGATGTGGTTAAAGCCCTGGAGCAGATGCCCCTGTCCTGGCAGGAACCAGGAAATGTTGTCCAGGGTGGTGATTCCTGCTCTGGTCCGTGGAGATGAGGACATGAGTGGCCACTTTCTCTGCAGGCCACGGTCAAGTCTTTCATCCTGGTTTTGTTTTCAGTGCTGACATTCACACAGATTCTAATTTCTGCTGCCAGCGTGGCAAAAGTCTTGCAGGCACCTCTCCAAGCACGTCCTTGCTCTTGCCTCATCTTGTGTGGATCAATAGGCTGCTCGGGGTGTGCTGCTCACTGTAGCCTTGCTGCTGTCACTGGGGACCCACCCATGCCCACCCTCTGCAGTGGAAGGAAGGCAACCAGATGTTCCTCATGGGCTCAGGAGACAGGAACATGGAAACAAAGCTTGGCCATTGTTCACGTCTCGTACTGCTGGTGTGCTCTGCTGGGCCAAGGAATGCTGCTAAAGCACAGCAGGACCAAGGGCCTTGCAGCACTATTGTGCTGGGACTTCACTAACCAGGCCCAGAGAAATCCTGCTGTGGGCTCAGTGGGAAATGGATGGACATCTTCCACAGCAGACATTAGCTTTTGACTGGGATGTGCATGTTAATGAGATGCAAGGGTATCACAGCCCAGGTCTGAATGTTTTCTGAGGTTTTTCTGAAGACCCTTAGCACCCTGTGCCAAGAAAATGCTCCAAGGAAGGCTGTATTCATCGTGTCTGGTGCTTCCAGCCAGAAGAACGGAAGGAGGATATGAAAATGAGTAATTATTTTTAAGTTATCCAGATGCACTTGCTGACCTTTCTTTTGTGCACCCTGAACTGGTTTCCATCATCCTTGCTGTAGTTTCTCAAAATCTTGGAGAAAATGAATTTTCAAAGGATGAGGGGAGGAGAAAGCAGTGAAGTCAGATGCTAATTTCACAACATGTGAAATATCTTCTTTAACTGACAGAGCACCAGCCTCTTTCTCTTGGTGTTCTTGCCCATGGTGATGAAGCTTTGCAGGGCAGCAATGGGGAGCAGCTACTGGGGCAGAGATGGGCATTATCCTGCTCCCAGCCACTGTTCCTGGCTGCAGCATGCTGAGATCCTGGCTCCACTGCCTGTTTATGAAAGAAAAATGTCTGCTTTTTTTTTTTTCCCCAAACTGTTCCTGTTCCCCAGAAAAGTGGATTTTATGCCCTTCCCAAGTTTTTAATGAGTAGGTTTTTAGTGCTGGTTCAGACTGCTGTCCCTTCCCCTGCAGAGGGGAGCAGTGCTGGCCTGGAGCTGTGCTCTGGGCTGGGAGCAGCGCTGCTGGAGGGGTCTTTGGTCAGGCCAGCTGCTGGAGGGATGAGCCATCCTCCCTGGAGCTGAGGGAAGGCACAGAATCAGGGGCAGCTCTGCACAGCTCCTGCAGGCACCTGGCAGGCTTCAGTGTGTCTGGGCTGCGGGGACTTGTCCAGAGAGAGCAGCAGGACTCTGCTCCCGTAGAGAACTGCTCCAGGCTGGGGGCTGCTGCAAATGACTGCCCCACCCTCTGTGTCTGTGAGTGGCTTTCTTCAGAGATGGCACTTGAGGGAGTGAACTTTTTGTCTGTCCCCACTTCAACCTCCAGCCAGCTTTCCAGCTCCGTGTCAGGCACGGGACTCCTTTAGCACACAGTGTTCATTCGCAGCGAAGCCTCTGGCAGCTGTTTTCCTTGGATGCATTCCCTAGATCAAGAGTCAGCACATGTTCACTACGAGACCTATTTGGTAAATGGGCTGAGAACAGAGATAATCTTAGACTAGTTTGGTTTGCTGAGGAGCACTGACACAGCTCAGTTTGTGCTTGAATGCTAATTTAGAGCTGGAGTCTGTGCTGGGTTCAGCCGTGCAGCTCCTGATCACATCATTGTCACATGAACTCGTGCACATATCTGGTAGATTGCCTGTTGTCTGTGTTAGGATGTTGTACCATGGATAGGGAGGAGGAATGGAAGAAATTCAGTCATTCATAAAAATGAATAAATGAATCTTTGTTTAATATGTAATCCAAGATCGTTTTACCTACATCTTGCTTGTTTGTCCTAGAGAGACCTTTGTGCCCATCTCCCCTGGGGGCTCTTGCCCTTTTCCCAAAGCCTGTTTTTATGAAGAGCTCTGGATCTTCTGAATGCATTCACTGTGTAAAAGGTACTGGGGAGTCAGTTTATCCCCCCTCCTGTACAGGTGTCCCCTTTACCCAAAGCCAGGCCATCCCTGTTGGAATATTGCGGCTGAGCTGCTCTGGATGCTTTCACCAGCAGCTGTTTAAATCACTATCAACAGAATTCTGCTTTGCCTTGCTCAAAAGATCACATTAGGTGATTTAACCTGATATTCTGGGTTTAGCAGGCAGATTAGTGGCTGTTAAAATGCAAAGTCATATGCCATTGATAATCTATGACCAGCAGTGGATCCCGGGTAATTGTCACTTAGTCAACAGAACAAGTCAGGTGCAGCACACGGGTGCTGGAACACATGCCCTGCACAGATCCTGCTCCTTTCCAGAGCTTTCAGAGGGCACTGCTTGATGTGTTTCTGGCTGTGATGGAGGCAGTGGTGGTGTTACTCAAACTGAGCTCTGCCTGGCCTGTTTGGGACCTAGCCCTTGGTGTGAAGCAGTGTAGTGATACCGTCCCAAAAGCCCTTCTCTTTCTTGTGGTTCTGATATAAATTCATTTTTCAGAGCACTGCAGCTGCCAGTTAAATCAATTAAGGCAAATCGCCTGTATCTTAAGGAAGAGCTGAGTGTGAAGTGGAGGAGAAGGGAGGTTCTGTGCAGGATCATGACCCCCATGCCCAGGGCTTGTGCTGGCTGGGGCGGTCAGGCTGGCGGTGCCACAAAGCATCCCCCAAGCCTTTGGCCTCTGGAAACAGCTGCACATTGCCAGGCACAGTTCTAAAGCTCCCTGCAGGAGTCACTCAGGGAAAATCCAGCTCGAGAAGGCTTATAAAAAGGAAAAGGATCTGTGCCTCAACACCCACACAGTGCTTTGTGCCTTCACCAGCTCTAATAGCAGGGGATTGGGCATCCCATCTAGGCCTGGCTCAGCCCTGTGCTGCCTGGGATTTGTGGGTGCTAATAGCTGCAATCCAGTGCTCCTGTGCTAGCAGAGATACAGCATGAAGGCATGTTGTCCTTGCCATGTGCTATTCGTGGGGAAGAATAATCCATAAATCAAGATATTACAAGGCTATTTAGTGATTCTTCTACTGTTATACATGTGTCAACAACAAATAAAAGAAGCATTTGATGGCGTTAGTCCATGTGCCAGGAAATCCTCCTGGTTCCTTTCCTTACCTAAGGAAGGGGGGACCTAAGGCTATTTGGCTGAGCAGGCTGTGCTGCGATGCTCCTGCACAGGCAGTGTGTTCTTCCTGAGCTCTGCCAAGAATTTGCTTGTCACAGAGATGTGTAATGTGATTGCAGTGGAAAATACATGCAAATGTTTACCCGCCTCTTTTTTTTTCTTTTTTTTTTTTTCTAGAGGGGAAGAGATCTTGATTAAACAGTAATTAAGAGTGTTTTGGACAACGTGAGGCAGTCTCTCTCCCAGGTGCTTAATAAGTGCCAAGACTGTTGAGTGAAGTGTTTATTTAGCATAGTAATAGGAGGCGGGTTTTGCCAGGCTCGCCAGAACCCAGGCTGTTGTGTGGGCAACCTTGGGTCCCGTGGAAGGCAATACACGGGCAGAAAATCCTCCTCTGCCTGCTGCCCATCCCCGTGGCTGCTTCCCTGCCGTGCGGGGGACAAAGCTCTCCCTCTCCGTGGAGGTCTCAAGGTGAGCCCAGAGCTGCCAGGAGCTGGGCTGTGTCCCTGGGGTGATGAGTCTGTCCCTTGTCACTTTTGTGGGTGGGGGACATACAGCGAGCTGCCTGCAGTGGGATTCCCTAAATCCTGTCCAGAACTGCATGGAGCAGCCTCTTCCTTCCCCCTGCTCCTCCCCCAGATTTTTCCCACTGCCAGGAGCTTCGTGGGTCACCTCTGTCCTTGACACACTGCAATAGGTGCTGCTAGAACTGGTACCAGGCACAGGTTTCCTGCAGCATTGGGGTTAAAGGGTGGAAGAAGCATCCTGCCTTGTATTGCTGGTATTTTTTTCAAAGATGCTGTTTGCATTGATAGATTTTTGGATGATGCTCTAGAAAAAAAAAAAAAAGGAAAAAAAATCAATGTCCCAGTGATTGTACCAGGAAGGGCAGTCGATTGGTGAAAAAGCTGCAGCAGGCATATTGGGAAATGGATTTTTCTGCCCTCCAGACATTAACTTGGAATTCTTTGAAATGAGGAGAAAACAGTGTGTGTCAGAAATGAAAAATTAAGGAGGTTAATGTGATGCCTTTTCCACTTTTAATTTCTTTGAGAGAGTCCTTGCTGGAGCTGTGCTGTGCCTTGCCTGTGGCAGGACCACTGGGCACTCCCTGCCGTGCCCGTGCCCTCGTGGGTGTGCAAGGCCATTGTTGCTGGGTGTGTGAGAGCAGGCAGGGGACACGTCATGGCTAAGCGCACCCCGAGTGTTGCAATAACTGGATCTCCGTGGAGATCAGCTGTGGGACTCGAGCCATTTGCTCCACGGAGTCAGTGAGCAACAAACTGGGGTCTCTGTCAGGGGAAGGGCAGTGAAGTGTTTCCAGTGCCCGAGATGCTGCCAGTTTTTCCCTAAGGAGACATGCTGGTGCATGCATGTGTGCTCCCTGGTACCTTCTCCTGTGCTGGCAGCTCTGTTGCCCATGGCACAGCACAGCGCAGGCCAGAGCTCCTGTCAGGGCTCTCGGAGGGGAAAGCTGAGCAGGAGATTTCATGCCGGTTTTTTTTCCCCCTGCTTTGGGTAATTGTCTGTGCTTCAGCCTTTCTAAACAAAATGCCTCTTTCTTCCCTCTAGGGACCACTTTCCCAGTCCCTTGGGTGGTCTTTTTATGCGGGTTTTTATCCACTCTGTGGTAGGCTATAGGCAGCTCTCCAGAGAGCCGGAAAAACCTCCGCTCGCCTTACTCTATTGCAGAGGAGAAAAATGAACTCCCAGGGACTGGGTTTTGGGAAATTAAAAAGCAAGAGGAACATTAAAAAAAGGACATAAATTACAGGAGGTTTTCTTTCCCCCTGAGCTGCAGGGAGGCTGATTTCCCTGTGCCCCCAGGGCTGGTTGGTGCGAGCCCCCCTCTCCCTGCACTGCAGCAGCGTGCCCAGGCTGGGGGATGCAGACATGCTCTCATTGCAGAATGAGTGCCTGCAGCTTGCTCTGCCTCCATGCAGGGCATTCCCACTTCCCCGGGCCAGCATGCTGGACTTTTCCTTGGGATTGTGGCTGGGGTCACAAAGCAATAGGATGTGTTGGTTTTCTCCTCATGAGAGGTGTGAAGGGACAGCAGTGTTTGTTGGCTGTGCATGTCCAAAGCATGCAGAGGACCAGACAAAGTTACACTGTGGAGAAGCTGCAGTGGGCTTTGCAAGCACATTTTGGATATAGCGAGTATTGGGCTAGTCAGGCCCTGTCTTGCAAAAAAGGGCAGAATAAACCTCTAAAGAGGCTGAAAGGGGGAGAAGGTGGCATGAAAGAACTTCTGTGTGAGGCAGGCTGTCCCTGTGGGAAAGGAGTGTTGGGTTGGTCCCTGGAGGTGCTGGCCAGCCATGTGCAGTCATGTGTGGAAGGCAAAGGTTCGTTAGGAAACAATTAATTGCTTTCTTCTAGGGCAAGAGCTGGGGGTATGTAATGAAGTTAGCCAGCAATTTTGAAGCTGGATACCTTTTATATCACGGAGTTCAGATATATCCCTGAAGTTAATGTTTACGGGTTGTTGTAGAAGCCAAGACAAAAATGGATTCAAAAGGGTCACAGGTGAGTTCAGGGGACAAAAACCTGTTTGGTCATTGGGAATGAAGGCTTCATATACAGTTTGGCTCAGTCAGTCCCTAAATAAGTAATCATGAGGATGGAGGGTGTCCTCCTGTCCTAGGGAAGGGAATAATCTCCACTTTCTTGCATTTTTCCGCTAAACATTGGGGTGATTGAGGCCAGCCCTGGCTGAACAACCACCCCTTGCCCATGGGAAGAGGGTCCAGCATGGGAGTGCAGCCATGCTGGGGACCATGGCCTGCTCCTGCTGGGAACAGCTGGAGGTTGGCAAGGACACACTACAAGAGTGGATCTTTCCTCTCTTCACCCAAGCTGGCTGAGCCATGTGGGTGTAGGCCAGGGCAGGATTTGGCACATTAAGTTTATATGATGGCTCTAATGAAGAGCAGGCATGTGTTTCCTCACCTCCACTGTCATTATTTATTGTGTAACTGGAAGGCAGAGACAGTGGCTACTGCACTTGTTTCCACCTGCATGAAAGTTTATCATTCGATTCATTTCTCTGTTTTAGCTTTGCGGAAGTGAAGGAGAAAATCACCAAAGTTAACCGTGAGGTAGCGGGGAGCAGCGAAGGACATATGGGTATGTAAGGGAAGCAGATGGCCTATCTGACTAAACCACATCATATAAGTTTATGAGTCAGGCAGGTGCTCTTTCCTGCTGTTTTATAGTGATGTCTTAAGGATTTCCCTTTTGATATACGAGGGCAAATCGTCAGCCGAGCCCTTCTCTATCAGAGGCTAATCCAAAAGTAAATCACTCTAAAGCAGCAGGAGAGAGGTCTTGCAAGGCACCCACTATAGAGATATTCTTTTGTTATAAATCATCAGTCGTGTTCTTAAGGGATTATGCTGGAAAAAGCAAACAATATAAAAAGGTCAAATACAAATACTAAAAATGAAATAGTTTGTTGCCTTATTCTGTCTGCTCACAGAGGAGATACTACTTGGCCAGGAGAAGAGATGGCTCTTCAATCCCAGTGGAGCGTGGCTGGGGCTGGGTAGAAACAGATAGCAAGGGATGGTCTGGGTGTGCCCCTCTGGACCTTGGGGGATTTTTGCTCCCTGGTATCCATGGGAGCCCCCGGAGCTGTGCAGCCCATGCTGGCTGCCTGCACCCCAGGCACAGGTGGTGGGGAGGGGGAGAAGCCGTTCATAGCCACTGCCTTGCTTGGTTCTGCTGACAGGCCTGGGTTTTCTTTTCTGGTGTGAGGCATGTGGGGATACCTGTGGGTGCCCCTTGAGGCATGGCTGGAGCAAGGTGAGAGGTTTTACTCAGACATCTGAGCTCAGCACGACCTGGCTAATGCGTGATGCTGTCTCATTGCTGCTTGGAAAAGCCCTCTCACCATGATCTGGCTGCGTGATCACCCTGGGCATTAAACTGCTTTGCTGCACCTCCTGGTGCAGTATCAAAACTTGAGGGAAATGGAAGTGAAAGAACATGCCCACTGCTGGCCAGCCATATGGATGTGCTGCAGAGAGCTGGTGGTGATGTCAGCTCAGTGGCACATCCTGCTGCGCGCTGAGCCGAGCTTCCCTGTGCAGGAGAGATTTATTCCTTGTGCCTGTAGAGCAGCCTGAGCCCTGCCTCGCCAGGTGAGGGCACAGATCCATGCCTTGGGCTCTCCTGCTGGGAAGGTGCTTGGCAGCAATGCCCTTGGGGACTCTGGGCTGTCTGACAGCTCTGTGTTGGCCATTCAGCACGCCCTGGTCAAACCTGCAGCGCAGGGCTGAGAAGCAGGACCATCACCCTGTTAAAAACTGCCTGCAGTTCATAATGCTTCCAGAAAATTTGGCTTCTCATTTGGAAAATAAGATAGCAAACTGTGCTTCTGCTTGTGGATGCTGGGAATCCCAGCAAGTATTTGCACAAATCTGGGCAACCTGGGCACTGCTGTCTTGCCTCTCCCTCCCATCGCAGCTGTCCCCAAGAAGTGTTTCCCATGTGATGTCTGAGAGGGCTGCACATCTCTGCAGGAGCAGAGGTGATGCTGGTCTCCTGCCTTTTACACTGCCATGGGGGAAAGGTGTGATCCAGGAGAGGTGCAATGCCACAAAACAGCTGTTGCCATTGTCCTTTCCAAATCTCAAAGTTTAATTTGTTAACGATGTGAGTAAAAGCACCAGAGCTGCTGCTGGGGGCTCTGACATGCTTTGGCTCTTTAACCTGACATGTTAGCGTGGCAGGTACCACACACAGGTATAAACACTGCTTGGCTGCCCACAGGCTGAGGGAATCCCTTTTCTGTGGCATCCCTGTTTTCCCTGCCCTCTGAAGGAAGGAGAGCTTGCTGAGAGCAGTGCTGGGCTCTGCTGGGGTGCTGCTGTGTATGGTGGATGCTTTGTGTGAGGAGATGCAAATCTTGACTCCATGTTTCAGAAGGCTGATTTATTATATTATGATATATGTTATATTGCAATGCTCTATTAAAAAACTATACTACAAATAATAGAGAGAAAAGGATTCATCAGAAGGCTAGAAAGAACAGGAATGGAATGGATAACAAAGCTTGTGACTCTCAGAGAGTCTGAGCCAGCTGAATGTGACTGGCCATTAATTAGAAACAACCAACATGCACCAATCACAGATGCACCTGTTGGTAAACAATATCCAGACCACATTCCACAGCCATCAGATAGTTAATTGTTCACATTTCTTTTCTGAGGCTTCTCAGCTAGAATAGGAAAAAATCCTAGCAAAGGATTTTTCATAAAACATCATGGCTACAGCTGTGGGCTGGCAGGCAGAGGAGCAGCTCCCTGGGCTGTGGTGCTGCTCTGCACAGCAGCTCCGAGGATCTGATCCTGGGTGGCTGCTGCTGCCTTGCCCTGCTGCACATGTCAGATCAGTAGCAGCATCTCTGCTGCCAGGCCATGAGCTTGTGCCTCTCTGCAATTATGTTGAGGCTGTTGGCTGTCCCTGACACAGGCTGGGATTAGGAGTCCCCGTGCTGACACGCTGACAGCTCAGCTGTGTTCAGTGTCCACTTAAGTGCTCAATTCACTGGCACACCCCGTGCCCAGCTCAGCCTGTGCCCTGCTGCCCTGTGCCCTTCCCCACAGCCCTGCACCAGA
Source organism: Passer domesticus (assembly GCF_036417665.1). Lineage (NCBI taxonomy): Eukaryota > Metazoa > Chordata > Aves > Passeriformes > Passeridae > Passer > Passer domesticus. The sequence continues at coordinate 8,930,442 of NC_087490.1, forward strand.
GATCCAGCGTGCAGCAGGACTCATCCAGCCCAAGGCAGGGCTGGGGAGGGTTCCTGGGTCACAGGACCACAATACAGCCTTGCAGGGAAGCTGTGGGGGCTTCCCTGGCTCTGGGGGCTGCCAGCCTGTTGCAGCCCCCTCTCCAGCCCCACAGGGTGTGAAGCCTGGCAGCAGTGCCTGGGCAGATCTGCCAGTGGTGAGTACAGCAAGCAGTGCTCTGTGGGGACTCGTGGGCTTCCCTTAGCCATTTTTGTCTCCTGCACCCACACTTCCCAGCTCCAGCAGGCAAAGCTGGATCTTGATGGCATCAGTGTCCACCACTTTTATTCTCAGTTTGTTCACAGACAGCTCCAGCATCCAGCGCCTGCCTGAGCTCAGAGGAAAATCAGTGGAACCCAAGTCTGTCACAATTGAAAGAAACAAGGTCAAATGCAGGTTGCAGAGGCATTCCTAACTTCTGAATGCTCCATTTGGGACTTGGAAATAATGTCCTTTTAACATAGTACTTAATGTTTAATACAGTTTTATGAGTCTATGGGAGCACAAATGATCCCCTTCCGGAGTTTAGCATTTACAGCTCTAAACTGATGCACTGATTTTCTTTGAATTCAACTTCACTTGAAAGCACCAACTGTGTTTTCTTCAGCCTTGGCCCACTCTGTGGGTTTTGTTGAGGCCTCAGGAGCTCTGAGCCCTCAGAGATGGAGAGCTTTGAGGGCTGTAGCTGCAGCCAGCTGTGGGCAGGTGTGGAGTGGAGGTGGCTGTAATGCTGCTGCTTCTATTGGAGCTGCTTTCACTGCTTGTTGTTTAGTACAGTAACTGAGTGACAGCAATAACTCTGTAAATCAAACTCATGTTTTTTTCAGAACACACAATGTGCCTTTGCCCTCGAAAGCAAAGAGAGTGGGAGAGATGGAGAGTTTGCATGAGAAATATTTCTCAGAAATAACCAAGAAATTCTGAATTAAATGTTCAAATCAATATATCCAGTCCAGCTCATGCATTTGCCAAGGAAAATTGGGGCTGATCAGTTAATCCTTGGTAAATTTATAAGCAATTGAAAATGAGACTTGGTAGTTAGACATTTCAGTCTTGTCAGTGGATTCACCCATTGCCTGTGGTGCAGGCAGGTGCCAGTGAGGATGTGACATGCACCCTGTCTGGGCTGGGGCTTGGGATTGCTCCTGGGCTTTACCCTGAGTGCTTGATGAGGCAAAGGCGATCTTTTGTAATGTTTCCTTTTCCTCCGAAAAGAAACAAACCCAACATGCCTCCTAGGAAAGGAGATGCAGGAGGCCAAGTGAATGAAGTTAGATTGCACTGCCAAGTGTTGAAAAATTAAAATATGCATAACTTTACCTCAGGTGCACAACTCTGACTCTGCCCCCTTGTGCATATTCATTAGAATACAGCCTCTAATTACCTGTCCTGAGTGGTGCAAGCCGTGTGCCCAGGCTGGTCTGGGGGTCCTGTGCCCCACACACCGCAGTGCCACGGGTGGGTCATGGCTTGAGGCTGCTGTGCCACGAGGGGCAGAGGCTCAGCTGGTGTGACCTGCCCAGCACCTGGCACTAAACTGGGCTGGAACTAAAGAGACTTTGCTTAGGAGCCACCTTGGAGCATGAGATCCAGGGCAGGAGATCAGGTAAAAAAGTGCTTTTTCTTGCAAGGTGACAGTGCAAATTCAGTGTTCCCAGGAAGGAGTTAATATGGGTCTGTCTACAGATGTCCTGATGGAGTGAAGGCAAGCAATGATATTTTGTATCATTTTGATATCCGGTCTAAATTAGGCCCCAGGGAAAGACTGTGGCCTATTTAACCCAGCATCTGTCAGTTATCATTATTTTCAGCCAACTTTAGTAGGTCCAAGTATAAAATTTATATCTGGGGGGAGGAGAGGGAAAGAGGCTAGTAGAAGCTGGATTTGGCTACCTCAGCTTTTGTTGAAAGGATTTGCAGTGGCCTTTTAGGAATTGTTAAATGAGGGAAGAAACCAATTATTTGGGGCAGCACTGTGGGTGAAACTGGCTGGCTGGTCACCAGCCAAGAGCTGTGAGAAGGGACACACAGAGGAAGAGGGAGGACGTTAGTGGCATTTCCAAGGTGAGTTTCAGATCTGGATAGTGGTATTTTCTTAGTTATGTTGTGAAAAAACTGGAATTTGCTCATAATGTAACCTTGAACAGCATTCCCACAGAAGTGGGTGGCCTTCCCACCAAGCACGCTGAGCTAACAGGTGGGGGGAGACGTCTGTGACCTCGCTGATGGGGACATCTGCCACCACTGAGAACCTGGGTGTAGGGCCCATGGAGAGCAGGGCTGGTGTCCCTAGGGGATAGGAGGGTGCTGGTGGGATGCAGCTGGGGAGGAGGCAAATCTCCTCTTGGTGGGATTTTCAGCAGAGGTTAAATTCCCCACACCAGCCCACGAGCTGGGAGAACCTCACGGGGATGCTCAGACCCTCCAGGCATTGCATTTCCATCCACCCCCTGCACAGGCAAGAGCTGCAGAGCTCAGGCTGGGACAGTGCTCCCTGAATGACCTGAGCTTGGTCCTGCAGCCACCAGAGCAGAGGTGTTGGTGGTGTGGCATGCAGTGTGTTGGGAAGGGACGTGCCTGGCCTCCTGCAGGGCTGCTGGCTGCACTCAGGCAGCTGAGAAATTTTTTTTACCTGCTGTCACTGAAACCAAGCAGAAACCCTGAACTCCTGATGACTGACTAATGCAATTGCCCTTTTATTTCCTGATACTTCCTTGAGAAGCAGAGGGACTCTGAAGCTTATGCTGTCGTAAATCCTTGCTCAGGCTGCAGGCATCTGGCTTGGGTGCAGAAAATGGAAACTTTAGTGGCTGGGGAGGAACTCAAGCCTCATCCTTCCTAGCAGCCTTCTCTGTGCTGTGTGCTGTGGTAGATGCTTTGTTCTTCACACACTGGGATGTACTGGATGGATTTTTTGAAACAGAGACCAGGAGTTCACACCTGCTGTATGGCAGCACCTGGCAGTGCTGCTCCTTCTTGCAGCAGCTTGGGGTAGAAGCTACAAACTGTGATGACCATAGTGCTGCCTTTGTCACCCAGCTGAAACCTGCTGATATGTGGAACTGCTGCTTGCCCCTTGTGCTGGGCTGGCCCTGGATGATCTCTAACAAAATTTACCTTAAATTCTGCAGAAGTTACAACAATTTCTTTGTGCAGCAAGAAAGAGCTCTCCAGGTCCTGTGATTTGGGGTCAAATCAGCATTTTCCCAGGATGTGGTGAAATAGCTCCTTCTCTTGCCTCCTGGTATCACGTTGTGGTTCTTCCTGCCATTGTGCTGGGCTGCCTCCTCTCAGGAGTGGCCTGGAAGGGCCACTGGGCAGGCAGCATGGTGGGAATGTCCTTTTGGGTGACCAGCAGTGGGTTTGCTGTCCCAGCACGTCGCTGTCTCTGGGTTTCGGGTGTGCCTGTCCTGGCCTTATGCAACCCAGGGCAGCGCGGTGTTGTGTAACGCTGTTGTGTAAGCAGGGCACGGGCGGGTGTCGGGGTTTCGGCACACAAACCGTGCTCTGTCATGCTCCCTGCATTTCCCCACCTGCAGCCTGGAGGGGATCTGTCCCAAGAACTTCCCATGCACTTTCCTGGGGGTGTTGCAGGGACAGAGCCCTTTCTCAGAGGGAGCTGTTGGTGCAAGGGTTGTCTTTAGGCTGTGAACAGTTGGCACTTGTGTCTGATGTGTGCAGCTGCACCTTTTACAGAGATGGGGCAGAGTCCAGATCCATCTTTGCAGGATGTGAAGCTGCTGCTGTGCCTGGACACTTAATGAGAGTGGCTTTGCAGGAGACTCCTTGCTCAGGCAGCACTGCCTCTCCCCCTGTCCTCCTGCTCCAGCTGACATTACCATGGTACAGTGCTACCCGTTACAAAGCTGTCTTGTGGAGGGACTGCCAGGCCTTCCACGGCAGTGACACCTCAAAGGGTGCTTGGAACAAGCTCAGGGGGGAAATGTATCCCCCTGCCCGTGGTCTCTCTGCAGTGACAGTGGTTGGGAGCATGGTGAGCAGGCTCGGAATGTCAGCACATTGTTCCTGGTGAGGTACGTGTCATGTCGCATTAGCTCAGGCCGGCAGCTACCGGTGGGAAAATATTTCTGGGAGTTCCTCGAAGTGCCCCCACCTCCTACAGGCAAGGGCTTGTGCCTGGCAGCAGAGCTGTGCCCAGCCACACTGGGGGAGCAGTGGGACCATCTGGTGCCTGAGTACGTGGAAAGTCACCCGAGTGTTGTGTCCAAAGGGAAGCTGCCTGTGCTGGGAGAACTCTCGTGGAGGGTGTCTGGCTGTTCAGAAGACAAAGCTCAGTTTTATTTCTCAGTAGCCTCTGCTCAGGGAAGAGGAGGTGGTGTTAGCATGACTTATTGGTGAAATCCACCGTGCCCAGAATGAAGGGAGCAGCTGACAGTGCTGGGAGCTGAGGAAAACCTCTCGTTCCTGCTGCAGAGGTCAGGAGCTGGAAGTGTGCTGCGTGGTTCAGGGGCATTTAGAACAGGACAAGGCAGTCTCTTGTGAGTGCAAGGAGCCACTCAGCACTACACAGCCATGAAATGGTGCAAGGATGGAGCTGGAACAGGACTGCTGTGGGGTAGGGATAAGACAGGGGGCAGGATGTTTGCTCACACACATGGAGGGATTGACTCCAGCCCAAGGGCTTTGCTGCGCTGAGAAGCTTTTTGGTGATGGTCTCTCCTTAAGTTCTCATGCCCTCGTCTGCAGAAGCATCTCTTCACCCATCCCTGGGACTCCTGTGTGCCCCTTGCAGCTTCCTTGATGCTCTCAGCTCACAGTTCCCTTCTGCCTGGGCTGGCCCAGCCCTGCCTGCTGTGTTGGGGGCTCCAGCCTCGAGCTCTGCCTGCTCTCCTGACATTCTCCCTTCAGCATCAGCTTTTCTGAGCCTTCCCTCTTTATTTTCTTCCAATGTCAGAAAGGTGAGGGGGTCAAACGCTAATGCAGTATTTCTTTCCTTTTGTAAAGTGTACCTAGCAGATGAGGAGTGTCAACACCGATTTGTTTTTCAAGTGTTTCTGCAGGATTATTTTCTTGTTAAAAGTGACAAGGAGGTGCAGAACTGTCGGCCTTTAGCCAGAGATGTCATCTCGTCTTTGTGTAGGTGAACAGGCACGAGATGACAGAGCACCTTTTTGTGGGAAAGATGAAAAGTTGAGCCCAATTTAATAATTTCCTTAAAAACCAAAAGGAGCATATGCTCTTTTCCTGATCCTCAGTAATGAGAGGCTGGAGAGAGGAAGAGCCTGTTAGGCCCTAGTCAGTGCAGTGTGTTTGTGCAGAACTGTTCTCAGTACCAAGGGGATGGTTTGAACTGTGCTATTCATCTGTGGCCTTTCCAAGTTCCTCTGCATCTTTTGGCAGCAGAATCTGATGATGGTTTTGACACAGATAAGGTGCTCCTGTATAGCTGGCAGTATGGACCATGGGGAAACCATTCTGGGCTTCAGCTGAGAGCTGCCCTGTGCTGGGTGCTGCCAGCTTGACACAGCTGAGCCCCCTTGCAGCTCCATGGAGGGGCTGGCTTTCATTCCTGGTGGCAATCTGGAACCCCAGCACGTGGCTCTCTGTGGCCAGGGCTGAGGAGGGAGCAGGTGTGGGCTGGGGGTGTGATCCTGCTCCTTGGTGTCTCTGGCCATGGGGCTGCCCTTCAGCTTGTGGCACACCTCCCTGCACCAGGGAGTGGAGGAGACACTCAACACCACTTGGGTCCCTGGTGCTGATGTTTTCTGGCAGTTTGAGACCAATAACTGACTTACCACTTGATGTAGTCATTAAGGGCTGGCTGTGCTTCTGAAACCCTCTCCCCCTCTGCTCTGCACAGCCTCTGATGACCCCCCAGGACAAGGAGCATTGCTGATCAGTGTTGTTGATCTGGGTGGAGCTGGGAGAGCTGGACTGCTATGGATGGCATTGGTTCCAGCACACGGACTGAAGCTTGAGTGGCGTGGCACAATACAGGACCAGTCCTGGGGCTGGTGTGGGACCAGGTTTGGGGTTTGTCATCTGGTCAGCAGAGAGGCAGACTGCAGAGTCTAGGATGGCTGGAGATGCAGCTGGGCTCCATTTCCCCAGACCACATCTCCTTTGCTGGGCTCATACTGGCTCACACTGGTCACCCTGCTCCAGGGGAGGTGTCAGCCAGCTCTGTGCAGGGGGGTGAATCAGTGCATTCTTTTGTCATGCTTCCAAGTCTAGAAATTCAGCAACTTTGGAGAAAGCTGTATTTAGAGGAGCAATAAAAAGGCAACTGACTCACATGGAAACAACATCAGAATAAAAGGGGAGAGGCTTGGATTGCTGCAAGGAGACTGGTGGTGGAACATGTTTAGATTTGTGGTGGTGGACATGGAAGTATTGAAGCACCCAAGATGAGTCTGGCCTTGTCCAGAAATGAATTAGCAGAACTAAGTAATGTATATCCACCTTCCTATGAGTTCTGGTTTTGTTAACAGTGATATCATGCTTTGCTTTTAATAGCTTTAAAAAAAAAAAAAATTCCCCCCAAATCGAGATAATTCTTTTGTTTGAAAAAAAACCACCCTAAAAGCCCTGAAGTGACCTTTCATTCTAAGTGAAGGAGCAGGCGGGCTGATGGCTTTTTCAGATAGGAAGAGTCCGGGCAGAGCAGCCCGCGCTGGCCAGCACTCCGACGCGGGAGCGCTGCCGGCAGCGCACACTTGGCCCTATTGTCTGTGCTTGTATGGACTAGTCGGTGGGAAATGAGGTATTTCCTCCTTGCAGCCTGCTCTCTTGGAGTGCTGGAGGCTGGATCCTGCCCTGCCCTGCGCCACGGTGCAGCTCTTGCAACGCCGGGCTTTGGGGAGGTGCTTTCTGTGGGAGCAGGATCAGCCTCTCCACCAGGTGTCTGGGAGGCTGTGACCCTCTGGGGCTGCTGGGGCATCGTTATTTAAACATGTTCTGATTAGCCTGCACTGTAAATCCAGCATTTTAATTCTTTCCATATGTAAGATCCATTCTAACAAGCCAAAGTTTAAGACCATGCAATCTATTTGGAATAACCATATGGATTAGGAGTCAGACTGTGCTTTTCTGCTTCTTGTATTTACACTAATAGAGAGACAGTTGCTAATGTGCATGTAGCTTGTGCTGGTACCCATTTTTTAAAAATATGACACCAAATGGCTTGCATTAAAATATTTGAAAAGCAGTAAAACTGTGAAAGTTTCTCTCTTGCGCAGACACAGACACATCTGTGCAATGAGGCGTCTCCAGGCAGCAGCATTCCTGTCCCTCCCTATAGGCTTATCAGTGGGGCTGAGACCCCTGCAGGGTGCTGGGCCAGCCCAACTCCCCCCCAGCTGCACCTGCAGGGCCAGTGTAGACCCCCTGGGCATGGGGGAGAGCAGCCTTTGGGGCAAGGAGGACCTGGCTGCATCCAGACCCCTCCTGCAACGTCAGGGACTGGAGGAACTTGTGGCTGTGGAGAGCCTGGTGCTGCCTGTGCTTGGTTGGTTTGGCCATGGTGCTGACTGTGGTGTTGTCCTCCCTGACTCTCAGGGCAGATTCCAGCTAGAGTTTACCCAGCTAATTCCCTCCCACGGGCCAGAGAGAGGTCTGGAGAGAGGAGCAGCAGAGCTGGGAGCTGGTGACTTGCTCAGCTACTGAGGTCTTTGCATTCATCAGTCATTTATTTTACTGGTCTTTTCCTGCCATTTCTTGGTTCTCTTGGGCGGATCCCCCAGTCTGAGTATTTCTCAGTCTTTGTGTTCCTCTCTCTTTACATTGAAATATCATTTTAGAAGAAAACCAGCAGTGCTCTGCTTTTGAAACTTTGTTCTTGTGCTCTGAAGTAATGTCCCTTGGGAGGTCAAACAAGCTTTTGATGGTCACCTCTCCTGCAATGACCTGCCAGCACTGGGGTTGGTGGTGGGGTTTATGGGCTGCCACAGGATCCCCAGCCCCTGCCAGTGTCCAGCAGGCTCCAGAGTTGGTGTAACCTTCCTGTCTCTTCTTCATCCATTGCTTCTTGTCAATGAAGTGATCACCTTGTTATGTCCCTGAATCTGATGGGACAGGGACATTGGGAATGAGGCTGCTGAGGAGGCTCCAGTGTGTGTCCCCAAGGTGAAGGCAATCACTTGGCTCTCTCCTCACTGTCTCTGGCATTGTCTGGAAGGGAGGTGGGCTGGGGACCCCCTGCCTCGGGCAGGTGGGCACTGCTTGCCCTCAGGGGCTCTCTGAAGGTCTTGCTGAGTTCAGGGGGAGCAGCCCCAGTCCCTGCTGCACTGGGGAAGTGCTGGGGCAGGGAGCAGCATCCTCTGTCCTTGGCTCACATTCCTCTGCCTTCTGCATGGGTCCAGTGACCAAACGTGGCCAGAAGCCTCTCCCCTCTCTTCGAGGTGCTTCTTGAAGAATGTGTTTCAGCTGAGGGCAGGAGCCTGTGCTGCTGGCTGTTCCCAGGGCACCGAAAGCATCCGGCCCAGGTTTCCAAAGCAGTTGGCTTGTCACGGGAGCTGGAGTCGGACCTGGGTCTGTGTGAGCACTGGAAAGCATTTCCGAGTGGGAGTTGCACTCTGTCATCCTTCATTTGCTCAGACAGAGAGGAGGGAGTCAGGGTGAGACATGGCAACTTCTTCCTCCCTGTCTCCAGCATTAATCTAAATGCCAAAACACAGACCTTTTGGAATGCTCTGGCGCTGTGGAGAGCACCAGGGCTCAGAAATATCCCCAGGTAGGCTCCACAGGCACCCAGTGCTGCCCTGCAGGTGCAGGGAACGCTGTCAGCACGCTGCTGCTCCGTGCCCCTGCTGGGCCATGCTGAGGAGCTGATGGGCCTGGCTGCCTGAGGTGAGCAGGGAGCCTGGAGAGACATTCCCAGTGCCGGGCTGGAAGTGGTTTATTGAAAGGAAAGGATCATATTACACTCAATTTTTGCTGAGTTTATCTTGGTTTTTATCAGATTACATGCAGGATAGCTCATCAATATTGTGATCCTGCTGACATGTAAGTGAGCCGCTGCATAATTCATGGCTGCTGCAGGGCTCCAGCACTGGGAGGCACATATTTAATTAGGCACCTCACCATTCCAGTGTTCTGGAGCAGCCCCAGGATCACACCCGTGGAGATGGATGTGGTGGCCCTGCCTGTGCAGCTCCTGGCTGCCTTGGGGGAGCCAGGCTGGCACTGTCCCTGTCCCAGCTCGGGGGCAGAGACACATCATGGCATCATGGTGAGCAGCACTTCCCAACAGGCTCCTAGGGAGGGAAAACGTCCTGGCAGAGATGAGAGGTCAGGGGTGGTGATGAACGAGGGGTGCAGCATATCTCTGCACTCCCATCAGCTGTAACGTTTAACTCTGAGAATCCACGTCATCCATGAAAACACCCTGTCCTTTGACACTGTTTTCCAGTTCAGATTCCTTCTACAGTGAAATCTGGAGTTGAATTATATGTTTAGTGGCAAAGTCTTCCTTAACAACTGTAATTTTCCCACTTTGGTCCCGCTAATCTCCTTCATCATGGGCTGGAGAACCAAAGTCACTGGCTGGCTCTGCTGCCCCTCTCCAGACCACCCCAGCTCTCTGGGATCACTACGGGACCCCTGCTCAGAACCTCCCTCCCATGGCAAGCAGAATCCAGCAGGGCAAGTGCCCATCCCTGGGTTCAGCAATGGACCCTCCCCAGCACTGGCCTCTTCTCTGGCTGTGTCCAAGGCAGTGTGTATCTTCTTCCTCTCACAATGTGCTTGAAAATATATCTGGGATAGGAAGAATTCTTTTCCATTTTTGTGGTGCTTCCCTCCATTAATTTTCTGGTTGTAGTACATTACTCATGGATAATTAAGAGTGAGCTATTAATACAACAGTTAATATTCAAGTGCAGTGAAGAGGAGAGAACAATAAGTCAAGGAATCATATACTACAAGACATTTTAGTTTAGTGATGCAATTTTTTTTTTTGCTGGCTTTGGCTATCAGAGCATAGTGCTGCTTCCATTTAAGTATGGTCCTGAGAACTCCATTTATTGATAGAATACAAATAGGACATTAAATCAAGGGAAGTGAATTTGAATTGCTGGTCATATATACAATTATAAACGGGATTGGCTACTTCTATCTAGTATCTTGTATCTTAAGTTAGGAGAATTATGTTAGGGGCTGCTAAAGAGAGCTTGAAGTGTCTTAAAATTAATGAGATTTAAGTCTGTCTAGGAATAAAAAAGAATTAATGTTAAAATGCAGCTCTTGCTTTAGGATGAAAAGATGGCTTTAGGGAAGTGGTGGTGCCTTGTCCAGATGGAGGAACGTGGGGAGGATGGGCTGTGCACCAGCACCAATTAACACATCTCAGCCTTAAGTTCTCCTCCCTGCCCTGGCATCCTCTCTGGGATGGAGGGAGGGATGGATGGATGGATGGATGGATGGATGGATGGATGGATGGATGGATGGATGGATGGATGGATGCCAGCTGCAGAGAGGAGAGGGGGACAATCCCCTGTTCCTGGCTGGAGGGTGGCTCTGATAGAGCTCACCACCCCATTCACCACCCTCCTCCCTTTGCAGTCCTGGCTGGCTGCTCCCAGCACTGCTCTGCACCACCCACGCCTGCAGAGCCCCCAGCACGGAGTTTTGGGGGTCACTGGGAGCATCCTCCTGTCCCCCAAAGGTCTGGGTGTCCTCTCTGCAGTGTGGTGCCTTCTGGGGCAGCTCCTCCCAGGGCGTTTCAGACCAGCCTGAGCAGAGAACACCTTGCTTTGTCCTTGTGCTGTGGCTCTGCCTCTGCTGTGGAGATGAGGAGAGAGTTTCAGGTCCATGACTGTGACCATCAGGAACACACAGTGGGTGGTGGCACTGGCAGTGTCACCACTGCCTGGCATAGGGCTTGCCTGGGCTCCCAGCTGTAGCAGGGGCACGAGGGGTGGGCACAGAGGAGGGGAGACCCCCCAGTGCCACGCTGGGTGCCCCAGGAGCGCTGCACAGCTCCAGTTCATGGCACACGTGTGCTGACTGCGAGGAGCAGTGTCCTGGTGTGGAACTTCTCCATTGCCAAAGCTGAGCAGAGTGTGAGTGTGTGAGCACGGGGAGGGCTATGGGTGCAGGAGCCTGTGGCCGAGAGCAGGGATCTGGGGGAGGGGGAGGCTTCAGCAAACAGCTCCTTACCAAAACAGCCCTGACCTTTGCAGGGCTGGAGCTGTCTGATGCAACAGGCTGAACCTTTCCAGGCTCCAGCTCCAACTTGAAATGCTTCAGAGCAAAATTGATGGCCGCAGCACTGGCCCCAGAGCTGACATGCAGTGCTTGCCCAGCTGCTGCTGGGGATGGGGACAGGGTGCTAAGAGCCCAGTGTGGAGCCACAGTCTGCTCTCATGTGTAGCCCCATGGGTGCCTGTGAGGTCTGGGTGCTGTGCATGGGCAGCTGAGCTCCCCTGAGCCCTTTGGGGCACAGAGGAAGAGCTGGGGGCACAGGAAGGGGCTGTGTTGTGCACTTTGGAGCACCAGCATGGTTTGGAGGGGTGGGTGGAGGTATTAATTTTGACCAGAGGGAAAAGTCAGCATGTCCCTGATGAGGACTCATCCCCAGTCCATTGAAGCCAAGTGGGAGGTCATTTGCAGCACCTCTGGTGTTCAGGCAGGAGCTGCTGTGCCCTGGGGGATCAGCGCTGAGAGGGCTTCTTGCAGCCTGGCTCTCTGGCAAACCAGCGTTAGTTACAGAGATGCTGTTGTTTCTGTGTCCTGTGGTGAATAAAATTCAACAACTCTTTATTTCTGAATGACAGCCCAGGGACTGCACTTGTGCTCTGGCTCGGTGTGAAGTGGCTTCATCCCAGCACAGCTCCTCTGGGGCCTGAAGCCCTCGATTCATTAGTTGTCAGGCTTGTAGGTGGATTCTGCATTAGGCCTTTAATTTAGTGTATTGCCATGGGCTACTGACCACATGACACTGCTCAAATGTGAGCAAATCTAACGAGGATCCAGGACTGCTCTTTAATTTGGTGAGAATAACAGAGTGAGCATGAGCCCGGAGAGTGTTAATCATGAAGGAAAACTGGCTGAAACCAGGTCAGCTGGTGCTGGTTCTCAGTGCAGCATGATGGAGAGGGAGCACGGGGGTGGAGGACTGGCAGTCCCACACCTCCAGTGACAGGAAGCACCATGGCCACAGCAGCCTTTACTGCTGCCTTTTTCCTCCCTGTTGCTGAGCACTGTGGCCCATTTGGTGGCTGGGCTCTGAGGGGCTGCACTCGGGTCCCCAGCCCAGGGAGGTGCTCCGGGGTCTGGGGTCCCCTCATGGGGAAGGGGCAGGTGCTGCTCCCTGGCTGTGACAGTCTGGGGGTGCTGGGTGTCCTTGTGGGAGCTGATGGCAAAGGCCAGTCCCAGCTGCCACCTGCCTGTCCCTCGTCCTGCAATGAGTCATGTGGCACAGAGGCCCTGCAGTCACCAGCTCCTCACGGGAGCAGCAGCACCTCTCCATACTCAGATGTGTTCAGTGCAATAAACAAATCCACACTGCTCTCCTGCTGGCTATTCCTGCCTGGGGCTGGCTCCCCTCAGCACGGATCACGTGGATTTACTGTGTTATCCTGGAGTGCTGCCTGAACTTGGCTGGCTTCTTTAAACCATCCTTTTTGGAGGGGTGGGCTTTGAGAGAGGGGCACAGGAACCCTCTGCGCTAATTCCTGTTGACTGCAGTGACCAGCGAGGCAGAACTGATCAACTGCAGGCTTCCCTGCTGCTGAGCTCTGCCAGCAAAGTGCTTACATCTGCTTTTACACTAATGGGAACTTTATGGACTGGTGTGTCCCCCCCAGCAGCAAATTCCAACAAGGTCAGAATTGAGAAAGTTGCCACTTGACACCGTCCGTGAAGCCCTGAGCCAGCCGGAGGAGGCCAGGTTGCACTGAGGACTTTCTGGGGCAGCAGATCTAATGCTGCCACCTGCAACTGATATCCTGGAAGCCCCCCAGATGCCACTGCTGCCATCCCACTCCCCAGTGGCACAGCTCCTTTGTGCTGCTGCTGCAGGAGCTGTGTGGATGGGTGCCAGGTCAAGCAAGGCGCTGAGCTGCTCAGCACACGGGGAGCCGTGGTGGCTGTCCTGGCAGAGGGGGCTGCTCTCTGTGCACACCCAGAGGTGATGGTGTGGCAGTGCTGCTCCTGCTGCACGGTCTGGGAGCATGGCTGGGCTGCCACTGGCAGGTGGGTGCCACGTGAACAGGGTGGCTTCAGGCAGCAGTGGCCTGGGACGTGCCATGCACAGGGGGCACAGGTGCTGTGTGGTGAGTGCCCAGGTACTGAAACCATGACATGGTTGCTTTGAGGCCCTGTATTTTTCTGAATTTAATAAATGGCCATTACACATTAATGGCTATTAAGGTCATTAATATTTAGTTTGTGTGGAAGAGAGTTTGCAGAAACATAACTTGCTTCTGTGCAAGTTTACTGTTCATTTTTCAGGACATAAAATCAGCCTGGACAAGGCCTGCTGAACTGTGGCTGCTTTGGCAGCCTGGGTGTGAAGGATTATGGAAGATCTCCTATTAACTGTCTCTTTTTAAATCTAACATTGCAGGGCCCTAATTGCTTTGACTTTGAGTACGGAGAGGATGGTTTCTGTAAGGGCATCCCATATGTGGCTGCTGGACCCAGACAGGGCACTTGGGGTCAGCTCCCCATCCTCCCTGGTGCTGGTGTGTTTATGTGCTGTTGTATGTCACATATTGCTCTCCTGGGATGTTGTGTGATGCAGGTGAGATTGGAGCCACCTTCTCATTGCCCCTCTCCTGAACAGGGACCAGCCAGCAATGAAGGGGCTTCTGCAGATTGCCGCATGGGGCACCCATGGGTGTTCACCCAGTGACAGCTCCTGCAGGTGGTGAGTGAAGCAGGAGTGCTCCTCTCCAGCTCTTCTCCTTGCACAAAGCTTTGTCTGGCTTCAGCTCATTAAAGCAAAGCCTCTACCACCCTCTGGGTGCCTCGTGGCACAGGGATGGCTGGGATGAGTGATGGTGAGGACCCCTGGGGCATTGCTGTGGTTCCCAGCCCTTGCCCTGTCCCAGGCACAGCCCTGGTACACAGACTGCCCTGCTCAGGACCCCTGGCCACAGCAGGGGATGGGCAGCTCCTGCAGTTCCTCATCCCTGGAGCTGTGATCACCAGGTCTCAGCTGCTGGCAGCAGGTTCAGGTCCCCCCCTGCCTGATACTGGGAGATGGATGCTGCTGGTGATGCCCTGAGAGGCCGAGGGCTGCTGTGCCAGCTCAGTTCCCTGGCTCCTGTCTCTGCAGTTTGCAGTGGTTTGTTAAGTGAAAGGCGATTTCAGAGCAGGCAGCAGTGAATAAATTCTGTTTTTCTCAAGCATTTAGTGTTGCTTTCAGTTTGCTTTGATGATGCCTTCTCACAACTAGTGTAAACAGACTGCGCAACGGGGAGCACTCACATGTGTACAAGAAGCTGCACATGAAAGACAGAGGCATCTTGAAAGCCATAATAACGCTCTGAGTGCCAGTTAAAGGATTTGTCACTAAGAGCACTTTACAGATAGAAAGAACTTATTAACTAGTGTGACTAACAGCTTGCAAGGTTTAATTGATGTGTGTTTGTTGTCCTTTTATATCTCTCCCCCTTGTCTTCCTCTTGGCACTGATTCCAGCAGTTGCTGGTGCAGGAGCAGCAACCTCAAAGCAGCCTGAATAGGTACCAGAAATAAAAGGGAGGCCAAGCCCTGCCCTGAGTGTCCCCAGAGCAGGGGCTGCAGTGGCTGTGGTAGCTCGCCCCCAACATCTGGATTTCCCCTAGAAAATGGGGCTGGGCCTATTTTCTTGCTCAGGGTTCTGTTATTCCTCCCTAAGTGACGCAGAGTTTTTGAAGATAAAGCTTTTCAATGCATGAATAGGATGGATAATGAATGTTTCTGCCAGACAGACTGCTCGTTGCAAGATTGATTGACTATTAAGGTCATAACGCAGCAGCCACCCACACGAAGCAAACAGGCTAATGTTAGACTCCAGGTTAAGCCGAGAGTTGGTCAGCTGTCCACGGGCACAGTGGGGGCTTCCAGTCATCTGTCAACAAGTGATTGATTGATGTGGACACCTTCCAATCTTATTCTGATGATTCTCAGCAGCTTGCCTGCCTGGTGGCCATTTTTCAGGAGTTGGCAGCGCTCAGACCTCCAGGACTCCAAGCGATGACTGCGTGGGGGTTAACCCTTTCCTTTGATCCCAAATGCCTTTGTTGTGCACGGGGGAAGGATTGTGTTTGTGAGCCCCAGTTACAAAATACACCGTGACACTCCCTGAGTGAGAGCAATGCTTTGACTTTCAGACATTCCAAGTGAGTTGGCCTGAGTGAGGCTGCAAGTGGGGATCTGCAGAGAATCATCTGGAGCAGGGCAGGTACACCGCTGTACTTCACGGGCATTTTAATGTGCACTGGGTAAACTGTGTGCATCAGAGGTCCAGCAGCAGCATGGCAAATCCAGGTAGGAGTGAGTTTGGTATTCAGAAGGAAAAAAAAGTAAGGATTGGCTTATTTTAATATGGACTGCTTCTGGTATGAGAGAAAATTAGTTAAGAGAGCTCTTCTGGTTTTAAGGATTTCTCCCAGTTCAGGGGTTTGAATTCACCAGAAGTTTGTTGCCTGGATGCTGGCTTTACGTGTGCGTGAAGAGGACTTAAATATATCTCTCTGTATTATTTTATGTACATGTTATACTTGGTGTGTGCCCACACACGTGCTAGTGGGAAACTGAAGTTATGCATGCCATGTAGTGCACGTTTGCCATCTGTAAACAGCTTCAAGGGTCCTTTGGCTGCAGCGTGTGACCTTGTATGTTTCCTTGTCTGTTTTCCAGCAGTTTTAGTTTAACTGTTTTGGAGGACCCTGATGCCTGACTTCACCTTTCCATCTATGGTTTTAGCATTCCGAACGTACCCTAAAAGCCTGCTGCAGGGAAACGTCAAGAGCCTCTTCTCCACGAGCTGGACCTTTATGTAACTCAAGTGCATTGTTGAGTTTTGATGGTGTGTTCCAAGCACTGTAGTGTGGCAGAGCTGGTACAGAGCTATTAAAGGCAGCAGGAGAGCTGTGCTCAGCTGCTCTGAGTGCTGCTGTGTTGTTGTCCACACCCCTCTCCAGCCCCAGCAATGGGCTGCAGGCTGATATTTTTCCCATGGAAGATGGTGCCTCAGGCCCTGATCCAGGACCACGTAATGCCAGCCTCTCTCCTGGCTGAGCAGGGATAGGGTCTGAGCCAGGAGGAGCTGCTGGGAGCTGGGCTTCCATGGCTGTGGCTGAGTTCTGCTAATCCTCTCTCCTCTCCATCCCTTGCAGACGGTGATTCCCATTCCAACGGTGCCTCCACGCAACACCACACTGGCCTTGCTGCTGACTGTGTCCTGGATGCCAAGAACCATCTCCCACTGCCAGGCTGGGCATTGTCCCATTCAGAGCTGCTGCCCTGGGTGAGTGCTGTGGCAGCAGCACTGACCTGCACCTAAGGAAGAGTCGTGCCCAGTGCCCAGGACATTTGGTACAAGGTGAACCCATGGGCAGGCTCACCATGGCAATGCTGGTGGAGAGGCTTCTCCCAGGCCAGAATCAGCCCCTGGCCAGAGACAGCTGGGCTGTGCTGGGGAGGGAATGAATGACCCGTGCTCCTGTAAACTGAAACAGGGCACTGAAATGCCACATGCCCGCCGCAGAGTTTTTCCAGGGCACAGCCATGTGTAGTGCTTCAGCCCCCTTGTTCAGGGCACTGAGGGCTGTTGGTGTGAATGCATGAAAAATCAAGAATTTGGGGCCTTTTGTAGCAGCACCATGGCCTTCTCCTCTCCTCCTTGAACACCCCATGCTCACACTTGTGTGCTCAGTTCTGCTTGGTGGGGGAAAAGAGCCTCTGTGGACCATAAGAAGGTCTTTGATAGTGGAAGATGAGCCATGAAAAGCAAGCAGTCAGTTCTGCCCATGGAGGAGTATCACAAATTGCTTTTCTCCCCTCAAGGGAGAAAAGGCCTTGGTCAAGGGGCACTACCACTGGTTGCAGCATAAATTCTGGGCGTTTTCTCTTAAGATGTGTGGGCAGATGCAAAGTGCTCTGGGACTGCCATGAAGTGCAGTGGAAGTGTAGAGGTCGATGAACATGCTCCCATTTTAGCTTTTGTCGAGCAGAAAGTGGCTTGTTTGGGCGTGGTCATGCCATGGAGCAGAGGTAGGGCTGGCAGAACCCAGCCTAGGTCATTCATCCCCAGCAGCCTGTGTCCTCTGGATGTTGAGTATCAGCCAAGAAGGGATGCTGCTGAGTGCTTTTCTGCAGAGTGCAGGTGGTAAAGAGTTGAAAGGCAGCAGCTCTGCTTGCTGACAGCTCCCGCTCAGCAGAGTGTTTGGGATTTCTGTGGAGCAGCCCCAGACAGGCACGGAGCACTGCTGCTGGTGCATGGAGAAAACCTTCCCTGTGCTCGGGGAGGAGCACCAGGGCGTCTCCTGCAGCTCATTATGTAGAAGGGAGAGACCTGTAGTTATTTCTCCTTGACTGATCTCTGATTTGGCACTGATCATTAAAATGGTTTTGTGTATTGCAGAGTCACACTGAGGGGGGTGTACTCGACTTGAGCCTCCCTCCAGGCTTCCTGCCGCCCACAGTGTGCAGCCCCCCGGGCAGAGCTGCCCCTGGCAGAGCCTGAGCAAGGGCCACAGGGCCTGGGAGTGGATGTGGCAGCTCTGCCAATGGACAAGGGCTGGGAGGGAGCAGCTTGGCCATGCTGCCTGCTCCGCCAGCGGCCTCCATGTCCCCATGGTGTGAGCCCAGCCAGCGAGGCCTCGGGGCTTCTCCCGAGGCAGCGCTGGTATAATAACACTGATGAAAAGCTGATTAATCCTTGTGAACGAGCCGCAATAGCTTCCCTCTAGAACTGAAGAGATTACCACTGATTTGTCATTCTGATTGTTTCAAAGAGACGTGCAATTAGTTGCTCTAATTTAGCTCCTCTCGCAGAGGAGCGGCGTGACGAGGGCGCCGCAATCAGCGGGGCCGCGGTGGCAGCCACTGGCGGTGCAGCTGTGCCGACACCATTTCACGGGCACAGGGCGGCCGCCAAAATGGTGGAGCACCACGTGCTCCTGTTCTGGTGCAAAACCAACACATTTTCGAAGGGCCGGGTCCCCTCGGCGCTGTGTGGCACTGGAGCAGCGGGGCAGGCCTGGCTCAGGGCGTTCCGAGCTGTGCTGGTGGAGCTGGAGCTCAAGGGCTCCTGTGCTGTGTCTCGTCAGTGCTGCTTGTTCAGGAGATTTGGGAATTCACAGGGAGAGCAGCAAGTGCTGGCCTAAAACCCCTGTGAGGTGCTGGTCTGCACTGGATGGTGGGCATTACATTACACTTAGTTTGATTATAAAACAGAAAGTCATAAGGAAATCTTGTTTTCTGATTCTGTTCCCTCCAACTAGTAGCCCTCTTTGCCAGGTGCAATAAAATGAGTTGTGGGTACAGAAGAGGGGGGGTATTTGCTTGAGGTTATCTCTTTCTGAGGACTGTCTTTGCTTTGGAAAAGGTACAAAGCTGCCACAGAAAATGAGGAGCCTGTGGCTCAGCCCCCCAGCTCGCTGCACTGGGTCAGCAGCCAACCCCCTCTGGGCAGAGAGGAGGGAACACATGGGATTTCAAAATGTGTCCATTTTCAGTGAGACAAATCACTTAAAAATTCAATTCAAAATGAAGAAAATAAAAATGCTTTAAAAACAAAACCTGCCTGTGGCTATTTCTTGGTTGAAGCTGTCTCTTTTTTTTTCCTCTTTTTTTTCCTTTTCCTGGGAAGGCATTTTGTTTCTGGATCGAGCTGGCCGTGCTTGCTAGGGAGGGTCTTTGAGGGGTCTCTGAGCAGCTCTGGTGCTGGCTACCAGCAGCCCGTGCACCTCGGCCCCTGGCCAAGCACCACCACGCAGCTGCTCGGCTCAGGTTCCCGGCCACAGCATGGCATGGTCACTGCAAGGTCGTGGTTTTCCCCAGCCCCTCCAGCTCAGCTGTCAGCTGTCATCCCCCACTGGGCAGCAGCTCTGCACCCCGTGGCACCCAGGGGACCTTGTCCATCGTGTGTGTCCCTGGTCATCCTGCCCGACAGCTCCACTCTGCTGCCCTGGGCACAGAGCAGCACCCCCAGCCCTCATTGTCCTTGCCATGGGTGCTGTCCCCCCAGCGCAGGTGACGTCCAGCTCACTCTGCACCCGCTGCTCTGCTGGTGACAGCTGATCCAAAGGGCAGCCGGGGTTTCGGCAGTGCCAGGTGGGCCAAGCCGGACAAGTGCCATCGCCCAGGACACATTCCCCTTGCCTTTCCTGGATTGGGTCAAGGTTGGCCTCAGGGAACCGGCTGAGGGATGGTCTGGCACAGGGAGCACCAAGCAGGACATTTTGGAGTGCTCCTGCTCCCCTCAGCTAAATATAAGCCCCAGTGGGAAGCCTACCTCTCCCTAGTTTCATGTTTCTTGCCCCTGTGCTTCCTAAACCTGGCAGCAGGCCCAGTTGTCTCCAAGTCTAAGATGAAAATACCCTTGCAAATCCCACTCATAAAAATACCTGCTGTATTCCCAAAACATGCCTGAGATAGCTTCCAGAGAGGATGGGGAGCTAAAATAAGACGCATGAGCTCAGAGCCCCATTTTCCACTGGCCCCACGGTTCCGTCGCTGCAGCACACCGCGCCATGGACTGAAATGGAAGTGCTGCCGTGCGGGGTGGCCTTGGGCTGGACCAGAGGAGCCACAGCTCTCCCACAGCAGGTGCTGCTGTAGCCCCTGTGTGTGCCAGCAAGGCCTTGTGCTCCTGGGGACAAGCTCTCAGCTGGTGGCACCACCTGGACAGTCACCCTGACCAGCAGCGTTGGCCTCAGCAGAGGAAAGCTGGGTGAGAGTGGGGCACAGAGCTGTGGGGAGTGTTTGGTCCCCAGACTGGCCGAGTGAGGGGCAGCAGGAGCCTGATGTTCCCTGTGAGGTCTGCATGGCCAAGTGTCACCTGCCCTTGGGATGGGATGCAGGTGCTCTGCTGTGCACCTCAGCCACCCCGTGTCACCCCTTGGCCACCCTCTGCACTGGCGAGGCTGAGGGGACACACAGAGCTCTTGTCCTGCTGAAGGGCACAGGCCAGCAGTGTGGGCACAGCAGCTGGGGACTGGGAGGGCAGTGAGCCTCACTCTGCATCCAGGCAGTCCCCAGGCAAAGGGGTGAGCCCTTGGGGAGGTGACATGATCTGCCCATTGGAGACCAGCTCCTGGCAGGGTCACAGTCCATGGAGCAGGGTGTCAGGCTTCCTGGGAACTGCAATCTCAGCCTTGTCCTCCTCTGAAATGCTCTGCTGCAGCCTGCAAATGTATCCCAGATCTTCTCGCAATCACACATCTCTTTTTTTACTTTTTTAACAACTCACTGCTTCTACTAGATGCCAGAATGTTTCCTGGATCAGGCACAGATGTCCCCACAGTCACGTCCTGCCATTGTCTCTGCTCGGCTGTGGCCTGAGGTGGGGGCAGACACAGCCCCAGGTTCACTCCAGTTGTAGGCAGGAATGTGGTGGCCACGAGCCCTTAGCAGGGACAGTGTCTGCCCGCCTGGAGTGGGGTCTGGGGCACCAGCAGAGCCACTGGCTGCTCCAAGCACCCCAGCTAGGATGGTCACAGGGCACAGAACACCTGGCAGGCATGAAAGGCGTCCTGCAGCACCTGGACACAAACATCTGCTCGTGCTGCTCACATTGGAGACCCCCTCTTGTACCTGCCATGCTCTGAGTTAAACCCTTGGGGTCTGCTCTTGCCCTCCTGGCCCTTCTGTGCTGTGCTGCTCCTGAGGTTTTGAAGGGATTTTGTCCCCACAAGGCTGATCACCTTGCAGCCATCAGCTCAGTGGGGAGGAAACCCCTTTTAAAAAAAATATATTAGGCTCAGCAATGGTAATAATGGGCCCTGGGCAGACTTCATGTCCCATTTGTGGTGCCATGTGGGTCCCATGGATCCACCTGCAACTGCCTTAGTGCTGGGTGCTTGTGTGGATGCTTTGAGATGAGATTTATTTGGGAGGGCACAACTGTCCCCCTTTTTCAGATGATTGCATCCTGAATCTCATTGACTGTGGGGCTGGGTGGCAATATTCAAAGTTCCCCACTCACTTGCATTGCCTTGTATGTCAGCAAGTGCTACTTAATGATCTGTGAATGGAGGGAATGCTGGGAATGGGCTGGACCTCATGTGAAATATCCATCCAGAGTCTATAAATAATGCAGCCTCTTTATGCTGTGCACAGTTTGGAGCTTCATGGGAGGAGCATCTCCCTGCTATGACTGGAGGAGCCTGTAAGTGATTTGGGTCTGAAACAAAGGCGATGAAATGTAAGGAGAGGGACTGTTCAATTTCTGAAATATCCTGCAAATGTGCCTCAGCCACTTCTGCCAGCTCTTGAGCTGCCACCCACCCTGTTGGTAGTGCCTTGGGCTGTGCCACATGCACCAGGACACAGACCCCAACACTGACCATGGAAACATCTGGGAGAAGGGTCCTTGCCTGCCCTCAGGGCTCTGCCTCTCATGGGTCACAGTGATGAACCCGGGGCTGCCATGCCCCACTGGCACTGGCAGTGTCCCCATGAGTGGCAGCTGTCCCAGCCCTGGCTCCTGAGCTGTCCCACTGCTGACAGGGCGTGTGCTCCCAGACCTACACTGCTTGTGGGGCGGTCTATGGCTCACTCCCTTTCCTACCAAGGAAAACACCTGGCACTGGGGAAATACAGGTGGATTTCTGCTGGAGCAGTTCTCTGGTCACTTTTTAGGGCGATATATGGGTTTCCCTGCATGTTTGGGAATGCAAGCAGAGGCAGCTGCATCAGTGTTGCCACAGCATGGGTGTTCACAGCCTGCACTGGGCACCCCGAGGGGGTCAGCTCAGAGACAGCTCACAGCCAAGGAAAGCCAGGCTGTCACACTCAGACACGAGTGGATGCACAGTCCCTTTCCCTGGCACATTCCACCTGCCCATGAGCAGGGCTCAGCACTTCCCTGCCAGTGCCACGACCAGCATGGGGTGGCTTCCTGGGCATGGAGGGTCCACCTTGCTGGGGCAGGAAGGGTTGCATGAATTTGACTAATTAAAGGATATGTTTCCATCATAAATATTCTGTCATTGCTCTGCACATCTTGTAAAATGTGCTGTGCTCACAATGTCATTTTGTGATTAATAACAGTGAACAGGAATGAGCTGCAGCAGCAGGGCAGTGATCAGGGCACACGGAGCCCGGCCCTGGCACGGCCCTGGTGTTATCTGTGGCAAAGCAGGTGGAGCAGCCCCAGCGTGGGGATCGCAGCCGGGGCTGTGCCTGGCTTTTATTTTTAACACCCTGCTCCCAGGCGGTGACAAGCCTTCGCTAAGTGAGGTAATAGCCAATTGATTTTGTTCCGTTTTGCAGTGGGCAGTAATAAATCACACGGCTTGTCAGGGGGTGTTTCATGTTTTCAGTGAGAGTGTGCCAGCAATTAACCATCAGAAAGCTCTTGTGGCTCCGCTCCTGAAGACGTGGCTGCAGTCTGAAACTCAGGAATGTGGGGCCCTCCGCCACCAAAACAGAGCGGTTGTGGCGGAGAGTTAAAGGGGGTTTATTTCCAGGCTCCGGAGTGGACAGGGCGGGAGATTGATGACAGGGAGGAGCAGCCACTCCATTCATGGGCACAGCCGCCCGCGAGGGGACACAGGGAGTGTGGAACTGGGGGATGTCCCCATCCCTGTTCCCGCTGTAGCTTAGGGACCTGCAGCACTGGGGCCAGCCAAGGTGTGAGACCCCTCCAGCTGCCTGCTCCACAGCCCCACTGGCAGCGGGTCACAGGGTGAGGACAGAGTGAGGAGGAGCTGCCAGGCACGTTCTGGCCCTGCTGCAGCTATGGCTGTATGCTGCTGCCATCCTGGGCTGCCTGTGCCTGCCTCTGGGGCTGCAGAAGTGCTGTGTCGGGGTGCAAGGAGGGATGTGGCAGCCACTCCTCCCTCCAGCCCCGTTCAGTGGGGTGCAGGGTGTCACTCAGGGTGTCACTGGGTTTGGCTCAGCTTGGTTCAGTGCCCCTCACACCATGCTGCTGGGGTCCCTGCAGCCCTTGGCAGGCTGTTGGGGTTTGGGGTGGGGGGCTGAGGCACACATGGGTGGTGGGCTGTGGGGTCAGCCCGGTCTCTGCAGCCTGCTCCATCCCTCTGGGCTCTGCCTGATGATTCCCAGATGGTAATCGCTCTGCTTTTATTTCCCGTAACCTTTGTTACTCTGGGAAGGCAGAGGCAGAGGCTGGGCTAGAGGCCGGGGTGAGGGATGTGGCGGGAGGGTCGGGACCCTGGGGAATAATGCTGGTTTCAAAGCAAGGCCTTTCACAGAGGCATTTGCATTTGGAAATAGGGAGCGGCTGCTTTGCATGCAGAGCTGGAGGCTCTGGTCCTGGGGGGGAAGGAACGGGAGCAAGTGGCCAATTGATCCCTGAATGAAATCAGGAAATTATTGGGAAATCATCCCCTGCTCTGTGCTGAGGGGTCTGTGACAAAAGAACCTTCTCCAGCCCATGGCCTGGCTGCCCACTGTGGCCCTGCTCAGGCTGTGACTTTCCCATTGCAGCGCTGTGGATCAGAAGTCCAGGATCACAGGAGAAGGGGGTGGGCGCTGCTGGCCCCCAGCCCTTGTGTCACTCCCGGTTAGATCAGAGCAGCAGAGCTGCCTCCTCCCGGGGCCTGCTCTCCCTTCTCCCAGGACTTTGCTGGAGGCAACACGTGGCAGCTCCAGCGTCTGTCTTAGGGAGCTGATAAACACAAAAGCTCTGGAATGGGTGAGACACATGGGCACACATGGGCTCCGCTGCTGCCCAAAGTGGCATTGATGAGCTCTGTCCCACACCCCAGACAAGCTGCATACATGTGTGCATGTTTGTAATGGCTGGAGAAGACCCTTGGGAAGGCTCCTGAGGGGAGGGAAGGGATATGTCCCCTGTGCTTTCCTCCCTGTGACCTGACCGTCCAGTAAAACCAGTTTCCCTGTTGGCAGCAGAGGTTACAAGACTGTGACTCCACTGGAGGTTCTGGTGCTGTCACCAAGGCTCTGGCATTGCATTGCGTGTGCCCAGGCATGGCTAGGAAGGGTGCTTTCATGGAAATGCATCTGGGATTTCATGGGCTTGTTATGGGTTAAAATTCCAGATTTGACATTTTTGTCATGGAGCTTTGGCTGGTGAAAGCCGTGGAGGAATCCCAGCGAGTACAGGCTGGTGCCATGCTGTGCCTTCTTCTGCCCACTCTGGGCTCATCTTGTGTGTGCAGGGAGTTCATCTGACTTCCTTAGGGTCATCCCATTAGAAGGAAGTTCCTAACCCTGACTGTGGGGCTCCCAATGCAGTGTGGTCTCACCACAACCCTGTGAGCAGGACTCGTCCTGCAGCTGCCGCGCACGAGGTGCACACAGACACAAGGACAGTTGTTTTCAACCCTCCTCCACGGGAGGAAAGGAATGGATGGAAATGCAGTGCTTCCTCCCCCAGACCCCCAACATTTTTGTGATTTCATGGGAACTCGTAGCAAAGGAGAGCACATTTCCCGTGGTGCTGGGCAGAGGAGCACGGTTCATGGGGTGTGACGGACAGCGGGGTCGTGGGCCCCTAGGCAGGCAGGAAGCAAAGGCTCTCCTCCCAGGGAGGAACCTCCCTGTGTGGGGGAAAACCTGCCTCATTACACACCAATTGAAAAAAAAATTATTTTTTCATCATTGCTTTTATTTTCCAGCATCCCAAGTGACTTCTTTGTTACATGATTAATATGCCTTGTGAATTACAGCCTGGAGTGTGATACGTGTCTGGGATCTCCATGGGAGCCTGAGGCAGGTGATGCTCCATCTCCAACTCCTGCAGCCCCTTCTTTTACAGACTTCAGGGTGGAAAAAAAAATCTGTCTCCACTTGGACTCTATTTATTGCCACAGTGTGAGACTGATGAGGGGTGACACAGCTCACACGAGTCCAGGTAATGCCTCATACGGAAGCAAGTGACCCAGAAACATCCTGAAAAAGTGCAGCCAAGGAAACAGCCTCTTGGAGTCAGCTGGGGGTTTGCTATCTTCTGCCTCTTGCTGCCCACTGTGACTGAAATGGAGGATTTCTTCCCTGCACCTCAGTGGATGCAAAGTCTGGGCACTAGTGGGCTCATGGAGCGGAGCTGTTGAAAAGTCTGAAATATTTTTATAGCTACAAGAAGCTTTGGTTTAGCTGTTTCACAAATACCTAAATGATGGTGCTGCATGCCAACCCTGGGTTTTCTTTGCCTGGGTGACAGGGTTCTTGCCCTGTGTGTTGTGGGCTGGGAGCTCCCCAGGTCCAGTTCCTCCTCCAGAAAGAGGGAACTGCAGTGCTTGGCCCCTGCTTTGAGTACAAACTTCTCCGCCTGGAATCCAGAGAGGTCCAGTTCCTTGTCACCATGGCTGTCACATTATTGCCAAGGACTTTGTTCAGACAAAGCCTGCTCATCTTCTCTGGAGCATGGGGAACCTCAAAGCTTTTCCCAGTATGAGGGCTGACGAGGGGATATTTTGGACATTTACATTTCCCAGTGGAGCAAATTCTTATACAATCTAAAGTTAAGATGGACTTCCTAGAGGTAGTGTGTGCTGGCTTTGGTGGCCCCGTGCTCAGCAATCAGTGCTATGTAGCAAACAGCAATTTTTTTAGAAAAGGAGCAAAATTGCAGGGCTCAGCAGAACCTGTCCAGAATCACTGCAACGCTTGTCAGACCATGGATGTGTTCTCACCATCCAT
Organism: Passer domesticus; assembly: GCF_036417665.1. NCBI lineage: Eukaryota > Metazoa > Chordata > Aves > Passeriformes > Passeridae > Passer > Passer domesticus. The sequence continues at coordinate 8,956,230 of NC_087490.1, forward strand.
GCAGTGCAGAGTAGCACTCCCACTGGCCAAATGGCTTCTGCTGGCCTCCAGAAATGGGGTATGAGAGCCAGGACCCAGTGTCCACACAGCCCCTGGCCAGAGTGGGTGACTCTGAGCACAGAGGCTCTGCCAGGGACGGCTGCTTAGCTCGGAGGAGCTGAAGCAGCCCTGGCAATCTCTGGAGCTACATTTCTGAATCATCGCTGCACATGTCTTGTTTCTATAAAAGGAAACCAAGGACAGATTTGAAATTGTCAACGTCTCCTTTGTCCAGCTAAAAGCAGAGATTTTTCCAGTTCTTGTTCTCTGTGCTAGAGAGAAAGAATGTGTGAGTTTTTAAAGACTGGACCTGGCACTGTCCCCCACGCCCTGCACTGTGGGGGATGCACCTCGGATTGCTGGAAGGAGGTGTCTAAAGGCATAATCAGGGCTGGCACTTCAGAAAAAATACATGCAGGCTCTTCCCAGGGCGGTGTGATTTTTAAAATGGGAACACAGTGGCACCCTTGTATGTGGAAGTGGTTGTTTCCTTTCTTCCTTCCTCTCTCACTAGCGCTGGTCACAGAGCTCCCGCTGCTCTGAGCGGGGCCTTCAGCCTCCCTTCCTGTTACAAATTCTGTGGGACAAATCAACATCTTCCCATTAGGAAGTGATGACAAACCAGTCCATTTGGGGTGATTAATTGACATCTTAAATTAATCACGAGCACTCCTCTTAATGCTGTGACTCAAGATATTAACTGTTCCACCAGCCACATGAGAAAGAGCAGAGACCATTACAAAGCCCATTTGTCAAGCAGTCACTTACACAGCCATTGTGGTGGCTGAAAAAAGGTCAAGTGACTTTGTTATTGTTAAGTAGAGAGCAGACCGAAACTCCTAATTCCTTACTCTGTGCTTAATGTGCCAGTTAAGTAGTGGTAATTGGCAGCAGCTGTGCCCTGGAACCGATGGGTCCCGTTCTGGAGCAGGAGCCCTGATGTGCTCAGTGGTGCAGTGGGGAGGCTGGGGCGTTTGCAAAGCAGGAGCTGGGGAAAGGTGAATCCCAGAGAACTGGAGGTGCTGGGGGCAGGCGGCTGTGATCAGAAGGAAGCGAGTCTGTGCTAATTTGAACATTTAAAAATCAATAGACAAATCAAAGTGTGATTTCCATGGGGGTGAATGCAGTGGTGGTGATAAACTGACGGGACTTGTGGCTATTATTTCTGGTGTCAACCTCCCAGGACTCTCCTGCCTATGCAGGTGTGTGTACTGGCAGCACAGAAGTGTCACCTCAGCGTCACCCAGGAGGCTGAGCTTCTTTGGAGGCGCAGAGATGCTCAGTATATGGACTTGCTGTTGGCTCTGCTCCAGTTTTCACACCCACCTTGCTCCGGGCCAAGCCGTGCAAGCTGCTGCTGGGCTGTTTCTGGCTCAGAGGGGTGGTTGCATAAGGGTTTCAGTCCGGTTTCCAGGCCTACAGTTTGCACAGCTTTGGATAAACAACGGATCTTTCAGGTGTAAACGCAGGGTGAGCAAACTTCCCCTGGGGCTGGGGCTGTTTCCATCCCAGAGCGATGCGAGCAGAGATAAGCTGTGCTGGAGGCAGGTCAGGAATGCTGAACAAACTGAACATGGTGAGGGCACCCAGAGCAGCCTGCCTGCGACCTCGGCCACTCCCGGCATGCTCCCAGGGCTGTCCTTGCTGGGGCTGTGGCTGTGGCTGGAACCTCTTGGCCCATGTCCCCAGACCAGAGATGTCCCACCTCTCCACGTCCAGCCTTGTGCCAGGAAGGAGCAAGCATGCTTGGTCACTGGGATTGGTGCCCTGGTGACCACGGTGGCTGCTGTGCAGGTGTTCTGGGGGGTGTGGGGGCAAGGGAGCACCAGCCAGACCCATGCTGAGGACCTTGCCCTGCGTGCCCAGCCCTGCCTCGATGGCAGCCGGGTGGGGCTCAGCACCTTTGCTGAGAAAAACCCAAGAAGCTGCAGCAGCAGCACCGAGGTGGTGGCTGTGAAGTGGAATTAGGGAATGGTCACCTCCTGCAGCTGGATGGAAACCTCCTCCCAGCAGAGGCTGGAAACCTCCATAGCTCGAAGTGGTTGTTTCCCACTGTGAACCCGGAGCCTTCATATTTGAGCGCTTGGAATATTTATTTTTTCGTGTTGCTTACTGACGGCGGGGAAGGGGAAATGAGTAAATCTTTATGCACGTTTAATCACCTGTTAGTGGAGGAGCTGCAGGGCACTGCCGCTTTGTGTCTGCAGATAAAAGGCTGCGGCTGGGCTTGCCAGGGAGAGGCGCTGGCACCGGCGCTGTGTGGGTGCCTGCGGTAGAGGCACCCCGGGCGAGGGGGCCAGGAGTGCTTTGATGGGATTATAACAAGGAGGGGATGATAAAGCAGCTTTCTCCCTGGAGTAGAAGGGGAGCTGATGCCCCTGGAAGCAAGGATTGGGGGGATTCAGCCTGGTGCCATGCAGGGTTCCCTGTGCCAGGATGTACTCTTCAGGCTCCTGGGAGTACGGCACAGAATTCCTGTCAGGACTGGTCCCGTGAGAAGAGCTGGGACTGCAGCCATCCAGTGTCACCAACATGGGGCCACCCATGTGGCAAAAGGAGCTGGCCAGGGCTGGGTACATCTGAGGGCTGCTCTGGGGCTGCTGTGCTCCCACCCAATCCTGGCAGTGATCCTGAATGGCCAGGCAGGGCCCTTGGACCACCATCGCCCCTCTTTAAAACAGGGGGAACTTAAAGAAAATGAAGGGTCTTCCAGGGGAAGCTGCATTTAATCAATATCCTTGAGGGCCTTGGCTGAGGGTCCCAAAGTGTTGAGGTATTCTCGCTAAAAAGGACAGTGTTTAAAGTGAATCAGCTGACAGGCACAAAAGAATAGCAGCCACTTTAATATTCTCCGTTTCATTCTGTACTTAAACCCCCTGTCAGTCTCCAGTGAGGAACAAGGAGAATTTATGATGAAAAATCAAAGTTGTCCATGAAAATCAAGGATGAGATCAGTGGGCTGATGGATGACTGGCACGCACACGCCCGTCGCCGTGGAGGTGCTCTTGGCAGGGATGGGAACTACGGATTCCTGCGCAGAATTGCAATGCCCTCCTCTTCCCGCACTGCTTCTGTTGGAATCCGGGGTGCCTTTGCTCCTGGGACACCTTCACTTCCCCCCACGGTTCTTCCCTGCATTTTGGGGAAGGCGCAGCCTTCCTGCCCCCTTCATCCCTGCCTTGCTGCCTGTAGGATCAGCTGAGGGAAGGGAGGGAAGGCTGGGCAGCCCTCCCGGTGCTGCCTGTGCCACACGGGTCCCCTGTCCCGGGCAGCGGTGACAGCCGTGCTCCGCCGGCACTGCGATGCCGGGGACCTGCGCTCCAGGCTAATTAGCGGTGCCGCAAAGTTCATCAATAATAGATCTCGTGGCGGCAGCTGATTGCCGGCTCGCGGCGGGTGGGCACGGGGTGGTAAATCAGCCTGATTGATTGTTGACCACTCCAGTTTTTCCAGCAGTAATTTAAAGCAATTAAAACGCCTCCCTCGGAAATTAACAAGGTAAATAGTGCCCCCCGCGGAGCCGCCTGCGGCAGAGGGACCCTGGAGATGCAGGGCTCCTGGAGACCCCGGGCAGGCATGGCCAGTGGCCATCCTTGTAGTCCTGGAGATCCCTTAAGCAGGGATGCACCCAGGGATGTGCCTGGAGCTCCTGGATGGACCCCGTGACACGGTACCCAGAGCAGTGTTGTGCACATGTGTGTGCAGGGTGTGGAACAGTGCTGGTCTTGGAAATGGCATGAATGAGCCTTGGGATTAAATCTTTGACTCTAGGGCTTCTACCCAGCAGGTATTAAGTAAAAATAACTAATTTTGAGGTACTGGAAAATACTGGATTTTCCCTTCAATAGGAATTGTGTTCAGCCTTCTGCTGCAGCTCCTGCTTTAATTGCACAGCCTATTCATCCTGCTGCAGTGGTATAAATAGAGGCTCCTTCACCCATGAAGGGTGATTATCTTTTATGAGTGTGAAGGATCTATAACTCTTGAGGTGCAATAGGAAGAAAGTGAGGAGAGACGGGGAGTCGCTCTGCATGGATCGGATACTCTGTCCTGTGTATGGGAAATGTTGACTTTCAACTAAAACCTGTTTTTCTAGAAGTAAGGATGGGGTACAGGTTCATTTCACACCAACTGCTGAAGCTTCCCCTGAGAGTGGTCACCCCACAGGTCATCCTGGCCTGCTGCTCTTGGGTGATGCTGTGGAGGGATGAGTGCAAGCAAAGGTCAAAGTGTTCAGGTGTGTCAGATGGCTCTGCTGGGGCACCTGTCTGCCAGCATCAGCAGGCTGGGTTGAATCCCTCCTGCTCACTCCTGCTTGCTGTTGCCTGGGTTTGGGTGCTCTGTGTTCCTACAGTGCTGGTGGAGGCACCTCCTGCTTGTTTATCCCCAGGGCTTCAGCAATGTTTTTGTGGCTGTAAGTGACCACTGTTGTGTATTGGCAAGCCCCTCTTTACCTGGAGGCATCAACAGTGTTTGGGGCTGTGCATGCTGCTGTGAGCTGCTGCTCCTTGGGGCCATCACTGTGGATGGTTGTGTTTTCAGGCATCGAGGTGTGTGACAAATATGTTTAACTGGAGAGGTTCCTTGCAATCCAAATGGCATCAGCCTTGCCCAGCCTAGGGAGGAGAGTCCAGGCCTGAAGTGTCAGAAATCCCAAAACAAACATGCTGATGCCCATTAGTAAATGTGTGCTGAATCTCCTGTTTTTACTCAGTATGTTTTTCTCTTTGGAAAGTGTCACAAAGGGAAGTCAATCCTGCCCAGTGGAGAGGGCGTTCATGGGATGCCATTTATTTTGAATAATCTACAGAAAGTCAAGGGAAGTTGTATGTTAAGAGTAATTTAATGAATTTAAGCTGTAATGCCCTACCTGCTCCAGTCAGATGCTGAATAGGAAGGAACGAAGTGCAATTTGTCAGGGCCTTGGTAACGGCGGTGTTGCCATTAAAAGAATACGATCTTACAAAAGAGGTAGGATGCGAAATCCAGCGGAGTAATTAAGCTACTCATCTAATTGAAAGTTCTATGATTTATTAAGCCATAAACCCCAATTCTTTCCACTTACTGACCAGGACCTACGATATATGCTATTGCCTGATGGATTCTCATTTCCAGCTGGGCAATATGCTCCTTAAAAACAGTGTTAAAAATGTCACCAAGGAAGGCATCCTTCATACCAGGCAAGTGATTTAGCCCCATCTGAAGTCTGCAGCACATCAGAGTTATTCCTGCAAAGGACCCCAGGATCCCATAATGGAATTGTGTGCTGGCACCTGTGGGAGCAGAGCTCTTCAGGGCAGGGGGTGGTGGCAGGGGGTTCAGCAGATGGTTTGTAGAGGTCACAGGGGAGATCAAGGTGTAACCACCTGCTCACACAGCAGTTAGTGAGGTACAAATGCTTCTACTGGTCATCAAAGCCTGGCCCTGTGCTGGTGGGACAAGGGCAGTGTGCTCCTGGAGGGGTGGATGCCGGGCTGGTGATGGGTACTCCTGGTTGTTCATGGGCATATTGCCACCCTGGACCAAAGCTGAGCAGCACCAGCAGGGATCAGTTTGCTTTCCTCCCTGTGCCATGCTGCAGTGCTTGACTCCAGGGATCTCTGGTGTGTCCCTGCAGTGTCCTGGTCCCACGATCAGCAGGAGCCATCGTGGGCTCCCCAGCACTTCCTTGCACCTCAGCTCCCTTGGAGCAGCCAGGATGTCTCTCCTCAGGACCACCTCTACCTTTGTCTCTGCAGTTTAGATTCTTTGGCCCTTGCCCTGTCATTCCCTGGGGTCACCTGTGCCTCTGTGGCTCCTGGATCCTCCAGTAGGCTCACAGTGATTGATGTCTGAGGATATTTCCAGCCTCCAAATATTTTTAGCTTGGAGGTTTCCTGGGCTGGATAAAAGTGTGTGTCTGGAATTGTAACGATAGATGGTGTTCTTTAGATGGGTGGATGTGGAAGTTGTTACACATTGCTTGTGTGTGAAAACACACCTGTGGGTGTTGGATTCCAGATATTGCTGACAGAGTGAATGGGAGAAAATGGGAACAGAGGAGGATTAAAGCAGGTGAGAGTTCAGTGATGATTTGCAATATCTTTCCCTCAGCCTCTCATCTGGACAGAAGCCTCTGGAGTTCTGTGCTCCTGATCATAAATGCAATGAACTCTTGAAACCTCACAGTGTCCCCGGTCTCCCCAGTTAATGCAGGGCTGCTGCAAGGTGGCTCTTTGTATTATTTTTTTCCTGTCAATTAGGTATTTCTTAGGCCATCTTTTCTTTAACCTGTACCGATTGCCTTAATTGACTTCCGCCTTAATTGGTAACAAATCATTTCCACTGAGCCCTTGTAGTTCCTCTATGTCAATTGGTTCAGCCTTCCCCTGGGAGTGTGTGTGAGCTGCTGAGCAGGGCTGCAGGAGCTGGGCAGGAGGTGCTGGTTCCTGTCCCAGCCATGTCTGCCGCATCAGCTGTGACTTCCCCAGCTGGGTGACTGCCCAGTGTCACACTGGTGTCCAGAGCCATTCCCTGGTGGTCTCTGGCTGGTGGCACAGAGGTGACTGAGTTTACCCTTGTCACTGCTTTCCCCAGATGCTGCAGTTGCACCTGGAGCAGGAAAACTTGAAATCCTGAGAGGGAGAAGGTAGTGCAGCATATGACAAAGTTGGGGTTGAAATCTCAATGCACACTGTAAATCAAAGGAAAAGTATCTTAGAAAAACACCCCTCTCTTTGACATTCTTGCAGGGAGTTCAATTAGCTGTAACTAGAATATTATGTGATCTGTGCTGTTGAAAATCATAACATAAAAGGTTTGTTTTCCTTTGCCTGCATATGAATATACTTACAGCATCTCTTTGTGCTAGTTGTTGTTCTGAAAACTGCAGCTGACCTCCCAGAACACCCAGACACAAAATCTGGGGCTGCCCACAGCAAGTGGAAAGATCCTTTGCGCCTGAGAGAGGTCTTGCTTGGGTGTGATGAACAGGAGAGTTAGGTTGCAAGGTAATGGACACGTCTGTCCCCTGCAGCCAGCCTGCTCCGTAGCAGATGCGTCTCCATGGAGCAGCTCATCCCTTTGGGATGCTCTCCCATGACGGTCAAGCATGAGAGTCTCACCCTATGGAACTGTGCAACACCCATCTGGTGGGTGAGAGAAAACTCATGTTGCCTTTTCTAAAGAGGATGAAATCCTGGCCCAACAGCAGTCCCTGGGAGAGCTCCCTTGGGATTGTGCGGTTCAGCGGGGAGGAGCCCAGCCCTGTCCCCTCGGTGTGTCTGCAGAACGAGCACTGCAGGCAGTGCATGAGCTGTCTGTGAGGCTGGGGTTACCTGGTGCCTTGGCTGAGCTGCCACTTCCTTATTTATCCCATTTCTGCAGCAATCACACCCGAGCAGCGTGTTCACACTGGCTGCAGCTGGCGGCGATCCCCGCTGCTGGGGCGTTCGGTGCCGCTCGCATTCCCAGCGCCGCTGCAGGATCAGTCACGCTCCTCCAGCGCTGCCAGGCGTGTCTCGGCGGGATGAGATGCTCCCCTCCCAGCCCCAAAACTCCTCCCTTGGCAGGGGATGAGGGAGCTCATGGGACTGCTGCTCCAGGTGCCTGGTGGGTCAGGAGCTGGCTGATTTCCTCCTGCCCTGCAGGTACAGGCAGTGGGACACGGCACGCTGTGGTTGCTGACTCAAGGGTGTGGGGTGAGTGTGTGCTGTGCTGAGCAGAGTTCTCCCCTGTTTCTCTGGGGAGAAACACTGTGCTGTGACCACCCTGACCCCTGGGAGGACTTCTGAGTACTGGCGCCCTGAGATTTAGTGGGATGAGCTCTGGGCTCTGGGCTCAGCAAGGCTGGAGCTGGAAACCTGGAAAACATGGGGGTTTTTCTCTCGCTGTGTCAAAGAATGTTATCCTGTCATTGCTCTAGACCAGATCCCTGCATCCACTCCTGCCCAGCCCTGATCACCCAACTCCATGTCTTCTAGGAGAGCCTGGATGAGGATGATCCTGAGTCCTCCAAGGTGCAGCCTCCTGACTGGCCAGACAGCAGGGTCCTCTGAGCAGCTCTTGGGTTTCCAAGGGTCTGGAGATGTAATTCCAGCTGCAGTGGTGGTGACAGACTTGCAGGTGAAAGTGTTCCCAACTCCTCCAGGGTCATCCATACCTCATAGGCAGAACAGAATCATTTGAAAGGAGTTTGCTGCCAGAACAAGAAATGTCCAACACCTTCCATCTTGTGGAGCTGTCTGCCTCCAAAGCCAGTGAAATTTCTCTTATGAGTTGTCCAGATTGCTGCCAATGCATCCAGTTTCCTTGGAAAATGCTTTGAAAAGGAGTCAGGAAGGACCACCCTGATTAGAGGGGCAGCCCTTGACTCCCTTTCCATGAGCTCTGCTCTGGCACTCAGTAGCCTCCTGACAAAGCATGGATTTCCTTTGGAGGGGAAGGGAGGTCTCTCCTCCCCATCGCAGGGATGACTCGTGGTATCAAAATAGCTGGCAGTAGAAAGGTTTGTGAAAACAATCCCTGCAAAGCATTTTCTCTGCTGCAGCTGGAGCAGTCCCAGCAGGAGCCTCGCCTCTCAGGAGTCACAGGCAGGGGCAGGGGCCAGACTGGAAGCTGTGTTCCCAGCCAGCAATAATACAGATGGAAATGCCAGGAGCAGCTTTGCAATCGTGCTGCCGTGAGGTGTGATGGAGAGTCCAGAAAGATGAATAATCACCTCTGAAAGGACTGCACGGGTCAAACAGGGGAGATGCAATCCCGAAAAGTGCCCTGCGGTTCTGCTGGGGTGTCCTGCCTTGCCTAGAGCACATGGCAGGGTTTGGGAGACTGTGAGCTTGGGAGCCTTTGTAGGGATCTGCCATTAGCAGAGGTGACAAATGAGCTTTCTGCTGGGTGCCGAATCACTGAATCACCACTCTGTGACCCCTGGTGATGGCCCAGTATTGCATCCTACGTGTCCTTTCCAAAGCTGAGGAGAAAAGCTGGCACCATTCTATTTGCTGGACAATTACTATGTGTGCTCTTAAAGAGCTTTCCTGCTTCAGCAGCACTTTAAATCCAAGAGACAATCTGAGTTTGACTTGGCCGAGTGACAAAGGCCATTTCCTTTCTGATTAGCCCGGTTGTCGCTTGGCTTTCCTCCCTTTCCATCCATATCTGCTCATGGAGGTCTCTGTCTGAGGACATTTGGGGGGTTTGCAGCTTGCAGAAACTTGGTGGATGAAGTACATAATCTGGGCTATAATTAATGTTCGTTGTCATCATCTTGCTAAGTATCTGCAAGTATCTTGCTAAGTTGGAAGACCTGCCATATTTGCCTTCAGATGGTGGGAAGTGCTCTTCAAGAGTTCCCCAAGGACTGGGGCCTTCAGCTGCAGCTGCTGAGGGATGGGGTGGGCAGTGCTTGCAGATGGGGATTTGGAACCACCCTTGGCCAAAGCCTCAGGGCTCCACCCGGCTCCTGAGAACAGCCCAAGAGGAGCAGGAATGTCCTGTTCCTTTGTGCAGCAGGCACTGGGGTGAGGGGTCTCGTGTCCTTGGGCTGTAGTGAGGACAGTCAGACTGCTCCAGGGCACAGGCCAAACCCATCCTGTCCTTGTGCAGGTCCTGTGGCTCCTCTGTGCCCACAGCCCTGCTGGCACTGTGGGCACCATGGTGTTCCCTGCCATGCTGGCCACCCTGCCTAATCTGTGTGGCCCCAAGGTGTGAGCTGAGGCCGTGGGAGAGTCTGAGACCAAGAAATGGTGCAGATGGTGGGGCTTGACTGGGGTCACACTTGCTCTTAGCTCCCCTTTAAACCAAGACACTGTGAAGAGCTGCTGGTGCAGGCCAGTGGGAAAAGGCCATTTGGGCTTGTGGGACTTTGTCTGCCACAGCCCAGCCTGGCTGGTAGGGCAGAGTGCTTGGCAAGTGGAGGCCTGGGAGGGAAGAGGAGTAATTAATATGAAAAGCTGGAAGGATGAATGCACTGAGCAAACCTTCTGCTTTAGTCTTTTGTTTTTTCCTTTTTTGAGCATTATCCTGCAGATGGATGAAAGGGCAGGCCTGGAAACCTCCCCCAGCCTGGGGAGATCTGCTGCTTCAGTGCAGGATTTCAGTTTTCTAAAGCTGCAGTAATTCTTGTCTTAGGGAGGTAAATGGGGATTCAGAAGCTGAGGTGGGGAAAGTTTTGGAAGGCTAGGGACCAAACCCTCGATGAAATGCTGAGTTTTCCCCCATTCTTATGCCCCAGAAGGAGTTTTCCTGGGGGAGATTTCAGCTATCACCAGACTCAATGTGTGTGTTCTTATGGCTTTTTCCCTGCCTAAATGCAGGGAGCACAATCCAGGCCCCTGTGCTGTGGTCCGGGGATGGTGCCAGGAGCAGGACGGTGGAAGCTGCTGATGGCATTGAGGCCTGGGAGAAACAATTCGTGATAAGGCAAGTCCTGACCTGAACTTGTGCCCAGCAGTTTTCAGTGAGAAGGGAGCAAACCTACTCAGTGGTGTGAGAAACCTCGTCAAACTTCCTTGTTTAGTTTTCCCACAGCCCTGTGCTTCCTGCTTGCCCTGGTGCTGGAAGTACTGAGATAGCATCAGGGGGCTGTGCTGGTGGGATCTCTGTCCAGGCAGGAGCAGGATGTGCCAACCATCCCCTGGGACAGCCCTGCGAGCATGGGAAGGGCTTGGGAGGCTGCTCTGGAGCAAGGGAGGCTGCCCACTCCCTGGGGTTATTTTCAGGATCAGATCCTGGCTGTATGATAAACCTGAGCGAGGGCCACAGGATACCTGGGGGAAGGACTGCTGCCCTGGTTACAGGAATTAGCTTTCAGGGCGATGGTCCCTGCCCAGCAGGAGGGTGTGTGGTGCCTCCACAGACTGAGATTATTGGAGGGGGAAAAGGGTGGGACGCGAGTCTGGCCCTTCCTCCCCCTCCACAGGTCATGGGCTGTAAATTGGCGCAGCCTTTCTGGGCATAAGGAAAAATACCAGTTGCCTGCCAAGGAAAACAATAGGTCTTTCCACTGTTGAGCCACGTCCAGACAGTCTGGGCCTGTGTCCAGCCCCGCACTGGCGCTCAGCTTGGCCTCCCCTCGCCAGAGCTTTAATGGGAAGGAAAGGAGAAGCAGCGGAGAGTAATGAAACAGAGGAATGTCTGTGACATTTTTCTAAAAAGGAAAAATGTGGAGTTTCCAGTCAAACTGAAAGACTTATTGGGTTCGCTGGGAGGCTAAGTCCAGCTCCTTAGGACAAACTGCTAGATAAGGAAAACAATTTAGTCCCAAGTAATATTCACTTCAGGATGGCCTAGACTCTGCCAGAATCTGTTTTGACTGCACCGTGCTCATTGATTTTTTTTTCTTCCCAGCTCTTCAGCAAATGTGGCCCTGCTGGTCCACTCTGGAGAGCCTGGATGGTGGCTGTGTGCCCTGCGCTGTGGTCACTGGCACAGGACCCCAAAAAACCAGCCTCAGCCAGCCAGCAACATCTGCCAGAATCATCAGCTGGGCAAAGGTTAGGCTGAGCACTGAGGGCCAGCAGAAGTGGCTGAGTGGCACAAGGGGTCCAGGTGCTGCCTGAGGGAGGGCAGGGGAATGAGCTGGTGTTGCACTGAGAGCCAGAAAGGTTTCTGCTGCTCAGGGCCTGCTGCCTTTGCACAGGGTCCCCGAGAGTCCTGTGACTTCTGTAGTGGCACAGCATCTACCAAACACTGCCTGCTGCTTGCCCAGCACTTGCCCACTCTCCTGGACTTGGTGTTCCTGAGGCATCTGGCAATTCCTGACCCAGCAGCCGCTGCCTCGTTGCCCAAAAGCCACAGGAGTTTGGGAGCACTGTTGATCCCCAATGGTTGACTAATAATTGGAATTTCATGGCACACTCACAGGGTTTGTGCAGGACTCACTGTGCTGCCATGTATTTTATCTGGGGTCTGGCTGCTGGCAGGTTCTTCCTGCAGTTTTCTGGGGCTGTTTTATACCATGCCATGCTGGAGCGGGGCTCACGAGTGTCTGAGTGTGCTGGGGACATTCTGTCTGCTCTGGAAGTAGAGGGCAGCTCAGGAGCAGAAACTTGGGGGGTCCTTGCAGGAACAAGCAATTAATTACAGGAATGGCCAGACATCTTGCACACTTTCCCTTGCTGGTCTGGCAGTGCTGTGTGGAGCAGGGACAGGCAGCTCCTGCTGCGAGAAAACATATGAAGAGTCCAGTATGATCAAATTTTGGGCCTGGTTAGGAAGCGTAGCACAGTTGGTGCTGTGTGTTTCAATTTTTTTGAAGATGTTTGACATTTTGCCCAGAGAACCTGTAGCTAATAGCACATATTATGTGGATTAAAAATTGGCTTAATGACAGATTTCAAAGTCTGGTCAGTAATGGCAGTGTCGCTCCCTGTGGTGTTCCCAAGGAACATTCTGACATGATTTAATGTGTGATTTAACAACAATGATGGTAAAAACCTTTGCTGGTAGTGCCTGCAGATGACACGGAGATGGGTGGTGTCAGCAGTGAGGACAGAGCTGTGACTCTCCAGGTTCAGTGGTCACAAGCCAGTGTGATGCATCACCACAGAGCTAAATGCAAGGTGACCCCCCAGAAATGAGGGGGGATCCCCAGTCCCTGTGGATGGGATGCTCCCATAAAGCTCTGAGCCAGCAGCAGGTATGGGGGCATGTCAGCTAACACCAGGACTTGGGGGTTTGGTGTAAATCTCCCCTCACCTTGCTGTTGTTGCTCCCTGTCTTGGGCTGTGCCATGGACTTTTCAGCTTTTAGATGAATTTTCCCAATATGGGGCTGAGTTTTGGATTTTTTTTGTTGAGTTTATTCCTCAACAAACCCGTGTGACTTCTTTGCCCATCCAGAATGCTGTAACTCCCAGCCTTTCCCAAGCATGGACCATGTTTGTGGGTGAAACACTCCCCATTTGTGTTTCTCTGTGTGTTCCCCCTGTGCCCCTCAGATGGAGAAGAGGGTCTGCAGCCAGATTCCAGCCCCCATCTGAGCTGTGCCTTGTTCCTTGCAGCAGAGTGGAGTGAGGCTGGCTTCAGCTGGAGGGACAGAGAGGAAAATCCAAGCATGACAATATTCCCTCTGAGGGCAATTACTCTCAACAGGCAACAGCCACAGCATGAATTCTGGCACCTTGAACCCTGCTCTTCCTCCCTGGGCTGCTTGGAGGGTTTGTCTGATGCAGAAAGTGAACTCCCTTGCTGGAAGCCCATGTAGCCTCAGCGATAGCTACAGGGATCTCATCAAGAAGGAATTTCTTGGCAGGGGATAGGACCTGTCTGCCATATGGTTTCCATGTTTGGAGCAGAAGGTGATCTGTGGAAATGGAAGGAAAAAAAATTCTGAACTTCTGTGGCTGATTTTCACTAGAGACTAATTGTTGAGTGCAGCCCCGTAGAGGGACCAGGGACAGGGCTGACCCTCAGCCCCAGCAGCTCCCAAGGCATTTCTCGCAGTAATGCTTCAGGACCTCCTCTACAGAGCATGCTTATCATCAGGAGACTTTAGATTTGACAGCTCCAGTATCTTTTTGAAGGGCTTAGACAATAAAAAATAAGACAATAAAATGTAAAACTCTCCAGAGTGTAAAATGTATAAATGATGGTCACGTCCTGCCCGGCTCCAGCTTCCCTCTGCCCCCCTGGCCTGCACTGCAGGAGATGCTGGTCCAACAGCATCTCCTTTCAAAGGGAGAACCTTGACTGGTGTTGGGGAGACGTCGACTTTGGGGCTGCATCTCTGAAAAATCTGTTTTCCCTTAGTGTAAGGAAAGCTGGGAGCAGCCTGCTGTGAGGAGATGCCTTGTAATGGACTCATCTGCCACCTCTGCTTTTCTGACGTCCTTTACTTCAGCCTGAGGAGGTGGAACATGTGCTGTGACCTTATCTGAGGTTTCTGCACTCTCCCACCTTTCTCCTAAACCTGGTGCTAGGCCAGTAGAGAATATTCCTGGGGGCATAATATCTGACTAACTGGATAGATGAACAAATCTCATCTGCCTCCTGTAATGGTTTGTCTCAGAGAAATGCTCGTTTACCTAAAATCTGAGCCAGGAGAGTGAAGCTTATGTCCTGAAAGTTCTGGAAGCATGGGAATGGCTCAGCCAGAATTCCAGGAGTGCTCTGCCACAGACACATGAATTTGTCCCATGTGCAGGGGGCAGTAAGAGCTCCCCAGGGGAGGGCACAGGCACCATGAGGCTGTGAGGAGCCATGGCCTGGAGCTGAGGGTGAGAACCTGCTGTGCCACTTGTGTACACATGGGGAGAGATGTGAGACTGAGTCTGAGGGCTTGGGCTCAGCACGACACTCCTCTGCCTGGCTGAGAATTCATCCTGCTCTGCGAGGGCCTGGATCGCACAGCGCAGCTTCCAACTGGCAGCAACAAAGCAGGATAAATGGCTGAGCAGATGCAGAAGAAAAGTCTCTCTGTGCCTGACACACAAAGACACTCGCTAGTCTTGAACAAATATTTAGGCCATTTCTGTTGCCAAAATCATCACAAGGACACATGTTTGCAGCAGAGCTGTGACCCATGGTGTCCTCAGACCTGCAGCTCAGAGCCTGGCCAGGGCAGCAGCTGAGCTGTGTGCCCAGCAGGGAAGGGACATGGAGCCCTGGGCAGGAGTGGTAGTGGTATTGGGGATAGGATTTTCTGTGTGAGCCTGGGCCTGGCAGCTGTTGGGCCCTGTGCTTGTGGAGGTGGTTGGGATGCTGCTGCCACAGCCGAGTCACCATTCCCCCGTGCAGGACCACAGGCTGTCCCTGCTGAGCCAATCTCCGTGGCAGGAGCCAGTGATCCCTTGTGTGGGATGGCTGCTCAGAGCCTTGAAAAGTGCTCTTGTACCTTCCCCTGCTGCTCCCCATCCCCAGTAAGGAGCAATGCCTGTGCTGTCTGTTCCCAGTGTGCCACAGGCTGGTGACAGCTGATTCTCTGTGCCCCTTCTATGAGTCACCACTTGGTTGGGAAGTTCTTGCTTGTTCTCATCAACAGAAGGTTGTGCCCTGGCATGTTGCTGCTGTCTTATGGGGTACCTGCCCAGAACCTGGGATGAAGCTGGAGCTGGGAGCTGCCCAACTTTCTGTGAGAGGAGGGGACCTCCCCTTTCCCTCCTGTGGGCAGAGTGAGAACCAAAGTGGCACCATGTGGCTGTCCTTAAATGTCTTGCCTCCATTCTGATGGAAATGTTGCTAATCAGCAATGACTAAGGAGAGCCAAGTAAAGAGCAGTTGGTGTATTTGAATTCTTTTGACATCTTTGCAGTGTTTCTGTAAAGGCATGGAGTGTTTTAAAACATGAAACGTAACATCAAAACAGTAAAAGTAGATCAGAATGTTCTGTCTTGCGTTTCAAACAATGCCCTGGAAATTTCCAACTCTGTCCTGTTTGTCCCACTGCTTGCTGGACTCCTCTGGTTGCCATCCTTCTGCTGTTTGTGATGGCAAAGCTATTTGATTTTTCCTACTCACGGGCATCGATCTGGAGGCATTTAGCATATTTTGCTAAAATAGTCTCTCCAAAAGTTTCCTAGCGCGCTCAGGCAAAGTGGAAACATTCCGGTTCCTTCTATGGGTTGGGCTGCTCTGTCCTGTCGGAGGCAGGAGCCCTCCCACCGTCCCCCAGTGCAGGGCAGGCAGAGCCCGCCCGGGCTCGTCCCAGGAGGAGCGCTGGGCTCCAGCCAGAGCTCAGCTCCAGTAGTTCCAGCCCGGGACCCAGAACCTCTCCTGACTCGAGGTCAGACAAAAACAGAGCTCCCTCCTCCTGCTCTAGTTCTGGCAGGCAAATTCCATCACTGCACAAATATTTTGGCAATCAGCAATAATGGAAAAGGAAACGCAGAAGCGTCCAGTCCGTCAGGAATTCTGCAAACTAGGACACAGTGAGCAGGGCGAGTGGCAGGGCTGGGCTGGGCCCTGGGCAGTGGCTCTCCTGTGGCTGCCAGCCCCAGTCTGGCTGCTGGCCCCGGGCATTTGTGGCCTGAGCGTGTGATTTGTGGCCGCGGGCCGCGCGGATGGAAGCGGTTTGTGCTCTGTGTGCTTGCAGCAGTGTGGGGTGGTGTGTGTGTATTTTGGTATCTATAAACAAAGCAGCTCAGGAATGCCTTGATACCAAAGGTTGTTTTTGGCTTTGGATCAAATACTCAGCGTCTAGTTTTTTTGCTTTTTCTTTTCTTTTTTTTTTCTTTTTTCTTTTTTTTTTTTTTAAAAGAAAAAGTTCAGCTGTTGAAAGTGAGGAAAAGGAGCTTCTCACTCATGTGATTCTCATGTGAGTCAAAAGGGATAATTTCCAGGTCTTTGGAAGCAGTGGATCTCTCAGCTGTGGTCAGGGGCAACTGAGCTGCAGGTGGGGGCTCCTCTGGCCAGAATTTCCTGCGGGCACCCAGCCCAGCAGTGGGAGAAGTGGGGATCCCCATGGTGGGTCTGAAACTGGGAGGGTTTCAGAATGAAGCACTCTGGGGACTGATGGGTGCCTTCCTGCAGCCCATCCACCACCAGCTGAGCTGCTGTGGGGGCACTGTGCTGTTGGTGCTTTCCTCCATCCCACCAGGTCCTGGTGAAAGTGGGGCTTCTCCCACTGGGGCCAGCTGGAGCCACCCCTGCCCCAGGCACTGCTGCTTGCCAGCCCGTGGCATCCCGGGTGGTGCTGGGGCTGCCTCTTGAAATAGATGTTGTGACACCAGACAATAATATCCATTTCCCTGGTTTGAGGAGCTGGATTCTTGTGTTTCGTGCTATTTTGGTATTCATTTCAGTTTTTATCATTTTAAGGTTCATGCGTTTCTAATTGTCATGAATACCATGCTAAAATTAATAGTTCTATGGTTGGTTTATTACATTTAGTAAAATTATGGGCATGTAATGTTTGCCAAGAAAAGACGCAGCAGAGACTTTAATCATGTAAAGATGATAATTTAGTTGTTACACTTGTTGAAATGATGGGATTAATTTTTTAAAAGTTTGCAAACTAGACAAGAAATGTAAAACATTAATTTAATCAGACAAGCCAGCTAGTGAGTGAGTGGTCCCCCCAGGCTGGGGAGGAATGCTGGCATCATGGCAGGGAAAGGGGCACTGGACAGTTTTATAGTTATGGGAGTTGTTATTCAGGCCAGACACTCTGACTTTCTTTGATGGAGTTGGAAAACTTCAAAACGCAGCATTCTCCACGTCTCACTCCTGCCTGCACCGTTTCTAGGTATGAGCTCGTAGGTTCTGCACACAGAACAAAAAATGATTAACAAATCAAAAGCTCTGCATCTGGAGGAAATGCTTTGGTACCAAAAGGAGCCAGCTGATGCTCCAACCCCAGCCCTCTGCCCCAAGCTGGTGCCTATGGCTCATGGGGAGGTGTGTCCTGCATGGGAGCTTAAACCTTGATCCTGGAGGTCTTTTCCAGCCTTAATAATTCCATGATTCTGGCTCCATGCAGGCTTTTCTGTCCTCCCCAGGGTGCAGGGACTGCTGTGCACGTGCTATGGGAATCTGGCCACAACTTTAGCCTCAATTTTGCTGAACGTTTTGTGGCAGATTGTCAGGGAAGGAGAGAAAAATGTAAAATAAGTCTTGTTTACTATAGATGATGATGTGGCAAAGTAACTCAACAGCCAGTTTGCAGAAGTTTATGACAATAATCATGACTATGTTTTATAAGTGTATAGCAATGTGAGTGGACTCAATTCTGGCTGAATTTAAATAATATGGCTTTGTGCAGCAAAGTCTAAATCAAATGGCTGTAATTTATGCTGAAATGTGCTACAGGATGCATTTAGTCACAAGTATGTGCTGATTGTAGCATTGTGCCTGATTTATGGCATTTTACTTTTTCAGATGAAAATCCCTACCAAAAATAATATTTAGAGACTCCTTTTATTTACCGAGCCCAGCAGTTTTCAGTGGCACTGCAGCAGAGGATTGCTTATCTTCCTTCCCTGGTTCCCAGCAGCCAGCCTGGAGCCAAGGGCTGGATGTGGCTCCCAGTTTATGGACCAGGAGAAGCGATGAAGGCTCAGTGGGAGCAGCTTGGAGCCTGCATCCCCATCCGGCTTTGATGCAGTTAAGTGTCCATCACATTCCGAGCCTGGCTAAGATTAATAAGAGTGAAGTTAATTAAACCATTCCCTCTTCATCTCCAGGGTGTCAGTGAGCCATGGCGGGTGTCAAAAGTAGGTCAGGGAGAGCAGGATGGATTTTATCCTCACCCCTGCGCTGTGGTTGGTGATGTGGATGTGGAAGGTATGGGTGCGTTCAGACCACGGAGCTGAGGGATTCATGTCTGCGAGCTCTGTGCTGACACACGAGATGCTGAGATCCGATCGCCTCTGACATTTGCCGAGTTCCCGGGCAGCGGGCCGGCCGGCGAGCCCGCGGGACCCACACGGCTCCCGCAGCTTTCAGCTCTCATTAAACCGGGCCCTTCATGGCTCCTGCCTCGGGGCCAGGGCTGGGCCCAGGCTCGGCGCCCTCGGGGCCCTGCTCCTGCCTTGCCCTGGGCTCTTGCCGTGCCTCGCTCGAGGTCTCCAGCAGCGCCAGCCCCTGAGGCCTGTGGGTGCTCCAGCAGCCAGCACTGCCAGGGCTGGGCACAGGGTGCCTCGGTGTGTGCCCTGCCCCGTGCCAGCTCCCCGCAGCGCTGTGGGGACGTGCAGAGATCCCACCAGCACTGTGGGGACATGCAGAGATCCCAGTAGTGCTGTGGGGACGTGCAGAGATCCCAGCAGCGCTGTGGGGACATACAGGGAGCCCAGTAGTGCTGTGGGGACATGTACAGATCCCAGCAGCACTGTGGGGACATGCAGAGATCCCAGCAGCACTGTGGGGACATGCAGAGATCCCAGTAGTGCTGTGGGGACGTGCAGAGATCCCAGCAGTGCCGTGGGGACGTGCAGAGATCCCACAGTGCAGGGGAAAACCGAAGAGGGCACCAGCTGGAGATCCCTGTGTGGGACCTGTGAGCATGCAGTGCATCCAGACGTGGGTCCTGGGTCCCTCCACTGCTCAGGGAGCAAAGGCTAAGCCAGAAACAGTGACAGGCCTGTGTGTGACCCTCTCCCCACGTCCAGCACGTGGGCACAGGCAGTGGGTAAAGCTTGGACGGGCATCTGTGCAGGGACATTTCTTGAGTGTGACCCCATGGCCTGAGTGGCATCCCTTCAGCAGCTGTACTGCCAGGAGTATTTTATATTGTCCCCTGTACAATCAAGCTAAGAAGCTCATTTATCATCACCACTGAAGGCGAGAGGCACACTTTGAGCACACTTGGCTTTGTTTTTTTGGAAATCACTGAAGAGGATTCTGTCATCAGGCGAGTGGGAAGGTTTGGGTGATCCTGGCCTTGCAGAATTACCTCAAGAAAGTGTCAAATCTCTGGCTCTGCAAGAAAAACATGTAATTCAGAGGCAAAAAGAAAGATTTATTTAAAGCATTTGAAATCCCTAAATAAATCATTTCAACTCATAATAGGTCCCAAACCATCCTAGGAGTGAGCACATCCATTTGAAGACTCAGGGTCCACAGTATTCCATCCTGCGTTAAAACTAATTGTGCTGAAAATTTATCAGTGATTTATTCTGCAGAGTTACTCCATTTGTAACTCTCCTTCCTGAATGTTTCAGCACCATTGTGTTTGATGATAAGAACTTGTTGTAGCAACCTCTGTCCCTAAACACTTGGAAACTCTTGTTTAAATAAACATGCAACTTGTGAGCAACATGCAGCTCCAATGTGTATCTTATTAAAAGCTGGCAGGAGTGGAGCCTCCTGGCTTTCTTGCCAGTGTTTGGAATACAGTAGCATTTTTACTCCATAGTAATAAATTTATGTAGAATGAAGGGCCATAATATTTGCTGTTTTGGGGGAAAATTTTTTTAGATAGGCGGAGTGATGGAAAATATTCCTAATAACTAGGAAACAAAATGAAGCAGGTAAATATTTAGGTTGTTAACGTTGCATCTGCCTTTCCCAGGGCGACAGAAGGAGGGAAGGAGCCATTTCCCAGCTCTTCCAAGGAGAGGCCTTGTGGCGAGTCATTCAAAGAGAATTGATTTGAAGCTTGCTCAAAACCAGACTGAGAATTTCCTCTCGCCCATCCCCATCCACCCTTTGCCCTTTCCAATCCTCCCCTTCAGCTTGTGCTGCCTCGCTCCAACCCAGCTCTCCTTATGGAAAGAACTTTTCCTGCTGTCTTTAAGTTAGTGTTTTCTAATTAGTTCACTATTAATTAAGGGGTTTTGATGTTATGATGTGAAAATTAGCTGGCAAACCAGACTGCCATTATCCGGAATTTGTGGAATTAAACTCAGAATTCCAAAATAACTTCTTCATTAATAATTCTGATTTTCCAGACATTACACAGAAACACTGGTGATTAGCAGAGGCGTGATATGTTCTCATTCATAGTATCCCCAATTAGCAGTAATTTAGTTATTAACTCTGGTGCAAACGAGCAGGGACAGAGCTGGGGAGCATTGACTTCTTTTTGCACAGGAATATTTTGCCACTGCTTTTAAGTCTTGTGTCCTGGGGAAGCTTTGTCTGCCCAGACCCTGTGTTTGCTGCAGGGGAAACCCTCTCCTTTGCAGGGTTAGAGGACAGGCTGAAGGGCCAGAGGAGATCCCCCATGGACCCCCATAGCTCCCCAGGGCAGCTGGGAAGCACTGGACACTGCCTGGTGCTGAGGCATTACTTGCTTCATTCAAAACTCGGCCAGAGTTCAAGTGGGCAGGAAGCTGGCCCTCTGCCTGGGAGAATTTGTCACAAGATTAAGGAATTAATGAGAAAATACAATATATTAAAGAATGAGAGATTTTGCTAACCTCTTACCTTGTCTTTGCCTTAATTGCCTTTAAAAATCATGGGATACAATGAATTATCATTGATTTTTTCAATGCCTTTTTATTTCTGAAGAAACCTGATAAGTGGCAGTGTGAGGTGATGGTTCAAAGGGACCCAGGAGATAGATGAGGTGGGCAGGATCACAGAGATCCCCCCAGGGGTCCAGGCTCTCTGGGTGACAGCACCAGTGTGTGGCAGAGCATTGTGGCTCCTCTGCCCTGCCCAGAGCTGCATGGGGACAATGGGGAGGTTGGTGCTGGGAGCAGGGATGCTGCTCACCCTCTAGGTGTGTGTCTCCTCCTTTGGCTGCTGCAAAGAGCCAGGCAGCCCTCTCTTCATGGCAGGGACTTCTGTTTAAAGCACATTGCCTCAGCTTTATTTTTATCCTAAATCTGATATTTTGGCCAATGTGACTTCTCTGTGAGCCAGTGTAGGAGCGAGCTGGAAGCTCTGCTACCTCTCACAATCATGTGTTCCATGTGCCTGCACAGCCACGTCCCCACAGACAGGATGGGGACCTTCTCCAAGCACTGTGGCTGTGCACTGTCCCCTCTGTGGGATTTGGGTTTATCCACCCCAGAATGAACAGCACTGCTGTGGCAATGCAGCTCTCATCCTGGGAGATTCCAGCCTTCGTTGCAAGGGAGTCCTGTCAAAACTTCAAGCAGAGACAGGGGATTTGTATCAGGAATGGAGACAAAAAAGCCCTCAGGTCTGTTCTCCTACTTACCAGAGGCCAGACGAGTGCGAGGATCCCTCTGGCCTGAAATGTATGATCTGTTATTAGAAAACACCTGGCAGTCTGACTGGCATGGCTGGGAAGGGACAAGGGACAGGGTAGGAAGGTTCTGAACTGAAGCTCTGTTCCCAGGGCCAGCCATGCACAGGGGTAGCCCCAGGCAAAGAGTAACCTCAGATTTAACAAACCTCACAGACAACAGCACATGCTCTGTCCAGAGCACGGCTTTCCAGGCGAGGAATGGCTCACATCTTTGGTTCCAGGCAGCAGGAATTTGTAGCTGCTTTCCTTTGCATGACACGCCTGGACAGTGTCCAGGTGAGACCGCCCTCCCTGTGGGCAGCAGCATCCTTGGGGTCCACCTGGTGTGCAGTACATGTTCCCCTCCAAGGCAGAGCCTCAGCCTCCTGCCAGCCCCTCCTGGAGTCTGCTTGGGAAGCCTCAGCCTTAATGGGATCATTTTCTTGCAAGCTGTTTTGGGAGGCTCACCCAGGCAGTCATATTTCTCTGCAGCAGCTGCCAGGGCTCTGCACCTCAGTGAGCTTCAGGCAGGACCATTGAGAGTTTAAATAATGCTTTATTCAGAGATAGATTAAGATAACTTCCTTCCCTCTGTTCTGCGGATATGATGTAATTTGGACACGTCTATGGAAGTTGGAATGAAAGAATTGTCTTGTGTGCATGATGAATATTCTAATTGAGAATAATATTCAATAAAGACCAAGACAGGTGCTTTCTCCTTCCTGGGATTCCTAATTGCTGATGTGTGACTGCAATTTGTATGTCCTCTTAAACTTCTTTCCAGTGGTTTCCCAGATTTATTACTGTTCCATACTACCGAACAAAAAGAATTTAAATTAGCCTTTGCCTTGGTATTTGATATAAGGTGGGTTTTGCTGCCCACATGCAAATTCCACATGTATAAAAGGTACCAATCAGGGGGCAAGCTAAATTTTACCCTGACTTTGGCAATGCCTGGGTCCCCTGCATCTGGTTTGTTCAGAGCTTTCCTGATGTAGTGGCTACTCCTGATGCCTTTCTGCTGTTTTCAGATTATTAGGTAGTTGCAGAAATCCTTCCATGATCCTCAACATCAGTTGCCAGAGGCAAGTCAAAGTATTTTGGAGTGGAGCAGGGAAATCAGACGTCTGGCTAATGGTGCTGACTTGAGGTGCTGGAGAGGAGACCCCCTTTCAATGTCCATGTAGCTCAGAAGTTAAAACCCAACAACCTGTTCTGGGCACATTTGTCATAGTACTGGAAATAGCTGGAGAATGGCAGCTGATTTTAGCAGTCTGGGTTTTGCCTGCCTGGGACTGTTTCCCTCAGCTTTCCACCTCTTCCTGCCAATCTCTGTTGGGAAATGTTGCCATGAAAAGACAGTGGAGAGGGAGATGGAAATAATCCTGTCCGGTTTGTCCTCCTTGTGGCTCATCCCATCAGACAGCCCTGGGGCCCTTCTCCACTCTGCTCCTTTCTTGAGCTGCATAACACCATGGGCTGGAGCTTTTCCTGGTTTCCTGGCCTCTTTTTCCTCCACCCTCTTGGTTTCCTCTGTGTTTCTGGCTGTTTTCTTCATTTGCAAACCTGGGTTTGTAGTTTCCCAGCACTCCAGTTCCTTGAGCAGTTGTGCTGACGGTGCAGCGAGCACAGGTCTCCCCGCAGACCACCTGGGAAACAGGAAACGCTCTGAACCTCTGGATTAACTGAAACACCATACTTAGGTCCCCCTTGACTTCTCCATTTCCAACTCCTGCTCTGACTTTGGGCCACCTTTAGTCCTAGCAGTTATGATCATGCTCACACACCGAAGTGGTTTGAGGCAAGCTGGAGAGCCCTGCATGCCAGGAGTAAGTGGATCTTCCTCTGGAAAACCTGGGATGTGCATTAAGGCTCTCATACAAATCTTCCCACTTTGTTGACATCTGATTTGACAGAAGCTCAGCTTCCTGTGTCCCTGCAGAGCAGAGGTGTGCTCACCAGGCAGCTCCTAGTGGCCTGGAACCTGCTCTGGGACTGGCACACTCTGCCTCCTCATTCCTCATTGTCACAAACTCAAATGGGTAGGAAATCTGTGATTTTGAGTCAAGAGCAGGAGATTCTTTCCAAGAACCATCTCCATGCTGAAGTTACCAGAGGCTGCACAGAGCTGTGGGGAGATTTGCCCTGCGTGCCTTGCCAAGGGTTCAGGCTCGGTGCTGTGAGTGCGCCCTCCCCACACCACCCTGCCACCCAAAAATGCACCCAGAAGCCATAATTAGAGCACTCAGAGGAGCTGGGTTCCTTGGTCCCGTGCACATTAAAGGAAATTGAGTGGAGCACCAACCAAGGCAAACCTTGCTGTCCTGAGAGGAGTGTGCGAGGCTGGGGGTGCTGCAGTGCCGGCCCCGGTGCGAGGAGATGGCCCTCTTCCCATTCATGTATTTTGTATTATAAAATGACTGCGGTTGTCATAGCAACATAAAGGGAGCAGATCTCATTACTGAGGCCTGGCCACATTATTTTCTCCAAGGAATTTCTTCTTTTCATTATTTTTCTCCAAAGGTCAGTTATCCTCTGAGGCAGGGTGGGAGATTCTGCGAAAGGTGAAGCATATTCATGGCAGAATTCCCCTGGTGGAATTTACAATCATTTTTCTTTTTTTATACTTGTAGAGAGATTTCTTTTAGTATAACATTTTCTTTTAACCCTTTCTATGGGAACCTGGCTGCTCCTCATATCCAACTGGGTTGGTAGCTAAGAAGCTTTGCACAGGGATTTGCTACAGAAAGCAGAGAATTAATGTCAAATCATGCTTTTATTATCACATAAACCGAAGTGTGTCGTGTTGCTTACGAGCATTTCACTGACTTTTTGTCTGCCTTTAGCAGCTGCACAAACTGCAGGAACTATTTCAAACTTTGTTCTGAAGCTGTTTCTTCTTGCAAAATAATTGTTATTGGGTGATGGTGCTGATGGTGAGGGAGCAACTCCGACCACCACATTCATCACTTTGAATATTGGGGTGCTCAGCTCAGCTGGAGATGCAGGAAAATATATGCACAAAGAGGGTATACTTGTTCAAGAAATGACTGGACGTGGCATTCAGTGCTCTGCTCTAGTTCACAAGGTGGTGAAAATTTGACTTGATGACCCTGAAGGTCTTTTCCAACCTAAATGATTCTGCCATTTTTAACTGTGGTATTTCATCAGGTCCAGAATTTCACACAAATATCCCAGTTCCTTTTTGAAAGAAATATTTCTCATTACCTGATTATTAAATATTTTAAACAGGCATTCCAGCTCCAAATGGCAACCTATATTTTCGAAGTATGGTCTAAAAGAATGATAACGCCCAACCAAAGAGAGAGGAACGCAGATTGCACCCCTGTGGGGGGTATCCATGAGGTCAGGTAAAAGACCTCTCTGGCTCTCCAACATTTCACTTAGAATGTTGACAAGGATGAAGATGTTTTTCAACTTTGCAGAGTTTTCAAGAGTTGCTTGTCCTGAGATACGAGAGAGAACTTGGACATACAAAAAGAGAATAGCTGTGGATTGTCTTACAGGATGCAGAGCCTTGCGTATCTCAGAGTTTTGCAAGAGGATATATGGGCCTTTATGCTGTACAGAAATTGTCTT
Organism: Passer domesticus; assembly: GCF_036417665.1. Taxonomy (NCBI): domain Eukaryota; kingdom Metazoa; phylum Chordata; class Aves; order Passeriformes; family Passeridae; genus Passer; species Passer domesticus. Next base: position 8,981,424 of record NC_087490.1, read on the forward strand.
TCTCTTCACAGGTGTTTGTAAATAATTGTGTGATATTACACAGATAAGGGATCTGATACCTCACTCACACTTGTGTCACTCGTGTAGCATTAATTCCATGGGGTCAAAGGGAAGCAATCCCAGCACAGGATTCTGGCCTACTGAACTGTACAGCACAGCCTTAAGAAAGGAATTTGGTTGTATATCCTCCTGTTGTTTTAAATTTCTTTAATTTAATACAGGTAAGCCTTACAGTCCTTGTATTACAGTGAAACAGTGTGGAAATGTATCATGTCTCTTCCCCACTACGAAGAGAACATGTAAGGAGCTCGCAGTGAGCGGGAGAGGCTGTGGGGAGCATATGGCCGTCAAGGCTTTGCTCATTAGTGGAAATCTGCCTGAAAATAGGATCACTTTCTGCTATAAACTTCAGTCATGCTGAAAGCCAGGATTTCCCAGAACGGCTCCTTTGTGTGTGGCAGCGCGCCGGAGCGCGTGTTCAGCGGGCTGCCAAGGAGGGAAGGCAGGAAAGCCTTGTGGTGGCATGCATGGTGCACAGAGCCATCTTCCAGGAGCACTGGCTGGACATGGCTGGCGTGACACTCGTGAGGTCTTTGCCAAACCCATCAGCTCCCATGGTCACTGATGAATTCTGTGCTAGAGATACCCCTCTTCAAAATGTCCTTGGCATTGCTCGGAGCAGGGTGGCTTCATGGGGATCAGAGCAGGTTGAGAGGGAAGGAGCTACTTCTGACCCCTCACAGCCTCTCCTCCTTTGTCATGTCTGGCAGGCTGCACAGAGCAAGGGTCAGGGTAGAGGGGTCAATACTACTGACCCACTCCAAAGGTGTCTTTCAAAAATGAATGGATTCTAATGAATCCCCAGCTATGAAAGCAGCAACAATGCCTGGCCGTTTCACAGCCCTTTTCGTCCCGTGCTCATCATGGTTTAGCACTGTCGGTGCTCTCAGTAGCAGGGGCAGAGTCAATGCTGGGACTTCAGTTTAGATGTCCATTTTCTGTAAATCACATTTTGCATGCAAAATGAGTGTTTGTATATGCAAATGAGCAGGCATCTAAGTGGCCATGTGTGGCTGCTAATATCTACTTTGCATGTTCGCTGATGGTAACTGTGCCTGGTGAACAGGAGCGTGTGAATTTGCGTATAACCACCACGGGCACGTGCTCCGTGGTAGCAGAGGAAACCCAAGAAAATCGAAATGTGCCTTGGTTTGAAATGATTGAGGCAGCCCTGGGTGTTATTTTACAAACAGATCAGCTGAGGGCTAGACTGTACCAGTGAGCTTCAGGAGGGTGCGACGCTCGGTTGGGAAGCCCAGCAGAGGTAGGATTTGTGCTGAGCACATCCATCCTGTACTGAGCACATCCATCCCAGCCCAGCCTGGCCACTGTGGATCCCGTGATGCTTGGCTGCATCTGCCAGGTGATGTTGCTGTGCAGCGTCTTGCTTCGGTTCCTCGCGGGCTGAGCCGCTGCCTGGCTTTAATTGCGGGCTGCAGCAGGTAGATGGTGTCACATCACACGCGCCTTGGAGCGAGCCGGAGTGCCTGGAATATCTGATGAACACAGGTTATTATAGGGCTTTTAACTGTGCATTTAGCAGTGGTGGATGTAAAGCTTTTAGCTTGCACTCCTGTTTATTAATTAATAAAGGGCTCTGTTCCGACATTACTTATGTCCCCCCGTGTCTCGTCAGAGCTGCAGGGCTCATTGCAAATGATAAGAGGCCCAATGCACTTCTCATGAAATTCACTTAAAGCTGGCAGCCGGCCCTGCAACCGCGTGCCAGGATTCCGCTCTGCTCCTCTCTGGCAGGCTCTCCTCCAGGACCCCTTCACTGCTCAGCTTTTGCAGTTGGCACAGGCAGAGGGATGCTGCGACGTGGGCAGCTGGGCAGAGCCAGGGCCAAAGCCATTCCCTTGAGGGCTGTCCTGTGGTCAGCAAGGCTGAGCGAGGCTCTTCTGAGCTGTCCTCACACATCTCCTTCCAACTTCCTAGAGGGATGGAAGATTTAGAGATTTAAACTGGCACAGGGTGTCCTGCAGACATATGGCATGGGGTGCACATGCCATGGTGGGACAGGAGTCAGAGGTAGCATGGGAGCAGGGCAGTGCCAGCAGCTGAGGTGGCAGCTTGGGGACTGCCTGGTAGAGCCCCCAGTTCCCACACAGGAGAGTTGATGGAGCAGGAGGGTAAAAACTACAGGAAAGGAAGAGAATCCCTAAACTCTGGGCAGAGTGCTGCCGGGTCCTGATGTGTTTAATGGTGTTATTTAAATGCATAATTTCCCATCCCACCCAGTCCCTTGGTTCTGCCCAGGCCTGGAGGACTCTGCTTTGGGACTGCAGCATCTCTCAGCACTGAGGACAGGTGCCTGTGCTGGGCTGGAGCTGGAATCTGCAGGATCTGGTCCCACAGACATGGCAGGGGATGTGGCTTCGGCAAATGCAGTCCCCAGTATTTGGCACCACGGGGGCATCTTGCCAGATTTTCAAGGTGGTTTGAGACTGTGGTGCTGAGGTCTGGGGCTGAGGGTCCTCTTTTATGGTGAGAGGTGCCTCAGCAGCTCCTCTGGCAGCGGATGTGGTTGGGACTTGCCCAACTTGCTGTAGGCACTGGCAGCTGCTGGTGCTCAGCTTCTTTGCAGCCTCTTCTCCCTCTTCTCTTTTTTTTTTCTTTTTTTTTTACCCTGACTGGCTTGTGGTGGGCCAATAACTCACAACAGAAACATCTTCTTCTGATTAGGATCTGTTGAGGTATTTTTGTATCTTTAGCTCTAATTTGGATGACAAATCCCCCATAGCTGTGATAGCGGGAAGGGAAATGGGCACTGCTGGTTTAGGCAGGATGAAGTGGTGTGATAATGTGGTGTTTGTGCTTATTGCAAACATGTGTGGAATGGAGAGAGAGCCTCTTTGCCTAAAGCAGCCCTGGGTGCTCTGCTCCAGAATCAGTATGTGAGCAAGGGGTGAACCCAGTGGGAGCTAGAGAAACTCTGGGGTGTTATCCCAGAGAAGTGCCCCATCCTCTCCTTGCCTCCTAGTAGAGCCTGAAGGTAGATTTTTATTTTAAAAGGTTGCAGTAGGAATATTCAGGGCTTGGTGCTCTGTTTCCAGAACTGACAGGTGAGGCTGGGGGAGCTGGGGGCAGCCAGCTGGCTCCTGCCCCTTGGTGCCAGGGCTCCCTCTGGCCCTGGTGCAGCACTGCCACACTCTGAGCTGGGTGGTCAGGGCAGGGCTGAGGTGCTTCAGCCACTTTCCCTTCCTCCCCTGCAGCTGCCACCCTCCAGCTTGTGCAGGCTGGGAGAAAGTTCCCAGTGCCAAATCCCTGGTCCTGGACTCAGTGGCTCAGCCCAATTTGGCTGTGGATGCTCTGGTCTGGCCTGGGTCAGCATTTCTCCAAGGTGCAGCAAACACAGAGCAGATGTACCAATGGCAAGGATATTTTTGCCGTGGATGTTGAAGGTTTTTTTTCATTAAGCATTCTGGAAACGTTGCTCTTTGTGCCTGAGCATTCGGGTTATGGAGCATCCTGCAGGCTCTGAAATTTGCTTTTTTTATTTAAGTTTTTTCTGACTTGAAAGGCTGGTTTTTATAACAGGTCAATTTCAGCCCATTTGATATTGATATATGAAGATCCTCAGGGATTATTGTAATGCATTTTTCATCCTGCTGTGATAGTATCATATAAGGAAAATGGGACTGACTGTTAAGTACAAATTGAAAAAGACATGGTCATTTAAGATAACTCCTTATCTGTATACAAGGAAATGGTATCAAGGAAATAGACCACCAGTTGACAGAAATAAATTTTGCCTCAGGCTCCTCCTTCCCTTCCCCAGCTGCTCAGGCTTTCCCTTTCCCTTTCCCTTTCCCTTTCCCTTTCCCTTTCCCTTTCCCTTTCCCTTTCCCTTTCCCTTTCCCTTTCCCTTTCCCTTTCCCTTTCCCTTTCCCTTTCCCTTTCCCTTTCCCCCTTCCTTTTTCAATCACATTTATTGAGGGGTCTCTCTGGGCTGGATGTGAACCCAGCCAGGCTCCCCTCAGGTGACACATCCTTGCCCGTGCCCCAAGAACCCCTGGGATCCTGGGGACCCATGGTGTGCTGTGACTGTGCCACCACCAGCCTGCCCTGCCCAGGTGGCACAGCTCGAGTGAAAGGGCCCCACCAGTGTTCTTGGCATGAGCTCCAGAAAGGGACACCCGGAATTTATTTGTGTGTGTCTGGATGTGCTGGAGCAAGTGGAGGAGCTTAATGAATGATTTCTTTAGTCAAGTGAGAGCTGTTTGTTTTTATAGCCCTTATAAAAAGAGAGGAAACAAACTCAATAAGCCAAGTCACACTCGATCCAGTCAGAGTTTTTTATTCCTGGCATTTTATCTCAACTGTCTCTATTTTAATAAGCTATAAATCAGGGCTGATGGTGTGAACAGTGTCGGTGGGTCCTGCTCGCGCCACCAGGAATGACACTGCCCTGCCAACACCTTCCTGCAGACAGCCTGGCCTGTCCCTGGCTGGTGGGATTTGTTGGAGAGTCTTCCTCACAGAAAGCTGCAAAACCCATTTGAATTTATGATCATTTTGGAGTCTGAGCAGGAAAAGTGTGTTTTTCCAGCTCCTGTGAGGTAATCACAGTGCGATGACATATGCTGCCGTTCCCTGCGCGCTGCACACGCTGTGCTGAGCATCAGCTCCGAGCGTGCTTTCTCCTCCTCGGTGATTATTACATCCCCTTTGGGCTCCAGGCGTTCTGACCATCAGCAGAATGAGGGCGATTACAATTTGGCATAAGGCACTGCAGTCAGAAGCCAATGTTTAGAGACAGTGGTATAAGAGAAGTTCCATAATTGGAGCTGGAGGACCGAGTTTGCCAGAGTATCTATTGCTGGCACAGCGTCCTTCTTGGCGCTGCACCTATTGGAGCTGCACTTTGGCCCACACCTTGTTTCATACTGAGCCTGCAATTAAAGCACAATCAGTGGTCCCTGTCCAGCCCTGGGATGCTGCTGTGCAGCCCAGATTCCTGTACGTGCCCAAAAGGTCTTTGAGGTGCCCGTGGTGAAACACACACGCTCACTGCCGGCGCCTTGGCCGGGGCTCACGTATGATCCTGAGAACTTCTCCAGCTTTAATTTAGTGTAAAGACAGTCCTGGAGCAAAATCCCTGCACTTACCATGCACTGCTGTCCAGCCTCCCAGCACTTCAGGGCTTCAGCTCTCAGGTTCTCTTTGTGTTGTGGCTGGGCACTCAGTGGCTGTTGGGTTTAGCAATAACTGTTTGTTTTATTATTTCCTTGCTGAATTCATATTTCTGTGTCCTATTTCCCAGTAGAGATACCTCAGGACACAATAGCAGCCGTGGCTCTGAACCAAAACAATCAGTGGTGCTCATGGAAAAGCAGTGAGAGAGGCACACATGGGGTACTTGGGAAGGCAGGATGGGTGGCACAGAGGATGTGAAGAACCAAGAATGTAGGAGATACCTTGGCAGCTGAAAAAGTCCTCAGGAAACTCCAGCCAAATGCAGAGGTGCAGCAGTGATGTAGGAACCACATCTGACTCCAGAGAAGGTCTGTGGTGGCTTCATCTTCTGCCCTGGGACTTGATCTGTGCCGGGGATGCAGCAGATCCTTGTCTGTCCCAGGAGTGTGAGGTGGGTGTCTGCTGAGGAAGAGTTTCTACTGGGAAGGGTGGTGGCACCGAGCCCTGGATGCTGCAGAGCACAGCTGGGTGTGGGGGAAGCTCCACCCTTGGCTGTGGGGAGGAGCTCATTGGCTTTTTTGGAGAAGCATCATCCCAGCATCCCATTTAGAGCCCATGCCTGGTGGCACTGGGCCTTCTCTGAGCCGGTTGCTTCAGATAACTGACTCAACAGCATGCTTCATAATTAAAATATTATAGCTGGAAATGTTGACTATCTTCCAAGTATGCCAGGAGGCTTCTGTTTGCACGGCTTGGAGCACAGGCTGTCAGGGAAGGCTGGTCAGAGCAGAGACAAACGCATTTATGTTGCATATTGCTTCAGCATCTCAGAGCATTCACACAGCCCTGCTGCTGCTGGCAGCTTCTTATTTCCTTCACACCTAATTGAACTTTGTTTTAAAGTCTTTTGTCTGACTAATGTCCGGAGTGCTCTGACATGGCTGCTTGGCCTTTCATTCTGGTTCTCCATCGGGATTTACAATGGGAGGCTTTGGGAAAGGTTGCCGCGTGGAGGGGGCTGGAAGGTGAAGGGCATGGCTGGAGGGAGTGGCTGTGGGGGCCCACAGGGAACCCGTGGAGTGAAGGCAAGGTGGCAATCTGGGACCCTGCCGGGACAGTCGGGTCTGGATCCCCCCAGCCCTTGGGGTCTGTGCTCCTGCCTCCCTAGGATGAGGTCTGGTGCCACTGTGGGGGCTTTGGTGGGGTCCCTGTGCTGTCACCTGCTGCCTTTGCTGTGACCTGAACATCAGCTGGAAACAAAAGCATCTGCAAGGGAACAGCCTGTCTCTCTCTTCAGGGGCTGCTTAAGACTGTACAAGGAGATAAGCAAATTATATGGCCTTAAATATCGGTGGGATCTGTGATTCTCCAGACAGCCATCAAGGCAGGGCTAACAAGGGCACTTTAAACACTGAGTCAGGCATTTCTGCTGCAGAGATCCTTGTCTCAGCATTCCCCTGGGAGAAGAGCAGACAGCAGGTTTGTTAAAGAACACCGCTTTAAGTTTTTCAAAGTGAAATTCTTGTTTTTCTGCTATTGCTAAGGAAACTGAACATTTTGTCCCTGCTGGCCCCTGAGCTCCAGCACTCAGTGCTGCAGTGGTGTAAAATCAAGCCTAGAAGGCCAAGAGCCCTTCCCTGTGCATGCAGAGGGGAGGGGGGATGCTGGAGCACAGTGCCTTGCCAGCCTGGCACATTCGTTTCAGAAGCTGTCCTGGCTGGGAGAAGGAAGACGCAGCCAGGGAAAATGCTGGCAGTGACAGGATCTCTGCCTGGCATGGGGACCCTGCCCTCCACCCCACAGCTGCCTGCCAGGGTGACACCACTGTGCCATCCCCATGCCAAGGCCACACACCTCATGGGGCCACAGATCTGGGGGTCAGGGAGGAGCTGGGGTGAGGGTTCAATGGATTGATCAGCTGTTCCTTGGGCTGGCAGGAAGGATAATCCTCATTAACACACCCATTATTACTGCAGCTCCTCAGGAAAGAGATGGAATGCCAGCATTGCAAAGAAAAGTGCTTTTGAATTAGTAATGTTTGTCTAACACAGAAAACTCCAGGTCACCTGGGATAGCTCACAAGTGGTGTCTTGTGTTTTGGAAGAGGGGGGAAAATGGGGTTTCAAGAGGCAAAGCTGAGCTGGGTTGGAGGTACAGGACCATGGGAGCTGTGGACAGGCAGTGACCTTCTCCACAGTGTCCCAGGCTGTTCTGACCCTCACCAGGAGCTCGTCCTGCCCCTCCAGCCCCAGCAAATCCTCACCACAGTGCCTGGAACCCTCATCCTCCCAGCTGTTCCTCTCCCCCTTGCTGTGCCAGGAGAATTCCAGTCTTGCTCAGGGTGATTTTCAGAGAAGCTGAAGGATATTATTCTCTCTGTCAGACTCACCAATACTTTTAATTAGCTTTTTTTTTTTTAATTTTTTTTTTTTTTTTTAACCGTGCTTCCATTCCCTTCCTATATATCAGCCTCTTAACAGATTTGAGTATGTTTTGAGCTGCCATCCATACCCGACGCCATTTAAATCACTTCTCAAGGGCGCTGGGCCAGGGATGTGCAGTGGTAGTTTAAAGGGATTAGAGCCCTTTGTTTTTTCACAAGTGGTTCAATTTACAAAAGATCAGGGTTCAAGACCTGCACACTATAAAGTGACTTAAAGCCATGAAATCTATTTCTCACTAATTCTAGATTACTCTCTACTTAGGAGCCCAGGGTGCCAAAAATGGTGGTTTTTGTTAAAATGATATGAAATCCTAATGCCAGTCTTTTTAACCACTATTGCATAGTGTACAGTGTCATGCAAATTCCAGACCTATGTGAGCAATTATGGAGCAATGAACATGATCATTTCGATTAAACCAACATGTGTTTTCAAAGATTTTATTTAAGGCAGATAACCGTAAAACTTTGTCACTTCGCTTCTCCTCTCGGGCATACGCACAAAGCCTTAAACACCCCACGTATCTCCTTTGTAAAGTCTGAGCATTAATTGCCCACTGCTTATTCAAGCAAAGCCCCCATTGAGAGAAATGGGATTTCATCTGAATAAAGGCTGCAGAATTGGACCTCTTGTCTGTGGGTGAGAGATAGGCGACCGGTTTGGTTTTGGGGTCTCCCGTTGCAAAACCGGAGCGTTAGGGAAGATGGGCTTTCTGTTAAAAAAAGTTTTATCTTACTCAGCATCACACTTGTAATTTGAAATGGAGAGAACCGGTGGCCCACGCGATCATGAATAAAGAACAGTGGGAGAAACTGGGTCAGGCTGGCAAGAAGGTAGGAGCTGCCCCGATTGTTTTTCTCCCAGCCATTAGCTTCACAAGAGAATCCTTTTTCTCACTGGACGACTGTACTTTATTTTTCTAAAGCAGTATCCCTCTGACAACCCAAAAGGAATACTGCATCTGCAAATGAATGGTGCCTGCAAAGAGACAACATGAAATTTTTAAAAAGCATGGTAATAAACGCTATTCAAAAAAACACAATCTCTGAAAAACACGGCCTATTGAAATGACAAGCCGAAAATCATTTGCTAAGCACTGAAATGGCCCCTTTTGTCACCCCAATCCTTCTGTTGACAGTTACCTTTCAATCCTACAATTGTGCAGTAAGTACTGATTTTTATTCAATGTTCTATTCACCCTGCGTATTAATGAAAAGAAAAAAAACTTGTAAGAATAGCCTTTAATAGGCTGATAGACAAGGCTCCCCTATTCTCCTGCTAGAGCTCCTCTTATCAGCTTCTCACAGTATTGCTGCTCGCTCAATTCTTTCCCATTTCTAAACTTTGCTCACCCATCTGGGCTTGTTCTCAACTGAGATGGAAACATTTTTATTTCACAAGTCTTGCTGACCTTTTCTTATTCTTCAGGCGGTGTTAGGTGAAGCTCTAACCTCAGACCAGCCTTTTTTAAAGCTCAAAAAGCACAATGAGCAGATCAGGTCTCAGCTCATCTGAAGAGGAACGGAGGGGCTGTTCCCTGAACACTTCTGAGCTCTCCAGGGTCGGGAGGATGGGACAGCAGTGACACAGTCCCCGTGCTGGGGGTGCAGAGGAAGGCTGGTCACACTCCTGGGTCTCACAGGGACCACTGGCATCACTTGCCCAAAGCCTTGATGAGCTGTTGCAAATAAAAAGCGTTCAACAAAAATTGGGCAGTGCTGTCCTTGGCTGGGAGTACCCAGTGCCAATTCTCCCAAGGTTCCTGGAGCACTAACGAGTAGATTTGCCCAAAATTAGCAATTACATTTATTACAATTAAAACCCAACTTTGTACCACGTGTCCCCAGCCCGTGATTGCAGACGTGTCCGCGCTGTCTCAGAGCTGGTGGTCACGGTGGCTGGGCTCTCTGCAGAGCTCTGTGGGGGCTGCCCCTTGCCTGGGCCCCTCTCTGGGGACTGCCCCTCTGGCTGGGCTGCCCAGTGCGACCCCTCAGCCAAGCAGGGCTGTGAGGGGCCCCTCAGATGGGGCAGCAGGGTCCCGAGCCTGCTCCCAGATGCAATGCATTGCCTGTGCTGCGAAGGGGAGAAGACTCCTCCTCCTCCTCTGCATTCCCCACTCATGCAGTTTTTCTTTCCAGTAGGGAAATTCAGCGCATAACTATCCAGGATTGCAAAAATGTAAACAGTCTGTGTTACATGTCTTCAAATTACAGCCCTGCTGCTCGACACATGTGCAGATAATCGAAGCCCTCTGCTCGCGGGGCCCCAGCCCGGGCGAGCGCCAGCGACTGTCCAGTGTCCCCTGCCCCAGATGTCCCCTGCCCTGGCTGTCCCAGCCCCAGAACTGCCCCAGGACCCCCACCACCACCGTGCCCTTCATGCCCCACTGGCACCTCCACCACTGCCAGGGCCGCCCGGGGCTGGCCCTGCCGCCCAGCAAATATTAACGAGAGCTCTACTTAGGGTTTGTTTGAATAGAGGAAATTGTTTTACATTGTGATGCAATATTTCCACACCGGGGTCTCATTTATGCAGCGTATTAAAGTCAACACTCGGCACATCTATCTCCATAAGGAGCCAGGCCCATTATCCCCAGTTACTTTTAAGCAGTCTTTGGCTGGGTCCTGACGTGCTGCCGGTGCCATACATCACAGGGATGCAGTTCCTTAAACTGCAGCTCGTGATTGATAGTTTAACCTTTTTCTCAGAGGTTAATTCGATATATGCTGGTGTAAACTATAAACCACAGCTCCAGCCTGTCGGGAGGAGGTAATCTGCATGGCACTCTTATGAGATCTCAGGTGCTGCAGTAATTACACCATCATCTCCTCCTCCTCCCTCTGCTATTTCTCCCTCCTGGAAAGAGGAGGAGGAGGAGGAGGAGGAAGAGGCTACTCACCAGCACCTGATGAGTCCAGTTCTGACTCTGTTTTGGTCCAGCCTGAGGGACTTCCCAAAGTTCCTGTTCCCACCAGTTCTTGAGGTCATGCCAGGGTTTCCCCAGTCAGGTTGGCATTTTGGTGTGGCACAGCCCTTGGGCTGCTCCCAAGCTCAATCCTTCCTGGAATCCCTGTGCTGTTCCTGGGTATGGCACTGGAGGTGGTGAGATGGGAGTCTTGGCAAAATGGAGCCCTTCCATAGAGCTGTGGGGGATGCAAGCCCCTGTCCCACTGTGTGTCCCTAAGCCCTGGCCCATGGTGCTGTCACACACCACAGCCAGCTACCACGGATGGTGCTGGCTCGTGCTGTTGAGGGCCAGGATACCTGCGCCCATGGCAAGAGCCTCACTGCTCTCCCATCCCCTCCTAGAGCTCCAGCCTCCTTGCTTTCTTAATTTCTCTTTCTTATTTGTTGTTTTGGCTCCTCAGAGAAGCTGGGGGTTGGAGGGATGTGCAGCCATCCAGTTTCTCTTTGGGAATGCACCCAGCTCCGCTGCTCAGGCAGCGCCTGCACTGCCCTGGCCTTGTGGGAACCGGGTCACTGGGGAGCCCTGCCCCTGCTGCCGAGCTGGAGTGAGGTTTGGGGGGTCTGCAGTGGGCTTGGGGGTCTGCAGTGAAGCTCTCAGCCTCCCTCTGGGGGTCTCGTGCTGGCTGTCCAGTGGTTGACTGTGTGTGGCACAGCTGTGACCTGCCAGTACTCCCCAGGAATGGCTGCATGAGCTTCATGCATATTTTTTTTTTGGCCTCTGTCCCCAAAGTGTCATTTTTTCCATAGGAAATAACTATTTCTGCTCAAGATCAATAAGATTTTGTTAAGAAAAAGGGAGAATTTTAAAGGCTTGGTTTAATTTAATCTATTTCTTTGCAGGACGCTCCCTTTGGTAACAATAGGAATTCGATTCCTGCCAGAGCAGACTCCTTAATTAGACCCCACAAAATGAACAGTAACGTGTCTCTGGGCTGAAATTCTCCCTTTCTGGAGCTTGCAGAAAGGAGGGAGTTTCTAACTCATAATTGCATCTGAATGCAAATGGCTGTGCCAATGTGAATATATTAAAAGCAGCAGCGTCAGCAATCACTGTGAAAAAAAAATACATACAAATGAGGCCCCAGCTTATTGCTCCATTTGGATGCTGTGAAATGGCACCTTATTGTGTTATTATAAGATTTCTTGCTTAGTTAACAGAAAATGCTTACAATTAAGTCTGAACTCATTTAGTGCTCAGACTAATTCACATTAGAAAAAGGATGTGACCTCGGCTCCAGATCCCTTTTCTATGGCTCTTGCTGTACGTGGAGGTGGCGGGTCTGGGCTGGGGAGGAGCTGTGCTGCATTCCCCGTGTCCCCTGTCCCAGCAGTGCCTCAGGGACAGGGCTTGTGCACGGGCCAGGCACTGCCATGACCCCTGTCCTGCCTGTGAACCAGGAGAGTGAGATGATGTCACGGGAAAGGCTTTCTGCTTTTTCTACTTATCTTAATTCCTGACACTCCCGTGGCTGGGCCCTGATGTGTCATGCCCTGCTCAGTCACTGCTCCTGTGCTGGGGCTGTCTGAGGAGGGGGCTGCTGCTCTCAGAGCCCAGCTTTGCTTGCCAGGCAGACTGTAGGGAGTGGGGACAACACAACAGCAAGAGGGGCTGATGTTTTGGGGGTACAGCACATCTGCTGTGACTCCCTGGGTATCCAAATTAGTGGAAACCATTGAATTCATCTCCTTGCATCTCTGCTCTTTTTCATGATGCTGAGAAATACCATCCCTGTACCCTGTGGGAAGGCTGCAGATAAATGAGGGTAAGTTTGTGTGTACATCAAGTGCTGTGATGATGTGCCTTGTAGAACAGCCTCCCTGGCACAGCACATAAACACTCCGTCTTCCAGGCACAGCTTTAGATGTGGCAGGGACCAAGAATGAGAATAATATATATACTGAGAAAGAGTTCTGCTGTGGGGAGCTCAGCAGGCACCACATGGCGGAGAGCTGGCAGGGCTTGGGCAGATTCCAGAGCATGGCCATCCTCTGTGGCTGCCAGTGGCTCCAGGAGCTGAGCTGGGGCTGCCCAGGCCAGCACATTTGTGGCACACTGAGGTCTGTCCTTCCCCTTCCTTTCTCCTCTCCCAGCCATCAAAGCACCAACCCTTCTGTAAAACCAGTACCTGTAGGACGTGGCCTGTGGATAAATTATTATTGTGACCCCCACTGCGCTGTGAAAAACTTCACGGAGCTGCTGAGTGAAAAGTCAAAATTTGCATTTAAATAGAAAATGTTTGGCAGCCTGTAACCCACCGGGCGTGCGTGGCAGGGGTCCCTGGCCATGGTGAAACACCAGCAGGGTGCTGGGAAGCTCCAGCAGCCAGGACAGACCCTGCTCTGCTCCCCAGCCCCCTCTGCCACTCTGCAGGGTGGGGATGTGGCTCTCTGTCACACCCTGACTGCTTTAACAGCCCATCCCAGACCCCCTGTGCTGGGGGCTCAGCCCAGGGTGCCTCTGCCCCTGGCCAGCACTGGCCATGCTCTGCTGGCCCCATCTTCACCACATTTTGCATTCAGTCACCTCTCAGAGCTTGGGAGCTTGGCTGAGCTAGCCAGGGCCAGGCACAGGAGGGAGAAGTGTGCAGCATTTTAGGAGGTCTATAAATTAATTAAACCCCTTTTAAAGGTTAACAAGGTCCACTCTGTCCATCATTAAAGTAACTTAATGCATTTAAATTTTAACAGTCAGACCAATTAGCAATAAAAATGTTGTATGAACTGTATTTTATTGGATTCTGGTCAAGCCAAAATTGGTTCAACATTTGATGTCTAATACATTTTTTTTCCCCTTTTCTCAATTTCAAACACAGCCTCTGTTTCCCTTGGGTTGTGAGAACACCTGTGAGCTCAGGAGGTAGAACAGTGGCAGCAGCAGCCAGGGCCACTTTGACTGAGACCCCTTCTCACTCCTTGCAGCAGCCTGGCACCTCAATCCACACTTACCATCATTGAGAAAACATTCAGAACTCCTGGGAACACCTTTCTGAAAGGAAAACTCTTGGGACTCTTGGTGATACCTTTCCAAAGGCACCCACTGCTCTGCTGCTGCAGGCCCCCCTTGGAGCCCCTTCCCACCTAAACAGGCAGTGAAGGAAAATCATCTACAAAGGGGCCCAAAATGCTGATGCAGCAAGTTCCAGCCCCAGCAGAAATTACAGGATTAAGGCACATCTTGTGCCTGTAACAAGGACCATGTGAAGGGGATGTGTGCAGGATTGCAGGCTGCTGGCCCAGCAAAGGGACTGGCTTGTGGAAGCATGGAGATACCTGATCAGGTAAAAATTTAGAGGAGCAGGAGGAGCTGGCCTCCCTGAGGAGGTGGACAGTGGATAAATTCTCCGCACATGGACACAGTGGTGTTTATTTCCCACAGGCCCTTCTGCTAGCAGGCTGCACAGGTACTCCAGAACCTGAACTGACAAAATGAAATGACAAAAAACTACCAGGACAGAGCTGGGACGCAGGGGATTCACTGCAGAACAGTGTGAGTTTGGCCTTTCTGCAGGGCTGGCTCAGGATTTGTGCTGCCAGGAAACCTGGGATAAACCCATCAGGAATGGTGGAATGGGGAATTAAAACCTGTTTGATGACGAACACCGGTCAAAATGAAAAATTATGGGGGGCAGGAGGGAAGGGGCAGGGGAGGTTAATGCTCAGCAGAGCTGAAGGGTCTGTGCTGGAGCTGCAGCTCCCAGTACCCCTGAGAGGAGTTGTGGAAACCAGATGTGGAGGAACGGTCACGGTGGGGGGAGCAAGGGGCTGGTATCTGCTCATAATTACTCCTGATTTTGTGCGATGACATCGAGGCTGCAGGCAAACATGAAAGAACACTTGTGGGGACAGCAGCGCTCACGCCGGCCAACGGATTAATAAAGAATGACTGACATGCAGGGAGCGGGGAGGCCCACATGGAAGTGTTTTGTAGGGTTTTGATGTTCTCCAGGCCCACAGAGACCCTTGGCAATGCAGCTGATTGCCCCCCAGCACAGCCGCAGGAGCACTATGCTCGGGAGACTCCCAACCCTCCCATGCCACGCTCCAACACCTCCATGTCACCAGTAACCACTCATTCCTGTGCCAAGGGGCTCCTCAGGAAGAGCCATCCAGTGCAGGACATGGGCTCCATCCACACCACAGACAGCTCAGAGCTGCAACAACTTCCAGGAGAGGACAGTGAGCCTCCTCCCAAAGCAGCGTCACTGAAGGTTTAACAGGTAAAGGTCACCCACTTCCAGTTAAATCAGAGCAATTAACACATAATCACATTAACAAAGTACTCTATTGTGGATAAAAGGATTTTTCCTTTAGTAATTACCCGATGGCTACACAAAACCTGTGCTTTAAGAAGTGACACGGGCTGAGGATTGGGTGCTGGCTCTGGGCACCAGGGTGACCACCAGCAGCACCCTCACACCTGGCTCCAGGTGTGTCCATCCCTGCCACCTTTGAGTTCAGAGCGACTGCTCCTTCCTCCCCTCAGAGAAGTGCCAGGCTCCTGGTGGATCTAGAGACCCAAATAAGATCCTTTCTGAGGAAGGCCAGCCCCTACCCCATGCCGAGCTGGGTTCACCCAGCAGGTAAATTCACACCCACACCTGGAGAAGGATTCCTAGGGCAGGGAATGGGGCTGGGAGAGAGGTGTGGGAAGCACACAGCAAGGGGGAGTCAGTCACCACCTGCCTCCTGCACTCGCTTCAAGCCTGCAGAGAGACTGTTACAACTTTTAATTTGTAAAACCAGGAGGAAAGGAGCGTGTGAATGGAGCGAGCAAGAGAGCAGATGGGCAACGGGCTGCCCAGCTTTGCAGGCAAATTCCAGACACTTCTGGGATTCCTTGCACCAGCAGGGTTTGTTTTGTCAGTGGTTTGGCATCCTCCCTCTCCTAACCTCTGTGTTGTGAGCAGGAGCCTTGCTGGGTGCAGGACTGGGAGAGCACAGAGCCACGCTTCGCATCCCACTGGCTCTGCCAAGCTCTCCAACACGTTCACAAGTTGCTTTGCTCCTTCCTCTGCATTCAAACTCCCCTGTGGAGGGGGCAGAGGAACTCCCAAAGGACTGTGAAGCATTGTTGCTGGTTTTCCAGACTCACCACTGCATGTCCTGAGCTTCAGGAACTGGTAATCCTCCTGGAGGAGTAAACACAATCCTCAAAGTTTCCTGAGGATTTTCAGTTTGTACCTGGGTCATTTCTTCTGTGAGCACTGCCTTTGAGTGGCAGCACTGATGGAGATGGCTGGCTCCTGGCAGGTTCTGTTGTCTGCAGGGATCTCAGCTTCCAGGGACACAGCTGCAGCCCATGCCCAGCACTGCTCTCATCTCTGCTGCAGCCTCAAACTCCAGAGCCCTTTATCCATCCCCAGCCAGAGCACTGAAATCTGCTCAGCCCCAGACTCACTTCCAGCACTTTTATCCACTGCAGCTGGGTCCAGCCTCAGCTGATCCTGTTTGCCACCCAGATGAACTCCTTGTATGCCACCTGGGCCTGTCCCCACTCAGCCCCATCCCTGTTCAGTCCTGCTGTGCTGCCTCCAGCTGCCACTGCAGTGCCACCACATCCCATCCTTGGAGAGCCTGTGGTGTGTGTGTGGTGCACACACTGTGCCTGCTCCTGTGTGCCCTGCAGCAGGCTGAGATGGGACAGCACCATGCCTGAGGTTTCCCAGTGATTGTGGGCTCTGGAGGGATCCAGAGCAGCTTTGCCAAATGCCATGGCCCTCGTGGGCAGCTGGAGGATGCAGCGCTCACCCCGGCGTGTCTCTGTGCACGTGTGCCTGCAGCAGGGCCAGCAGGGAATGGCCTCTCTCCAGAGCAGTAATGCTCCACACAGGATTGTTTTCTCTAGGCCAGGATTATCACAGCGATCTGGGCAGCTAGCACAGCTCCAATCCCATTACTCCATTAGCATGGGCGTTATAAGGTGACACTCTGCATCTGCTTGACAAAACACAGCTTCAGACTCCGCGCTGAGCGCTTCCACCAAAAGGAACACAGTTTTCACTTGGAGAGGATTTGCTATTATTATTGGCTTGTAGCTGCTTAGAAATAAACAGCAATAAAGACTTCACCAATTTACTCTCAGAATGTTCTCATTTGAAACACGCCGTGCAGAAAAATATTAACAAAATAAACTCCCAGCTTAGAAAAGGCTAAAGAGAGCTTTTTTTGGAGTGTCAGTGTTTGTGGAAGCGTTTTCTGAAGAAGCTGCAGTTTGAATTGAGCAGTTGGTCCCCCAGGAAAAGGCACTGGGGATGGCCCAAGGGTGGTCCTGGCAGCACAGAGGGGTGGCAGAGCCCTGGGAAGGGCAATTTTTTCCTGATGGGATGATTTTCAGACACAGAGACAAGCCCCACTCCATTTCAGCAGTCCAGTGCCAGCCTGGGAGGGGCGAACATGATAAGGTGCAAAAGCCTGAAATAAAGCTTAACCCTGAGATTGAAATGGAGTTGTTCAGCATTATGGGCTTGTAAATTGTTCCTGTGATGAGATTTAGTAAAAGACTGAGAGGTCTTTTGGCAGTGGGAGAGTATTTATGATGCTTTTGTACTGGTACACGAACACTTCTCTGTTTTGCCCGTGTTCACACAGCCCCAGAGGCCGTGTCCTGTTCCTCAGGGTGTTGTTATACACACAAGTGCTAGCAGCCAGGTTTGGGCTTTTCCAGCCTCCCGCCTTGGGGTACTTTGTTGCAAAGGTAACACAGGAGTCCCTGTCCTGGCAAGGAGGAGTGGGGTCCATGGTCCATCCTCAGCAGCAGGAGGGGAGCGGTGTCTCACCTGGGGGCTGAAGGCTTCCTTACACCTGTTTTTGGTGGTGAATCCCTGCTTTTCAGGGCAGGATGCAGTGAAATGCCCTGGTCCTGCTGCTGTCTGGCTGCCAGAGGAGCCCATGATGCCTTGGGGGTGATGGTTGGTGACCAGCAGCATCAGGGATGCCTGGGCAGGGTGATCTCCCTCCATCCTCCCTCCGGCTGCCTTTGGTGGCACTGGGCTGTCCCCACTGGCACTGTGCTCTGGCTGAGGTGCCAGATCACTGCTTCCACCAAAGCAAATTCCACGTCACCAGAAGCTGAGTGCAGCAAGGGGCTGGCAGGTCATTTGCTGTGGGCATTTCCAACAACAAATGAGCTCCAGGGAGCACTCTCAAGGATGGGGAGTGCAGGAAGAGCTTGCTGAGTGGAAGCCTGGTTTTGAATTTACCCAAACATTGCCCCTTGTGTCAGGACAGAGGTCACTGGGAGTGGGGGGAGCACACAGAGCAGTGTTTCACTGGAGCAATGGAGACATCTTCCTTTAGCACTCTGGTCACATACACAGCCACCTCGCTGCTGCTGGCAGCCTTTGTGTCCCTGTGCCCGTGCTGCTGAGTGTCACAGCCATCTCTGGAGCCACACTGCATGCTGTGGAGGGGCTTCTTCCCCTTGGTGGTGCTGTTCCTGAAGAGCACAGAGAGTCACCCTCCGTGGGGATTCCTGGGTGTACAAATCCATGGATCCTCCAGCATTAAAGCCCCAGCCCAGTGGGGCGTTAGCTGCAGACCCACCGTGTCCCTTGTTTGGGCTTTCTGAAGCAGGAAGCAAAACCTGTGTTGGAGCACAGACTGACAGACTTTTCAGGAAAGATTGCACCTCAGGGATTTCTAGAATAAGCACTGTAGCAGGTTGCAGCATTTATACACTGGTCGTGTCGGGCCAAATGGGACACGCTGCCCCTGCTGACTGCTGGGCTGGTTGCCACTGGGAATCTCACAGACACACTTGGGATTCCCCTGTTTGTATTAACAACACAAGGAAAGCTGAGCAGGAGCCTGGCAATGTGCACAGGCACTGCTCCTGTGGGGCTGGGAGGGATGAGCAGGGCCTTGCAGCAGCTCCTGCCGCGGTGCTGACTGGCAGGCGGTGCCAGCCCGTGGGGACACCCTGCCTGTCTCTGCTGCAGACCATCTCCTAGTCCTGCCCCTGCTTTTCCCTCCTCTGCTGGAGTTCTTGAGCCTAAAAGCAGCAAGCCACAGAACCATGGGCTGGGTAGGAGCAGGGAGCTGAGCCTGGGATGCTGCAAGATCTGGAGGAATTGGGATGTTGCAGAGAAAGGCAGCGTCACATCCCCCAGGAATGCTGTGACAGTGTGGATGGGAGGGATCAAGAGCCCACAGACCTTCAAAGTGCAGGATGGAGGCACTGCCCCATGACTGCTCTGCTCAGCTGGAGTCTCCTGGGAGCCTCAGACTGCGTGGAGATGCCTTGGACTATTCCCAGCTCCATGGATGAGCTGTTCCATGGGATACTCCCATCCCAGACGCCGTCAGGGTGGGACTCAGGCACTGTCACTAGGATCACATAAAACGTGATGGATCTTACTGTAATCCTTGGAGCCCACGTAAAAAGATACTCTCTAGATATCTATAAAACATGCTGGGATTTGCAATTAAAATACCTGGGTGGTGACTGTGCCCACAGCCTGCCTTCTCTCCCTCCCTCCCTGCATCCCTCTCTCCCTGCCTCTCTGGTTTGGAGCAGCTCCATGTAAACTCTGTTTTGCAATCACTGTTTAAATAACAAGCTGCCTTCAAAGGAATATATTTAGAACAGAGGGTCCCCCCCATAAGCACGCTCTGAATGTTTGAGTGATTTCAGCTGGTTTGGCGAGCGTTCTCTGTGATATCATGGGCCGAACATTTCTTTGCGGGTCTGTGAGCTCAGGCTCTGAAGAGCTCATGGCTCTGCAGCTCCTGCAGTCCCACCAGCAGCAATTCCAGCTGCTCGTGGGGCTCTGAGTGTGGTGGATGTGTGTGCTGGGGGCACAGCTGCCAGCCCACTGCAGGCTGGCACAGGAGGAGCAGAGTCCTGGGCTGGGCACACCCCTGGGCTGGGC
The DNA here is from genome assembly GCF_036417665.1 of Passer domesticus. Taxonomy (NCBI): domain Eukaryota; kingdom Metazoa; phylum Chordata; class Aves; order Passeriformes; family Passeridae; genus Passer; species Passer domesticus. The sequence continues at coordinate 9,000,901 of NC_087490.1, forward strand.
ACTCTCAGCACTCCCAGCTGAAGTGGCTGCTCTCAGTGACATCTGTGGTGGAGTTGGCCATGCTTTTGTGGCCTTAGGTGACCAGTTATCACAGGCACAGACCTGGTGTGCTCCCTGTCAGTGCACGTGTGTGATTTTGACATTTTACCAAGGAGTCTCCATGAGGCACAGGGTGGTTTGGCTCAGTTAAACACCAGTCTTCCCCAGAGGGGCACATTCACCCTGCTCACACATGCAACAGCTCTGACTTGTTCCTGCAGCAGGCGGGAGCTGGGAGAATTTGCTGAATATCAAACAAATATCAATATTTTCATTTTGCAACCAACTCCTCCTCGCCCTGCCAGCCAGGTGCCACTGGCACACTTCGCCAGGTGAGTCAGCACTGCCAGCTGCCCTTGCCTCGGGAGCAGCCCCCTGGCTCCCCTCCATGGTACAAAGCCAGTTCCCTTCATTATCTGCTGGCTGCAGATGTTCACAAAGCCGTGAACCACATTGGCATCGAGCTTTTTAGGCGAGGTTGTGATCAGATTTCTGTGCCTTTTCCAGCAAAATTGAAGCAGCAGTTTATGGGCAAAAGGACACCAGAGTCACTCACTCTCCTGTCACAGACACCCTGCCTGTGACAGGGACCCACCCCGCGTGGCAGGAGGCAGAGATGGGCTTGGCAGAGCCTCACTGGAGAGCGGGAAGAGCCCCAAGGAGATCCTCACCTCCTCCTGGAGGATCAGCAGGATGCTGCTGACAAGGGCTCCTTTGTTCCATGGAGGGCTCACCTGAGCAGCGGGACAGCTCCGGGTGTCTAATTAGCAGCAGGAGCTGGGCTGTGCTCGTCCTCCCTGAGGCAGCTCGGTCGTGTCTCTGCAGCTCTCCGCATTTTTTGCCCAGGTGGTGAAGCTGAGAGGGGCGGTACAGAGGGATGGGCTCCACTCCCACCGACCTTCCTCGCCTGCAGGAATATCTGCAGCAGCTTCCAGCCTGGCAGCAGCACAGCCTGATGGCATGGGACAGCCCCAGGGGCGTGAGGACAACCCAGGGCACAGGGACAACCTGGCACCTGCAGCCACCCGGACTGTACAGGGGGAGCAAAGTCACAGAGAGACCTAAAATGAAGACCTGAATTGCAGTGCAGTCCTTGCACAGCTGACTGTGGTGGTGAACTGGGTTGCTGAAGCTGCAGACCCATTTTTCAGCTGCTGCTGGAGTGTCTGGAGAGAAGGGATGTGTATATTTTCAGTGAGAGATTCCCCTCAGTATTCCCACAAGAATTTCTGAGGCTGTATTTGAATCCAGATGAGGCACGGCTGCTCCCAGCTCTGGGAGCAGAGCAGCAGCTGCAGGGCCCCAGCAGTGCCCCAGGGCTGAACCATGGGCACAAGGGCTTTCAACCAGCTGAGAGCAATGCCTGGCTGAAGAGTTTTTTGTGCTTTAAAATGTGTGTTGATGTCCCCCTGGAGCAGTGAGTTTAGAAGTCCTGTGCCCAAAATTTTTAACTTGTGTTAATTTTAAGGCTGGGATTCTGTTTTTCCACGTGGGATGCTCTGGGATGCACATGGTGCTGCCTGAGGTGCCCAAGCAGGGCTCAGCTGGGATGCTGGCACCCACTCCTGGAGGGCAGAGGGTGTCTCAGGACCCTGGGGATGCCTCTCCTTGGGCTTTTAAAGATTTTTCACATCGTGCTGGGCACTGAGTGAATGTACCCATGCCTGTTCCAGGACACATCTAGCTGTCCCCTTTGTTCTGGGCCCTCAAAACACTCCTATTGACATAAATCTAGTGAGATTTACTCCAGCCAGGCTCTCCTCTGACGGCTCTGACCCAATGAAGTGATGCCTTTGCCCCAACTGGCCAGGGACAGTGCTGGTCCCACAGGTGCTCCTGGGTCTGTCCCAGGGCTGCCCCTTCCCCTCCCACATGTCCCAGCTTTTGGAGGAGCGAGGGAGCAGGAGGAGGCAGCTGCTAGCAGGCTCCAGCATCTGCTCGCCAAGGCTTTTCCTCCAAATGCTGCTCACTGGAGAAACAAAGAGAAGGAGAGAGATGAGACATGCAGCAAACTCCTGGACGCAGCCTTTGGCTCTTGGGTTGTGCTTTTCTCTGTCTCTGGTGTTAATTGAGGCTGGATCCTTGTCCAGACCGCTCTGTTGGGGCTGTGTTGGGGGAGAATGTGGCTCTGACCACCCCGTACCCCATCTCCCTGCAGGAAAAAACAAGGAGAAAAACATGGTCACGACAAAAAATAGGAGCCAGAGATGGGGGAGGCTCTGCCCTGTCATGCTTCTCTCCCTCACCATGCTCAGCCCCCCCAGCTTGCTCTGGAAATACTGGGAAGTGGAGCTGGGGGGTTGGCTGGGAGAATGTCTGTTCCTAGAAATGCCCAGGAGAACTTTCTCATTGCAGCTCTCCAGGTAAAACCCTGTAACTTTATCGTCCTCAAATAATATGAAAGCAGCCCCCTGTCCTCCAGGCACACAAAGAATGGCTTGATCCCTTGCTAACAAAGCCTCTTAAAAGATAAAGAGCAAAATACAAGGCAAGGAGAGCATGCCTGGCAGGCAGACAGGAGCTGGCCAGTATAGGCCAAATTCTTTAGGAGTTGAGTTTCCGTTTGGGCTCAGCTTTCCCGCGGATTCTATACACCTAAAGAAAACAAACTGTAATCCTATCTGGGGCCCAGCACTCTATTTATTTCACCTGGTGAAAAGATCTTGCCAATTCCCCCACGCTGAAACCCAGCAGCTGCCCAGCAAGGGAGCCGGGCCATAAGTGTGTTCTGCATTACGGAAAAATTGATATTAAAATATAAATGTGGTCTTGCAAGGATGTATTTGCACTCATACTGCGTGAGACATTCTTCCAGGTTTCTCTGCTGTTTCGCTGTGTGATTTGGATCCCACTCAGTGCCTCTTCTCAGCCTCTGGTAATCCAGTTTCACAGCCGTAATCCGCAGATTACAAGGGAGGAAGTGCCCGGCCTCCACTCTCACCTCTCAGCCGCACCTCTCACCTGTCTCAGGTGAGGAGCCGAGCAGAGGAGGGCACTGACCACATGGAAACATCATTTACACCTTGAAATTGCTCAGAATTAAAGTCCTCCTCCCCTCCCTTTGCCTTCCTTTCGCCTTCACCCGTTCCTCCTGAGTCCCGTGGCTTTGGAGCAGGCAGGGCCAGCAGGGGCAGGCAGGACCTGTGCCATGCTGGGCTGCAGGTCAGAGGTGTGGGTGACACCCGTGGGTGCAGTCAGAGCTCACAGGACGCCCCAGAGCTCGGGGGTGTTGGGCAGTGCCTGCAGAACACCCGCCCGCAGCACAGGCACGGTTGTGTTTCTAGCGAGCAAGGAGACAAAAAGCCAAACATTTTCCACTCTCATTTCTCTTTCCTGCGTTTTGTTACTGATACCTCCCCGTGGGCTTTGGGGCTCTGACAGACGAGCTCTGCAACGGATTAAAGGGTTACTGTGCTCAGCTGTCAGAGGTTGCCGAACCCGAGCGGGGTGGTGCAACCAGATCCCGCCTGTGCCCCGTGTGCTCCCCTGGCTTCTGCACCAGCCCCTGTGGCTGCCAGTGCAGGGATGGAAGAGGAGCCACAGCCACAAGCCTGACCTTCCCGAGCCTCCCCGTTTACAGCCGGGTTTGCCCCCAGTTCCACTTGCCCTTTCAGGCACACAGGAGGTGACCCCAAAGCCAGACCCGTGAGCACACAAAGATTCCACTGCCCTGGCCTTGTGCCCCACAGCAGTGGGGCTGTGGGGCCTCTGGCTGGCTGCTGTGGGTCTGGGAAGGGCTGTGGAGGGCTCCAGCATCATTCAGAGCCTTGCACAGAACGGCTGCTCAAACCCAAGGGCTGCAGGGTCCCACACAGCCCATGGCAGCTTGCCCTGCCCACCCAAGCCCCATCCTGCTCTCCAGCTGGGGTTTCTAGCTGAGGCGCTTCTGAATCCCCTGTAATTGGCAATGGTCATAAAAGAAAAGCCTGAAGTATTTGCAGTATTATCACAATCATTCCAGGCTTTCTGTGGAGATGGATGCTGCTGACAACATCTCCATAGCTGCTTCCCAGGCTGATAAGTCACCAAGTATGAAGGAGGAATGGTGCAGAGATACCATCAGCATTTCCATGACGCGTTAATTCTTAAATATGACCAAAGGGAAGGGACCATTTTCCAAAACTCCCCCTTGCTGCAGCTTTGAGCAGAGTCCTGTGAGGAGCTCTTGGTTCTTGCACTCACATTTGGGCTCACCAGCGACAGCCTCAAGCCAAGTCTGCTCCCTGACAGCCCCAGGGCTCAGCAGGGTGGGGGCTCTGGGTGCTCTGGTGTCAGCCCTGCATGATGGCACCTCCTCTTCAAGGAGCCCCAAGAGCAGTGTGGGTCTGGTGAGGTGTCACCTCTGTGCCACCCGGGGACAACCAAGCTTAGCTGGTGTCCTTCAGATGTCTCAAATACAGAAAAATGAAAATTAATGGTTGGATGGGAGCTCTGGATCTGTTCTTATCTGGCCAGCAGGGTTTTTGATATCTGGGATGCTCTGCCCAAGCCTTGACCATGCACAGAAAAGACCATGCTCATTTCTGGAGCCTCCTGGAGATGTGTCCTCCCAGGAGAGGGGGTGGGATTCCCCATGGAGGAGCAGCAAATGGCAGAGGGGCAGGCTGCTGCTGGACACCTGGTACAAATGTCCTGGGAAGGGACAGGGGACAGCGTGAGGCTGCACCCCACAGAGCTGGGGGGCTGCAGAGGATCCATCGTCACACACAGTTATCAGATTAAGCACTGCTGGGCAAAATATGACTTTGTGAGGAGCAGGCAGAGCTCACCAGCTGTTTAAACTGTGATGGCTCTCAAATAACAAGATTAGGCAATTGTGGGCTACAGGAAGGATACCAGCAATTACTGCCTGATTGGTAAGAGCTGTAATTAAAGCGCAGCGTCTTTCAGCCTCTCGGAGCACAAGTCCGGTCCACGCGCAGCCATCCCTACATTTGGTTCTCATTTATTTGCCTCTCCAAGCACAGCCTCTTCTGCACCTTGCCAGGCACCTTCAGCAGCTGGTGCTGGATGTGGGCACAGACCTGGGCGTGGGGCTGCTGTGTCCTCAGGGCTGCCACGAGTGGGTGCCACCTCCCACCCCGTCCGTCCTCGGACTTGTCCACAATACCTGCTCTAGTCCCTGGTGTGGGGGTGAGCTCACAGAGTTCCAGAGCTCTTCACCCTCTGTAACTCCCTTCCCTGCCAGGATGAGGTGATGCTCTGCCTGTGAGCTGCCTGTACGTGCTGCCTGCTGGCCCTGGAGCGCTGAGGAGGGAATCTGTTGGATGGTGAAATGCTCATATGCTTGTAGGTTTGCTCATCTTCTATCTTTGGTGATTCAGTTTATGTTTTAAAATGTAAAAAGGCCTCCTACGTACATGATGTCTCTATTGTATAAAAATATCAGCCATGGTATTTCAAAATATCTGCCTTTCCAGCAGTGACTCCTCCCCGCCAGCCTCAGCCCCCATCCCCACTGTTCATCCTGGAGTCCCAGAGCAGCCGGACGACCATGAGGGAGTGGGGACACTGAGGAGTGCTGCTGTCCCTCAGCTCCAAATGGGTGTTTACTGCTCCAAGGATGTGTTGTCTACCAGAGGGAGGTTAACTCCCCAAACTGGGCGAGTTAAACCCGGCTGTGATGGAAGGCAGCTGCTGCTCCTCTGCCTGGCTGAGCGACCAGTGTTTTCCAAAGGCAACCATCGATCACCTCTCGTGTTTGTTTATCCCCAGCAGACAAGGCAGTGGGACTTGTGGGAGTGGGATCTGTGGGCTGGGGGCTGCCCGTGCCAGGCAGTGCCCTGATATGCATCTCACTCCCAAGGGCTCCCTGTGTCCAGGTCAGGGACTGGCCAGCCCAGGCAGCACTACAGGGATGCTCCACATCCATAAACAGCCCTGCAGTTGGAGTTGAGGGCTCAGTTCAGGCTGACTGGTCCATTGCAGCAGACTGGTGATGACTGCCACCACAACTCTCTGCAGGTGCCCCAGCTGGGACAGTGACACACGGCGTCCTGTCTGCACAGACACCTCACACCTCCAAAGGGACTCTCCAGCCAGAGCAGTGGGACATGGATAACTTCTTATTGCTAATTCTGAGCAGCACTAAAATTCCCTTTTAGGCCAAACATTTTGTTTGCTGCAACTGCTCCTGTGCTCGGGAGGGATGGTGAGAGGGACTCAGAGTCACATTGCTTGGGAAATTAATCTCCCTGCCTGGGATTTTCAGGTGAGGCTTGGAGTCCCAGGTCTGTGCTCTTTCCTCTTGGTTTGTGCCCTGGAACATCTCCAGATGGAGCTGCCCTTGCCATCCTGGCACATGACCAGCAGGGGTTGGATGCTTTCTGCTAGAAATTATGAAGTATTTCTATCAGAATGTCTTGAACAAGGAGTGGGGGAAGAAAGAAGCTTTATCTTTACTCAGATATCCATGATCAGCTGAGCAGAGGTGCTGTGTGGCTGGAGGGGCCATGGTGGGTCTGCCTTGTAGGCACAGAGTCACTGCTCAGCCACAGAGATATCCACCTTACTTTCTTCTTCCAGGGAAGTTTGCTCAGCTCACGACACTGAACTGAGGGATGCCACAGCCTTCCCAGCAGTGGTCCCACTGTGGACAGTTAACACTGGAGAAATTAGTCTCTCGGTGGTTCAGTTGTTTCTGATTAACTTAAATACATGCACCAAGTCCAGGCTGTGCAGCAAAGCTGAATTTGTGGCTTGTGCACATTCCTCTGTGGTCCCAGGGTGGTGACAGCCAAACCCCTGTGCTGCCTGCCCAAGATCTCTGCCTGCTCCTCGTCCCTGCCCTCTGGAATCCCTGTCTCCCCCACATCCCTGGCCAAGATCCCTGCCTGCCCTGCATCCCTGCCCTCTGGGATCCCTGTCTGACCAAGATCCCTGCCTGTCCTGCATCCCTGCCCTCTGGGATCCCTGCCTGTCCAGGATCTCTGTCTGGTGTCCCAGCCCGTGTGGGTGGTGGCAGCCAGCAGTGACTCTTGTCTGGGGACCCTCGGCTGTGTACCCGACTGTGCAGTGCTTTCAAGGGGCCGGGTACACATTTTTTTCTCCAAGCTCCTATTTTCTCATGCCAATCCTTAGCTGTCCTTGGGAACGCGGCTGCCAGCGCGGCGGAGGAGGGAGCCCGCGATGAGCGATGCCACAGAGCGACCCCTATAGTTAAGGTTACATGAGAATTTCTATAGGCTAAAAATTTTCCCAAACATTCACCTGCTGGGCTTAAATTTTCCATGCTTGTTGTTTGCCTGAAGGTGAATTGTTGTCAAGCTTGAGAAAAATTCCTTTGGCTGTGTCTGTGTTATGGGAGAAGAGAAAATACTCGCTTCCCACTGGAAAATCTTGAGCTACTTTTTCCCCCCTTCTCCTTCAGACAGGGCTACAGAAAATAGCCTGGAGTCTGAAAAGCCTCGGAACTTGGCCTGGCCCAAGTACCTCAGTGGGAAGATTAAAGCGAAGGGAAAAAAGGGATAAGAAAATGGGAAACTGGGCAAAGGGGCTGGGGGAGGGCACAGCTGTCAGAGCATGCTCTGTCTTGCCATGATTCCTCTCTCCTCTTATTTTTTTTCTTTTTTTTTTTCTTTTTTTTTTTCCTTTTTTTTTTTTTTTTTTCTGTTGCCTCGAGCAGCATCCCGAGCTCCACTGGCGCAGATGGAGACGGGCTCGGTGTCCCGGAGCAGGCGGAGCTTGCCCGGGGTGGGGTGGACGGGGCTGGCACCTCACACCCCGTGTGCCTTCTTGTGAAGTTGGTCGTTTGGTATTTTTTTAAAGGAGTTGAGTTCCAAGCAGGATCTTTGTTGATGAGGAGTTGAAGTTGCACCATCAAAGGAAGGAAATATGAAAAGTTGGATTCTTACACAGATTTTTCCTCTGTGATGCTCACGAAGTTTTATAAAGTGATTTTTTTTTTTTTAAATAAAAGTGCAATTTAGTAAATTGGGCCAGACAGCAAACTGTAAGAACATGCACATCCCTGCATGTGTTCTCTGGGTTTTGGAAATCTGAAGGATGTGTTTGAGGATGAGGGACACCCTGAATGCACCGCCAGCAGAGCTGTGGGTCAGACAGAGTAAATGATTTATTCAGAGGGTGCCAAAGATGGGATTTACACTTGACTTTCCAGCCTCAACTGGGAAAACCCTTGTGGCATGAAGTGCACAAGCTGCTGGGTGCAGGGTGAGGATTGACTGCTGTGCTCTTGACTGGTCTGCAGTTATGCAACCAGAGCATCACATTCCTGTCATTTTTGCATCTCATGCTGGCTCCTGCCTTTGGCTGGCAGGTATTTTCTGGAAGGAGAGGTGATTCCTGCCTTCCCCCTTCCCTCCCTCCTCCAGAAGCTGCAGGCGCTGCTCTGCCTCTCCCTGCAGGTGTGGTGACCATGGGTTTTGGTGGTGACCATGGGTTTTGGTGGTGACCATGGGTTTTGGTGGTCTCTCACCCTGTGCAGGGGGTTCTGCACCGTGTGTGCTTCTTCTGTTCCCTGATCCCAGTTCTTGGGCAGAACCTGTGCTGAAGAGGCTGCAGGAACCAGAGGCTGCTGTGTCCTGCACAGGCATCCCAACCAAATCTCCCTTTCCCAGAGCAGGGGGTGCTCCTTCCCACCCCAAACCCTCCAGGTGCTTCCCTGACACGCTAATCCTGCTCCTGGTGATGATTTTATCGGTCTCCAGGTCTTGCTGCAGCATTCCACGGTTGTTAATGTATTTAATGTATTTAATGTATTTAATGCTGCTCTTCCCGCTGCTCCAAGCATCACAGGGACAAATGAAACAATATCTGGGCAGTGCCCCTTCTCCAGGCAGGGATTCCTGGGAGAGGGACAATGTTTGCATTGAGCAGCAGCTCCTCGTGTCTGTCTGCTCCTGGAGAGACGATCTGATCCGGCTCTTGAAGTGGTTTGGGCTGGAACAGAACCCGCCTGTGCGGAGAACAGCACAGGGATTTTAGTCACTTCTTGAAATGGGGAAAATTGCCTCATTTTTCAGCATTTGGCCTGCGATCCCACACTTCCTAGCTCTATGTAGGGATTAGTTCATACTTTTTTGGTATTCTTGGCCCGAAATGAACGCTCCCAGCCAGAGGAGAGATAATTCCACTTGTGCTGATCCCCCGGGGCACATGCAGAGCTGCAGAAACAGGAAATAGGAAACGTATTACATACCTTTTCCCCTCAATTTTGTTTTCATAATGCATGGAAAACAGCAGAGCTCTGAATTATTTGAAATTTTAGAGTTATTTAATATTTATTTTTGAGAAACAATCTCCCTTTTCAGGGAGGCCTCGCGGTGTCAGAGCAGCTGTCTGGGCAGCTCCAGCTCCAGCTGGGGTGTGAGGGAGCTGGGGGCCACATGGGGGTCCCTGTCCCCAAGCAGCCCCCACTGTGAGTGTCACATGCCATCCCTGTGCCTGGCAGGAGCAGAGGGCATTCCCCTGGCAGCACTGCACTCACTCATCCTTGGGTTCTCTTTGGAGGGATCCATCCATGCAGAGCAGACCCTGGGCCCTGTGACCTGGCTGTGTTAACAGCCCCGGCTGGGGACAAGGGGAGCCTGGGGACAAGGGGAGCCTGGGGACAAGGGGAGCCTGGGATGCCCTCAGGACTGTCTGGGTGCTGTGAGCCCTGCCCTCCCACTTGCCTCCTCCTTTTTTCCCCTGTCTGTATTGCAGGAGCCCAGTGGATTCCTGCTTCGTGTTTGCTACAATGGAAATAAAATCAAATGTCATTTGGAGACCATATAAAAAGCAAAGAGCTAAAGAAAAGAATTAATGAAGAACTCATTATGCCAATCTGATGTTTTGGTTTCTAATTTTCTTCTCAAAACCCAGCCTCCCGGATTTGACAATCCATCTAATTATTGCTTGGCCTTTGGAGCGGTTTAACTGGCACGTGCTGGGACTTGGACAGTTTCTTATTAGCGGTGGGGAAAGTTGGGATTGAAAAAGCCTTGTGTTGTGTTGGTGTATTTCTGGGTGTCAGAGGCTTCTAAGTGCCTTACGTTTTTCCAATCCATTCTGCATCTCTCTAATTTTCAGGGCTTTCAACACTTTCTGGCGAGCAAAGCCTGTGGATAACCCGAGTAAATGACTTTTTCCATGAATAGAGATTGGCCAGGGAAAGCTGAGTGATAAACAGAATAATCCTTTTTGTGCTTTTCCCAGCTCCAATCTTCTTTGCACACCAAATAAACACTCTCAAGCTGCTTAGAGCAAAATCTCTAATAGGCTGTGGTGGTGCTGAGCAGGGCTTGGCTCTGTGTCAGACCGAGGGACAGGACAGTGGAATAAAGTCCTAAGATTTTTTTGGGGAATTAGTTTACATACCCCCAAGCATAGTGTATTTTGGCACTTGGGCTGCATTACAATATAATCCACCAGCACTCAAAATAGCCTCAAAAATGGCTTTTTTGCTCATTTCTTTGGCTTTTCCCAGAGCCCTGTGTGAGGACAGAGAGTCAGTGTAGGGGACCTGGGACCTGCCAGGGTTTGGTGTCTGTGGGTGCCATGTCCCCACCCAGGTCTGGCCCTGGGACACTGCTGTCACCTGCTGCAGCCTGGCTCTGGGACACAGGGAGTGCAGGCTGGGGGTCACAGCCTCATGTGCTCATGGCTTTGGAAGCTCCATCTCCCTCTTTGTCAGCTTTGGGAATGAAAATGATTTGTTGTGTGAGGGTGTTTTTTTTTCCCAAGTGGATAAACCCATTGGGTTGGCATGGGGGATGTCCGAGGGGTGCAGAGCTGGGGTGAGCTGCTCATGTGTCTTCAGGATGTTTTAGCTGATGGTTTGACACTGCTATTGAAGAAACTGAACCAGTTTGAGGCTGGGGCCTCCAGACATTTCCTGGGAGAGCAGAGGGGTGAGGCTGCTGCCTGCAGCAGTAACACAGATAAATCCTGTCCATGCTCCTCAAATCCAGGCTTTCCATCCTGCAAATTCTGTCTCTGCAAGTCCAGTAAAACTCTGCATTTCAAAGAGCCCCAGGTCCTTGGCCTGCAGGAATCCTCTCTTTATTGGTGTATTAAGAGCAGCTTTGTAGAAATAACTTGTATAAAACCAGAGCATTTCTCATTCTCCCAGGTGGGAAATGAACAAGCGAGGTAATGTTTGCCCAAAGCCCAGGCCAGCCCCAGAACAGGTGGTGGCTGTTATTGTCAAGTAAGAAAATGATTTTGTAAGTAATTAGTTAAACTGCTCAGCCTACATCTCTCCAAAGAAATACCCCTTAAATTCATGGAGCACGTTGACTGAGATGCATCTGCTCAGTGTGTGGTGATGTGGGGCACAGCCAGGTAAATCTGCTCCAAAATAGCCTCTGTGAACTGTGGCTGGAACTGAGCTATCCACATAACTGCTGTGTTTGGCCAAAAAGAAATACATCCTTTGTTTCTGGCAAATAATTCAGATTTTTTTTTGCCAATATTCCTTTGCAAAGAGCCCAGACTGACATGAATAGTAACAATATAGAAAATGAAAAAATCCCATCTTGAGCAGTAGTGTCTAAATGAACCAAAGCCTGACAGAGTGTATTTGTTCCCCAGCTCCTCGGCAGGGAAGCTCAGGCAGGAAACCTGTGGAAATGTTTTTAAAGTGTTTACAGTGGCAGTGAGATGCACTTTTCACCAGCTCTCCGTGCCCAGCCTGCCCACACTGCGGCTGCCAGGCTGGGGGTCCTGTCAGAGGGGCCACCCCTGCAGGTGGCCAGGGGACAGAGGGACAGGGGGGTCTCTGCCACCGCCACCACTGACCTGGAGCGTGGTGGAAGAGCACAGTGGCTGTGCAGGGTGTCCCTGTGTCCCTGCTCCTCTTTGCGGGCAGTGTGTCCTTGGGTTAGATTAATCAGCTTCTCAGAGATTGGGCATGGCTGCTTTAATTCCAAAATCCCACCGGTGGTTGTAGATGAGAGTCACTACTGTCACCTCCTCTGCTCCCAGTCTCACCTGCCCTGCTGGGCATCAAGGACTGGGCACCCCGGCTGTGCTGGGAGGTCAGCTCTCCTCCCACAGAGGCAGCCCAGCACATCTCTCCAGCCCATGGCAGAAGGCAAAATGCTTGCCTGCTTCCCATGTCCTCATTTCCCTCTGCTTTGGGCACCTTCAGAAGCAAAACGTTTTGGAACAGCAATGCAAATCTGCATTCTGGCAGAAGGGCTTGAGTCCTTAACTGGAGCTCTCTGGTCTTCTGACTGAGGCCAGATACCTCATGGCTCATCTGGGAAAACCAGGAAATTCATCATCTTGATTAGATGGAACGAGGCTTTGGCCCTACTTGGGCTGGAGTGGCCCATCCTTCTCTGGAGGAATCGTGCCCCATCTCTGGCTCGCTCCTGTCCCTGCGCAGTCCTGCCCTGCCTGCACTGGTTCTTCTGTTCATGGGAAGATCCTTTCCCTGGCCCTGCAGCAGGGGCAGCCCCACGATGGGGACAGAGCTGTGCCAAACCAGGCAATGGGAGATGCTGCTGGGGGAGCGGGGGAATCCTTGGCTCTTTCCGTGGTTTCCATGGTTCACCGTGTCCAGGCTCGGTTTTGGCAGCTGCAGCTCTGCCTTCCTGGGGTCAGCAGGTGGGAGACCAGCAGGGCCCTGCTCTTCTTGCACCTGTCCTCTGCCTTTCAGACCTTCCTGGTGTACCCTGAACACTCTGAAAGCCTGGAGAGGCTTGCCCAGCCCCTGTGTGCTGGCAGGGGAGTTCAGAGGTCTGGCAAGGAGAGCAGACGTGCAGCCCCTTTCCGTATGGTCCCCTCACGGCCAGAGTGGCTGCCCTGCGTCACCGAGCCTGGCTGCTGTCCCTGGAGCAGCGTGGCTTCGCCGTGCAGCCCCTCAGTGGCACTTGGAGACAATGGTGCCACGGCCTCGAGGTGAATCATGGAGAGGGCAGGGGCTGACTCAGCCCCTGTGGCTGCCTGGACATCCAGGAGAGCAGAGGAGCCCAACTCTGTGAGTGTGGGGGAGAGCCAGGACCCTGCCCCTGCAGATCAATGCAGCCTTTCTTCTGGGAACAGTTTCCTGCAGCCTTCCAGCACAACCTGTCACTTGTTGGGTTCAGCCCATGCTGGGAGGTTCATGCCCAGCCCCTGCTGAGGTTCTGTGCCAAGCAGGGAGGGAGGGAGGAGGTGAACGTGGTCTGGGCTGACACAGAACCCAGCGAGCGCCGTGCTCAGGGCTGTCCCCAGTTCTCCATTTCTGCAAGAAACAGTGTCTGGCTGCATTGTGCCTGGAGCCTGCTAATTAGCTGTAAGTGAGATAATGCGACTGGGATTTCAGCTCAAGCGTGAATGACCTATTCCCTGCTCGCCGTGGCGCTTGGCATGAGCGCTGCTCACGGACAAAGCGTGCTGGGAGGCATCCCCTGCCCCGAGCCTCACAGCCCGGCCCGCTGGCACCGAGCCTGACCTCACAAGTTCTTTTCTGCTCTGTCCCTTGTTCCTGTGGCCCTGGTGCTGTGAGCACAGAGCACGAGATCCCTGTTGGCCCCACAGCCCCAGGCTGGCACAGCTCTGGAGTGACAGGTCAGGACTGGGATTATACTGAATTTCTGTGCAGCTTCAAAAGAGAAAATTGATTCCAGTGGGGAATGAAACTGAAGAGATAGGGCAAGTTGTGTTTTGGGAAGGTTGTGGTGAGGTCACAGCTGGTGCTTCAGGTCTGGGGTTGGTGGAGGGGCTTCTGGTGGCCCTGCTCTGTCCCACCTGACTGCAGGGCTCTGGGCAGCTGAGGCCAGGGGACATCCAGCTTCAGCAGCAGAGGGGTGTTTGAGAACTCTGCAGGGAGCTGGTGGTGCCTTGAGCTCTCTGTGTTTTCCAGATTGCCATGAATCTACCCCAAATTCAAGTGGGGTTTGCCACAGATACCCAAGGTGTGTCCCTGGGGCTGGATGAGCACACATGGCTGGGAGGATCTGTGTGTGTGACCCTCCAAAAAACAGGACAAAAATTCATTTGCAAAAATACACCTGGCAAAGTCCAGCGCCTAAAATTAGAAGTGCAATTTGATATCTGAGTGCCAGCAGCAGATGAACAACAGGTCACAGACAAATGTAAATTGCCACACGATTAACATTGGATGAACTTTTAAAATCTGGATGCCAACAGATGCACAATAAAATTTTCCTACAAAATAAACATAAAGGGGCTGTTCTTGTGCCAGTCCTCAGTTTCTGCTGCATGTTACAAAGGCAAGCTAATTGTGGGTAAAAATATCAAGCAGCAAATCCTCTTACCAGCAAAGGTGCAGTTTCCAAACCTGCCACTGCTCGGGGAGATCCTTCCCAAAGCCAGATATTCACAGTGTGTTAATCTGCTTGGCCAGAATTTCCTACTGCAGAAATGCTATTGAGTAAGTAAAGGATAAACACAAGAGCATGGGAAGATGAAATAGGAGGATGCCAGTGGGTTCTGTGCTGTCACAGAACATTTTGGGAAGGTGTTTGCTCCAGCACGTGCCCCACAGACTCACATGGCTGTCAGAGTGCCAGCCTGGAGCACGCTGCCTGGCTTTCAAGAGGAGCCAGCCCTCTTTGATGATGCAGAAATCATTTTACTTATTGAAGCAGTGAATGTTAATGATTATTAATTGGAAAAGGCTCTCCAGGGGCTATGTGTGTGTGGGACTAGTGAGTGCTTTGCAATTCCAGCATGAAATGAGTTACTCCACAGCATTAAAATGAGCAGAGCTCTCCCCAGCATCCCCAGCAAGTAATTGAATTGTTACTGCGTGGCACCAGCCTTTCCTCTTCGCTCTGCACTGACACCAGGAGCTGGGGCCCCTTCACAGTGAGCATTCAACCTGAATCCAACCCAAAATCCAGGTGGAGAGATATGTTTTCAGCTCCTCTCTAAAGCAGTTGCAGATTCATCCTGTGTCCCCCGGAGCCCCAGAGCTGCTTTGCCTCTGAGGGTTTGTGCAGTGGTCACAGTCACACCGGGGCTAGCAGGGACCAGTGACCACTGGAAGGACCTGGTTTGGCTGCAGGGAAAGCTCTGAGGAGCCAAAGTGTTCCCAGGGATGAGGACAGAAGCAGCTGCAGCAGCTGCTGATGAGAATAGCTCCATTTGCACAGAGGAACAAAGTTTTTGATGGCCTGTGCTTTGCAGGGTGTGCAGAGCCATCTGCCCAGCTGCAGGCTGAGTCCAGAGCAGTGGATCTGAGCTGCCAGGTACGTGCTGCACGTGGGAATGGCGTGGGATGATGCAGGATGGGATCAGCTGAAGGCGTGGGACTTGGGGAAAACTTGTCTTACAACAGAAATGGCCTCTTCAAGGCATCCCTCTGTGGAAGGGAAGGTGGAAGCGGGATCGATAAACCAGTGGTGACTTTTAAATTGTGGGAAGAGGTCACAGCCAGAGGGACAACCCGACCTGCTCATCATGCGGAGGGGCTTGTGCTCCTGCTGGGAAAGTGGCTGCTGCCACTTCCCTGCCTGCTGATGGAGTGACCTGGGGAACTGCCCAGCCCATGCACTGTAAACACAGCCCTCATTTTCTGGGAACAGGAGAGAAGTTGAGAATGAAATGCCTGATGAAGGGCCCGGGCTGGGTCCGTGGCGCTGCCGCCCGTCACGCCAGTGATGTATTGCAATAACACATCATGGGCTGGTGGCATTTAGTGACTTATGGCTGCAATCTGTCACCAGGCCAGCGCTGCTGGCACCCTACATCAGCAGGACCAGGCAGAGCACAGCAGGCAGGGGCAGCTGCCCTCCAGCCACCTGGCTTGGTCAGGACACTGGGGATGGGACAGGGAAGGCACCAAGGGGATGGGGATATTTTGTGGTGCTGGCCCAGAGCAGCAATGCCTGCTGTGTGGGGAAGGTTCTGGGGGCCAGATACTCATCTCTGTGACCCAGGGCATGCCTTGGCATGGGCTTGCATCCCTGCTTCCACTGTCTTCCAGAGGCTGAAGGAGGCATGGCATGGATTGGAGGGGGCAATTCATTCTTGGGTGGTTGGTGCAGGAGCAGCTGAGTCTTCATCCATCAAGGGACACCCAGCGCCCAGCACAGCCAGTGTCCACCCTGCAAAACTGACTGGCAGCTGAATGCCAGCATGGGAACTGTCCCTGGGAGTGACCCACTGTGGGCTGGGTGGGCTGGCTGCCCACAGGGCTGTGGGACTGGCATGGAGAGGTGGCACAGCTCAGCACAGAGCCCTGAGGTCTCTCTCAGTGGAGGGGCTGGTTGCTCCTGGGGCTCGTGCTGGGGTGCAGCCCGGAGCAGGACAGCCACAGGCAGGGGCTGTGTGGTCAGGCAGGACCCCCGTGGTTCACAGCCTGCTCCCACATGAAGATTCCAGCGAGGAGTGGTGGGTGCAGCAGCTTGAGCCAGACTTTGTCCCTGCCCATGCACATGGCAGCTCCCTGGGCTCTCCAGGCTGAGAGGCTGTGAGAAAAGGGGCCTTTTGAGAGCTACAGCAATTTTCCCGGTGAATAGGAGTTGCTGTTCCTGTAACACGAGTTGTTCACACACATGCAGTAATGTCCTGTTTGGGGCTTATGTAATGGGATGGAGGGGCTCCAGTGAGGGACCGACCCCGTGGAGAGGCACTCGCGCCGTCTCGGGCTGGCAGAATGAGCCGGACTTTTCCAGGCCCTGCTGAGATGTTCATTTATAACTCCCACCGTCTGGAAGAAACCTTGCCAATCAAAACACGCCACGGGTTTTCCAACGGGTTAGGAGCACTCCTCTCAAAGAGGGTTTTTGAGGGGGGCCCAGGATATTTGATAGGAGTTAAGCTGTAAAATTAGTTTCAGAGCAGCGGGTTGTCTCCTTCCCAGCACGCTTGGCTGGCGGCTGTGGGAGCATTAACCCCTCACAGCTCTGCTCCCACCCTGCACTGCCAGGACACCGTGTCCATCCTGCACCACAGGGACACTGTGACCCCTCTGCTCCCATGGCCGGGACGGCTGTGCCTGGTGGTTGGGCCGTGTGGATGGTCATGGTGGTGATGTCCTGCCTGTGGCTCCAGCAACTCTCCCCAGGATGTCTGGTGGAATGTCCTACTCCATGCCCCAAGGCTTTGCTGTGCAGCAGAGCCCTGCAGGAATATCTTTACCTGCAATTCAGGTTGTTCCAGACGTGGTGAATGTACAAACTGACACGGCCACGGGGGAATGGGCTGGCCCCAGCCTTCCCCATGTGCCTGCATGGAGACAGAACTGGCCCACCCTGAGGCTGCTGCCTTGCTGGGAGGGCTGTGGAGCAGAGGGTGATGGAAGAGGGAGCACAGCAAATGCCATTTCCATTGCTGGGAAGCATCAGGAACTATTGGTCTTGCTCTTTATCCTCTTTGCACATTCCTCCTCCAGTCTGTCCTGGGTTGCTCAGCCCTGGAGTGAATTTTCCCTTGCAGCTGGCAAAGGCAGGACCTCCAAGGAAGAAGGACCTGGTTTGGAAGAATCTGAGCACCTGAAACACCTCAGCCTGGCATGGGCACTTGCAAAATCCCAGAGCCTGGAGTTTAGTTGTGAAACGAATGATCTCTTTGTTTTCTGCTGAATGATAATGAATCACTAGAAACTTGAAACCATTTTAAGGATGAATAAATGACACCTTCTAAGCTCCATGTTTATCTACTATTCTGCTACCAGAGCAATTTCATAGCAGAGCTATCAATGAATTTAATTTACATAATGGTTTATCATATACTTCAATATTTCAAACACACTTCATTAGGCAGCACCACGAGCAGTTCCACACTCTGTGATAGTTCCTGCAAACTTTGCTGTGAAACACAGCCTCTCCACTATAACTAATCCTTTAAAAAAGGAGGAAAAAACTCCTCAAATTCCCTAGAGCTGGGTTCAAGCAGCTTTTCCTGCTCTGCTTGCACAGAAGGGGCTGCCAGTGGGTGGGGGACTGGTGTGGGGACAGCAGGAGGGGGACAGTGGTGGGTGCACAGCAGTGCGGGGTCTGTGTGCCACAGTCTCCATCTGCATGTGAGGTTCCAGTGACAGGGAGAGTGTCACCAGCCTGGGACCAGGATCGGTTCCCTCCCGAGGGGAAGGGAGCGGTGCTGCTCTCGGAGGGCACAGCCAGTTCTGTGGCCCCAGCGAGGTTTCACCAAAAGAAAGCTAAAAATAGGAATTGCTCCAACTTCCAGGGGGCCTTATGGAGCAGCTCAGCCATCCTTTGGGAGCTGTGTTCCTGCCACAAACACTGGCCGTGGGGGGAACGGTGTGTTTTGTAGGGCAAATAAAGCGGCTGCTGCAGGCAGGTGGGAACGTGCGGTCCATGCAGCGCCGGGTGCCCAGGGGGCCATCCTGCTCCTGCTGCCCCCATCCCGTTTCTGCTGTCCCCATCCTGCTCCTGCTGCCCCCATCCTGCTCCTGCTGCCCCCACCCTATTCCTGCTGCCCCGATCCCACTCCTGCTGTCCCCATCCCGTTCCTGCTGTCCCCATCCCACTCCTATTGCCCCCATCCCACTCCTGCTGCCCCCATCCCGCTCCTAAGACTCCCATCCTATTCCTGCTGTCCTCATCCCGTTCCTGCTACCCCTATCCCGCTCCTGTTGTCCCCATCCTATTCTTGCTCTCCCCATCCCATTCCTGATGTCCCCATCCCGTTCCTGCTGCTCCCATCCTATTCCTGATGCCCCCATTCCACTCCTGCTCTCCCCATCCCTCTCCCGCTGTCCCCATCCCATTCCCGCAGTCCCCATCCCATTCCCGCAGTCCCCATCCCATTCCCGCAGTCCCCATCCCTCTCCCGCTGTCCCCATCCCTCTCCCGCTGTCCCCATCCCTCTCCCGCTGTCCCCATCCCATTCCCGCAGTCCCCATCCCATTCCCGCTGTCCCCATCCCATTCCCACTGTCCCCATCCCTCTCCCGCTGTCCCCATCCCTCTCCCACTGTCCTTATCCCTTTCCCGCTGTCCCCATCCCTCTCCCGCTGTCCCCATCCCTCTCCCGCTGTCCCCATCCCGCTCCTGCCGCCCCCATCCCGCCGTGCCGCAGCCGGGCGAGCCGCAGCCTCCGGCAGTGCCTGGCACGGCGCTGCCAGGCTGAGCGCTGCCTTTCCCCTGTGAGCGTGTGCAGCACGTGTGTCACATTTCCGATAGCATCCTCTTACATAATTTACAGCAAGGATAACATAAAGGTTATTTTAAAAAATAAAACAACCTCCTTTACATTTATTAAATTTGCTGGAGCATCCCATATGCACCTTTGCAAACTCCAGGATTACCCACAGGGGTCTGATCTGCATGTCACATTAGGCAGATGGAATATTTTATTTATTCCACCTAGGTTGTAATGGAGAATTTAAACCATTTGCTGCAACACGTTTGTGTTCCAGGAAACGGTGTTGGATGCTGCTGAGTGCCCTGACACACTTGTGGACCTTAAACATATGAGATTGTGGGGACTGTGCAGCTCAGAGCAGCTACTCCTTGGTAAACATTTTTGCAGCAACATAAAGCAATTCTAGTGCTGCCAAATATATTTATTTTTAACTCCAGCTCCTATTCTTTGTTAAAAATAGGGTTTTACTTAGAAGAATCTTTGGGGTTTGGTTTATTAAGTTTTGCATTAAACTGAATTTCACACTTTTGATCATTAAAGCCATTGCAAGGGATGGACATGAGGAAACTTTAACCATTGAGCAGTGTCTTCTTGCCTTTTAGTAGCCTGTCTGTGGAGTGTATTAAAGATTCAGCTGTGCTCTGATAAGAATCATGAAGGATGTATATGTTTGCATTGTTTTTGGCAAGAAACATCCAAATGATCTGTATTTATTATATAAAATTGATTTTTTTTGGCATGCATGCTATTTTTCATGGATTTTGGCCTCGTACCAACACAAACAGGGTGATCTTGAGCAAAGCCATGCATTTCTAAGGCTCTATTTGGAGAATTTTTAAAAGAATCCGGGGTCATGGATTTGTCTGTGAATTTACTCTCCCTGCAATAGCAGCAGTGGTGGAAAACCACATTTCCAGCATGGCTGCAAGGTATCAGTTGCTGTTCAGATTTCATCAAGGTGTGCAGCTGATCTTTGCAAGGGGAGCTCTGGGAGCTCGGGCTGGGGAGGACTGGGAGGGGCAGGTGCTGTGTGGGGACAGGAGCCACTCACCAGTGCCAGCACAGAACCACAGAATGGTTTGTGTGAAGGGACCTTAAAGCCCATCCAGCTCCAACCCCTTGCCATGGACTGTAACACCTTCCACTATCCCAGGATGCTCCAAACCCTGTCCAACCTGGCCTTGAACACCTCCAGGGATGGGGCAGCCATTGCCTCATGTCCCAGCTTCTGCTGCCAAGAGGTTTCTCTTGTCTGAGAAGGATGAATTGCTCTGCCAGAGCTGTCTCCTCCAGGGACCTGCCCAAGCCTAGGGTTTCTACCACCAAGAGCATTGTGGTGGCCCAGGGAGGTGTCAGAGGATGCCATGAGAAGGACTCTGGTTGGAAAGGGTCCTTTAAACTCCTCTCTGAATTGCAGAGATATCAACACCACAGTCTGCAGGGCTGTGGAGCCATTCTGGGGAGGACAGAGTGATGTCCCCTGTGCCACCAACGCTGTCGAGTTCAGTGTCAGCCAGCCATGCAGAGGTTGGGGATTTGCTGGCACCGACAGCCCTGGAGGTCAGACCTGGCTGGATCTGCCAGAGCTGCCCTGCCCTGGGTGTCAGGAGGACCTGGTGGGAGCTTGGGGTCTGAGCAGGTTAAATCTGTGCTTCGAAGAAGGGCAAATGCCCGTCCATGGCAGGGTTTGGTTCGAGCGTGGGGCAGAGCATGTTCCAGGGTTTGGTTTGAGCGTGGGACAGAGCATGTCACCTGCAGTGTCCAGCCTGGGGGCCCTGGTTTGTCACTGGAGAGCTGCCCCAGCCACCCTCCCCTCCCCTGAGCCGTTCATCCCCGGAGCAGGAGCAGCTCCCAGCCCGCGGCAGTTTCCGCTCGCGGCTCCCAGAGACACCAGGCTGGAGCCTGCAGCCACTTCCCCTGCAGATGATGGCTATTTCGGTTCCACAGGTGGTGTTAATATATTCCTCTTCAGACTGCACTTCCTTGCACAGCCCAGTACAATGTAAATAACTCAGTTGTCGTTTAAAAGGGAAGGAGGACTTGAACAGGCAGAAAAACCCCAGGCTGAGATTTCAGCCACGGCGTTGATCACAGACATCTCATACTCCTCCGTTAATGTCACTTTATTCTGCCAGCTCCAGAAAGCTGCTGAGGACATGAGGATTGTCAGTGGGGAAAGACCCTGCAGGTACTTGAGGCTGCTGTCCCACACGGCTCTGCCAGAGCTGTTGGGCCCCCAAAACCAGCGTGCCTCAGCCCAGCGGGGTGAGGGTGATGGGGCAGACAGGTCAGGGCATGGACAGCATTGTCAGGGTGCTGCCCTGGGACCTGCTGGCATTTTGGGGCTTATTCACAGCTTCTCCACACTTTGTGCTGGGTGCTAAATGAACAGCAGTACCTCATAATGCCCTGTCACAGCCCTGCCCCTTCTCACTCAAACCCCAGCAGCAGGGTCTGATTGATTTTGACAGAAACCAGTTAGGGGGAAATCCCAGATCAGGAGGGGATTGGGCAGTAGGGACCAGCTCACTCCTCCAGGAAAAGCATTGAGGGGTGGCTGGTCCAGGGGCTTGGCAGCATCACCCCCAGCTCTGCTCCCTCCAACCAGAGCCCATCAGCTCCACACACGTCAATATTAACCTTCTTGAATTTGCTTCTCTCTGTGTTTTTCTCTTGTTTTTTTTTTTAAGAAAAGCCAGAGTGAGGGAGTTCACACATCACTCAGACTTGAAGGATGTGCTTGTCCATGGAGGTGATCAGAAAAGGGAACATGGATACACCCACTAGAATTGTGATTAAAATCCTGTGACCCTTTGTGTGAAGATGTTCAGTAAAGGGAAGTGTTGGTTAAAAACTTGACACACTTTTGCTCTGAGCCTTGCTTTGAACCACCCACCCTTTGGGGTTTTCTCAGTAAGGGTAAGGGACACACTTTGGATGGAAATGGTGACCTGACTGCAGGGAGAATCCAGGGGCTCTTTGGAAAGGTGCTGTACAAAAAGGTATTGGCTGGGGTGGAGGCCATGCAGCCTCAGCTTATTTCTAGGCTCTTTCCTCAGAGAAAGGCCTTCTCTTGCAATTTGTGATGATAAAAATACAACTTGTATGTCTTGAAAAACTCTGTTGAGCCTGGAAAACAGCCCTTCCAGAGACTCTGAGCTCTTGCCTTTCAGAACATTGTTTGTGGAGATAAAAATATTTCTGCCACACTTGTCACATGTATTTGAAAAACATATTAATCATTTAAACAAATATTAGCTCCGAAAGCCTATAAATACATTCACTGGGAGGAATATACCCTTTGTTGTAATATTACAATGAAAAATATGCTAATATAGTTGCCTAATTGCTCATGTTTGAATAACCTCTTTTGTGACAATAAATGTTTGTGGCAGCATCATTCAAACACGAAATGGAGAATCTGGTGCCAGCGCGGATTACGTGTGCTGCTGCCACCGCTGCTGATGTGAGAAGAAAAGTGTCTCTTCCCCCGTGTCTGGGAGCTGGTGTGGCTGCAGAGCAGACGTCACGGTGGATATCATCAGCCTGGCACCGTGCCCGGGCCCAGCAGCCCAGCATGGGCAGGGATGTGGGACCAGCTGCTGCTCCTGGCTCCTGGCACGTGGGTGAGGCACTCAGAGCCCTGGGTGAGCAGTGCACATCCAGAACCAATCCTGACGGCAGGGAAGATCCAAAACTTCACCGTGTTTGGCTGCAAAGCAGACTCAAAGTGAGTGTCTGGGCAGCAGAGGTGGGGTGCAGGCAGGGGCTGCTCGCTGCCAGCCTGGCACTGCCCGGGGCTGAGCTGCCCCTCGTGCCAGCCTCACCTCACTGTGGCCACTCAGGAAACCTCCCCCCAGGAAGAACCTGGGGTTGGTTTTATGCTTCCCTTTCCTCTGTTGCTGCCTGCATTTGCAGCAGGCTGTTGGATTTACAGAGGAGGCTCTGGAGGGTGACACAGGGATAAAGCCCTGGTGAGGTGAGACCTGGCTTCTGGGGACCTGCCCTGAAGCAAAGTGCAGGTGTCTTTGAGCACAGCCTGTTTAAGCAGCTTCTCAGCTGTTGTTTGTGCTTGTGGGGTTCTCAGTGACACCATTCCCCCCTCTCCTTTTGGGTCCTGTTGGCCTCACTGGGATGTCACTGGCTGCTGAAACTTTTGGTCAGTGAAACCCTCTGCACTGACTGCTGGGCACTGGGGGCTTTGTGTACAAATTCAGTGATTCTGTTTATCCTTTTTAGCCTGACTGCACCTTAAGAGTTTAAATAGCAACAACAGAAGGGAGAATATTCACAGACTCTGTGTGTCAGACTCACTTTCCAGAACCCTCCTGCCCTTTCCCAGGGGATGCCCTGTGCTGGGAGCCAACCCTGCAGTGTCATGTGGCACATCCTGGCTGTGCTGGCACAGTGGGAGCAGTGCCAGCTCCCCAAGCACCCTTTATGCTCCTGATTCTCACGGCCCCTGGCTCATGGAGATGGAGATCTGGGCTCTCTGGTTACAGCTGGGGCTTTGGGTCTGGCTGTGAGCTGTTTGTCACATCCTCTGGCTCCATGGCATCATTGAGGCTGGTTTTGGTGTCTGGCACTGGTGGAAATCCCTGTGCACAGACACAAGTGGGGCGGTTATTGTAGTTTGGCAGGAGTTGATGTCCACAGCAGAGTTCCTCAAAAGGGAATTGGCTCTCAGAAAGAGAGATGTGGCTCAGCAAGGAGCCATCTCCCTGTACATTATCCACTACTCCTAGTCTGGGGATGAAGGGAGGTCTCTCTCCTACCCCTCCTCTGCCTTCAGCAACACAGAGAATGAGGAAGACTTAAACATAACAGCAATGAAGGAAAATATCATAAAGTCCTCTTGAAATTCCCATCAAACTCGATTAGCAGGGCAATGATACACCTAAACAACTGCAATGGGTTGACTTTTTATGCTTTGCTGGAGAGCTCCCAAGTTGATAATTAAATTGCACTGGGCTGCAAGATAAGTGGCTGTGAGTGTCTCTGTGCAGCAGCTTTGGAGGTGGATGGCCAAAGGCAGGGACAGTCCCCAGCCAGGAGCTCCATGGCACAAAACCCTCACCCTGTGCTCTCTGCCTGTGCACAGCCAGGTGGAAAAGTGTTCCTGAAGGGCTGGGCTGGGCATTGGGCAGCCTCTGGCTGGAGCAGCAGCACTGGCAGGTGGGGGCTGCAGGAATCTCTGGGATGCCATGGGAGCACAGCTGAAACAAGCACACAACCACCAGTAACAGGGGTGAGATAAACATGGTGAGGTTGGGAGGGTTCATTAGGGCTGCCCTGCCTGGGGGAGCAGGCAGAGCTGTGCTCACCGTGAGCCAAGGGCTGGGAAAGGCTCCTGATCCCCTCCCCGTGTGCTTGTGGTGGACTTGCAGAGCAGGATGATGCTTTTTGTAACAAACACTTTGCTTTTCAAAAAATGTACTTCTAGGATGAGTGACAATATTTGTTAATGTGGATTTAATCTGGTGACTAGCAGGACAAAATGAAAAGTGAAAAGGGTATTTTTGGCAAAACAAAGGCTTGGTTTCAGCTTTGTCAAGATGAAGCATTTGAGCCTTCTGTTCTGGAAAGATGCTCTTCTCTGAGATAAAATTTGATTTGATCAACAAAAGGAAAGGAGTGGGAAGGAAAGGCAGTCCAGGCCTCATGAAGCAGGTAAAGCCCTCGAGTGGCTGGTCAGGAGGTTGTGGCTGGGACAGTGACAGCATCAGCCTCAGTGCAGAGGTCCAGGTGGTTAAAAATAAATACCTGAGATACAAAGAGGTGGCTGCCAGGGGGCTGCAGCTGGGCTGCCTCCCTCTGCCAGCCTCCACCTGCACCCAGGGTAATGCTCAAACCAGAGACCCCCCCTACCAGCAGCTGAGGGTGGAGGGGAGCAGAGCTGGTGTGGGTGGGGGGATGAGAGTGCACTCCACAGGTGTGAGCTCAGCTTGGAGGCATCCAGACCTGGCCAGGTCCTTCTCGTTCCTCTGAGGCATTCCTCTCTGCTGGCACTGCAGCCAGGCTCCTGCATCCAGCACCTTCTCACTGCTCTCCTTTGTGCCCTGATGCTCCAAGGCCCCATCTGTTAATTCTCCTGCTAATCCTGCTCCCCCTGCTTGCTCCCTTCTCCTTTGACTCTGAGACCCAAGAGTTCAGCTCAGCATGGTGAATGTTGTCTGAGTGTGGCGTCTCATCTCGCACATTTGGGTAAGTCAGCCGTGGAATTATCCTATAATGTGGAAATCATACAATTTCTCTCTGATCTTCCCTGAGCTGAGCATTTCATCTCACTTCTACCAAATGCAGCATGACTAAATAGGCAAGAAAGGGATTTGAGCCCTTTTGTTACTTAAAATGTGAATTAGATGTTCCTGAGGGAAGTTTGTGCCGCATTTGCAAGTTAAAAATGCATCAATTATCTGTACATGGACCCCTTCCCGAGCGATGGAGGAGCAGAGCTGGTGCCTTCAGAGGACCCACCACCCACAGAGGCTCTTGCTTGCAGGTGGCATCCTGTGTTCTAGGTGAAATGCATCCTCCTGCTCAAGGGAGGGCTGGCTTTCAAGTCAGGTCTAACTTCAGAGCTCAAGGAGGTTGTCCTGGGCCTTTTTTCCAGGTGAGCTGTGAATATTTTCAGGGATGGAGAATCCACAGCCTTTGCTTCAGCACCAAATAACTCTTACTGTGAAGCACTGCTACCTTCAACTGGAATTCCGCTTTCCATGCAAACTGCACTCACAGAGAAGCAGTTGATGTTTTGAGGAGCAGTTTTGTCCCACAGAAAAAACAGGTCAGGCTTCCCCTGGCTGTCCTTCTGCAGCTGGGTCTGAGCTGCCTGTGTGATTTTGGAGGAGCTGGGGGCTGTGCTGTGTCACCCTGGCACCCCTGTGGGAGCTCCCATGGGTGTCCAGTACTGCTGCTGCACAAACAGAAGTATTTCCCATTTCCTGGGCTGACTCCACGTGCTGAACATCCCTGGGTTTGTTTGGGGCAGGAGCCTTCACACCCGAGGTTTCGCCTCGCAGCCGTGTCTTGTTGGCTGGATGAGCGTGTGAGAATGTGCAGCTGCAGGCTCTTCGTGGGATGTGTTCCTGCTCCGGATCTTCTTCTGGGACTTGGAGTTAATCAAGGAGTTGGAAGGAGCCCTGGGTAATTTAGAGGACAGTCCACACGGTCTGAGCAGCAGCTCAAAGCAGGGCATGGGAAGGAATAACCGAAGGCATTGGAATGTAAGCCAAGGGACAGTTCTCTAGGTAACAAATACAAGCTCAGGAATTTGGACCCATTTTTACTTAACTATCCTTTATTTTTGTGCAAAATATGCAAGTTCTTCAATATGAATGTTTTGGATCCTCTGAGTTGCAGAAGCAATGGCAAAGCCCTGAGTGAAAGGTGGTTTGGGTTGACTTCTTACGCATTTTCTCCCAGGATTAGAGACAACCTTCCTGCTGGCAGGAGCTTCAGGCTGCCAGTGCTGCTGAAGAACAGGAGTGACCTGTGCTGGTGTTTGCAGGACAGAATCATGGGCATTTGCCCCAGAATGATCCCTGCCGTTGAGCACAGTGCATTAATTCCATGTATAATCCAAACACAGACTGTCCCAGCAGCATTGCTGTGGCACCGAGGTGCAGAGCTGTGGCAGTTCTGCATGTGATGGGAATTTGCATCCTGGATTCATAATTACAGGGCA
Source organism: Passer domesticus (assembly GCF_036417665.1). NCBI lineage: Eukaryota > Metazoa > Chordata > Aves > Passeriformes > Passeridae > Passer > Passer domesticus. The sequence goes on from NC_087490.1 coordinate 9,027,634, forward strand.
GTCATCTCCTCACAGGCAACACTTGTCACTCCTCAAATTACACAGGGCACAAATACCAAAGTGCCAATAATTATTTCCAGTGAAGCCACATCTGCTTTTCCTGGGAGCCAAAGCTGCAGTGCTGCTGGAGCAGAGCAGGAATGTCTTGGGTGTCAGAGAGAAGCACCCACAGTGCCCCCAGCACTGCTGAACATTTCCTCAGGCACAAACCCAGTTTCACACCAGCACTGTAGCCCCTCATCCAACCTTCTCCAAGTGTCACATCTTGTTTGTGCTCAAGCCTCTGGTGACGACATCCCTCTGGATAAATATTGTCTGACTGACCTCTTGCTTGTGAATACTTTGCCCTTAGTGCTGTACTTGAATTTTCCCTTTTCTCTTTTAAGGCTCTTAATCTTTGATGCCAAAAATCTTTGTCCCTTCCTGTTTTGGGCTAGCCTCCTGTTACTCTGCTGCTTCTGGGTTGTTCTTGTGTGAGACCCCCAGAAAACACTGCCTGGAGAATCCTGGCTGCAACATCTTTTGGGGAAGGGGATGTTTTTCCAAAGCCCACTGTGATGAGCAGCCAGATGTTCAAAGATGTGGGAACTGTGAATGGGACTTGCAGCTGCCAAGGGAGAGGGGTTTGAATGCTGCACCTTCAGCCTGGTGGGAGGGGGAGGCAGGCAGGCTCTGCAGCAAGCTCCACTCCTCCTGCAGTGGGGCTAAGTCAGCTCCACGCAGGAGAGGCTCACCTGAGTGTGGCCACTCAGAAATCCCCCCCAAAATGCAAACAGCAGCCTGCCCAGCCTTTTCCTGGGCACTTTCCCCACTCCCTTGGTTTGCTCTGTGTGTGCCAAAGCCCCCCAGCGAGGTGGTGCTGCTCAGGGGTTTGGTGTGGTCTCTGTTGGCACATCCTGGATTCCAGCTGTGCTGGTGTTGGAGCCCATCTCCATCCCACAGCTGGGTAGGGGACACCGGTGTCACCTACCCTGAGGGAGAGCTGGGATCCCAGCTGCCTGCCAGGCGGGGATCCAGGTGCTGGGGAAGCAGGAGGTTTCTCCAGAGCCCTACAGTGAAGGCTGTGCCTTCCTGCCCGCCCAGCTGTGAGGCTCTGCAGCCACTGGGAAGGATCCCAGCTGCTGGGAGTGACAATTTGACTCAACAAGCTGAATAGGGAGCTCTTCCCAGTTCCAAACACTCTTTCTTGAGATGAAAAAGGTTAAAGAAACCCAGCTGCTTTCTGAATTCAGCTGAGCTGGAGGGTGGAATAATGGTTCCCTGGAATGGGAGGGAATTAGCAACATTTTGTCTGCCTTTCTGGAAAAACACTCTGGCAGTGTTATCTCTAAACAAACACAACTGGTGTGGGGAACAAGCACTGGGGTATCTTCAGCTCTCTCAGTGCCCTGGGCTCCTGGCACTCACCACAGCCAGGGGTGACAGCCCCAGCAGAATTCCGGGTTCAGTTCCTGGAATCACTGGCTATGACAAGATGTCAGTTTTCTTTAAAAGGAAATGGTTTCTGAGAGCTCTGCTCCCAGATTCTCCTAAGGAGACCCAATCCTGGTCTCTTGAAGTGGCTGTACAAAGGGAAGCCCTGACTGCTTCCAATGGTGAAGCACAGAACGAGTTGCACACTGGAAATTTAAACCAACATTGATTTTCGTTGTGTCCCTTTAAACCTGATCTAGATAGAGTTGCACAGGGAACTCCTGGGACAGAATTGCTACCACCTAATTGATTTTGATTTTATTTTCACTGCAGCAGTGTAATTATGAAAGCCAGCCGTAATTATTGAAACACAACTAGAAGTATTTCATTATTAAAATACCCCTATGACTTATTATTAATTCATTAAATAAATTTGGATTATATCCCTCAATAATTAATGCACTGAAGTTTATTCTGTGAACTCTTCCTTTTACTCATAATGTGTCAGCTGTTGGTATTAAAGGGAAAAAATTCCCACCGAAGTATCAGAAAAAACAGACAACTCATTATGAAGGGAAGTGGGACCAGGAGGCTTTGGTCTGGTTTGAAATGGGTCTCGTGGGAAGCAGTGGAGCTGGGCTGAGTCTGTGCAGCTCAGCATTCATTTGGGAAACTTTCCTGCAGATCCTGAAGTGCTGCTCAGACCTCGTCTGCACAGTGAACATGGATGGTGCCTCAGGTGCTGCATGGGGAGGGGGCTTGGTGGCTTCTGGGGAGGGGGACATTGCTGGCACAGAGGGAACTGTTTTCCTGGAACAGGGAGAATCTGGGCCAGTGCTGCAGGGTCGGGTCTTGTGGTTTTCCCTCCTGCATCCCCTGCTCAGGTGACAGGGTGAGTGAGGTCGTGTCCCTGCTCCTGCTTTGGCTTTCAGGGAACTGAGGTCTCCCAGCAATTCCGAGGCTGCTGCCAATCCAGAGGCTGTGCTGGGGCTGTCCTGGGGGCAGGACATGTGGGTGTCCATCCCAGCTCTGTGCATGCATCTCACCCCCAGTCTCTCTGGCAGCACCAGAATTCTCCAGATGGGATTCTCTCCCTCCAGCTGCAGGATCCACACACAGTTCCCAGTTGCAGTCCTGGATCCAGGCAGAAGTATGTGTCTGGATGGAGCAAACCCAGGGCTTTAGGGATTCACTTGGCTTTGATGGGGCTCCTCTGCCCAGGAAGCACTGGGATCCCTCAGCAGAGCACATCTGTAATGGCATCCCTCCCCAGCTGTGCTCCCAGGAAAGCTTCAGTGGTGATGCTGGCAGGGGATGAGTCTGAAAGACTCAGCTTTCCCACTCAGCACATCTGCGTTTCACACGTTGCATTGGATGGGTGTTTATAGGGAAAAACAGACAAAAACATTGACTGAAGAAATGTATTGATTCAGAATCTGCACTTGTGCTGTAGAGCTTGAGTCAAGATGGGGGAGAGATTTCAGTGGATTAGTTGTCACTGGATGCTGAGAAGTCTGTGTGATGTATCCTGCTCAGGATTAAGGTAAGATGCAGATGTTTTGGTGGTGGGAGAGCTCTCCAACTGCTCAGATTGTCACACCCTCTTCCAGGGGATGGACAGTCTGAGCAGAATCACAGCATTACTAGCTCTGCCTGGTCTCAGGAATTGTCTTTCCCTCCATTTCGTTCTGTCAGACTGAACTTCTTTTGGTCTCTGCCTCTCCTTTGGAACCTTTCTCAGAGCCTCGTTTCTGTAGAGTTCTGTCCTCTCACCCCAGCATCCCAATTGTCCCTTTTCTGTCTCTGCTCCCTGCACTGGGGATGGAATGGGCTCTGGTTTATTCCTCATGATTTGTGCTGTCATGGATGGTGGAATTTGCTCTCAGGCTGAGACCCCAGTGATCCTCTGCCCTTTTCCTCTCCTTCCCTTCCCTTTCCTGGCATGTGTCTCTCAGGGACAGCCCTCAATGGTGCCAGAGCCAGCCCCACCAGCATCTCCCTGAACTGGGTCCCCCTGGGACGTGGGACCTGGGTTGGAGGCAGCGCTGGTGGCAGAACATGGCTTGGGAGGAGTCACTGGTGCTAGAAATTTAACTTGCTTTTTGTTTGTAAAGAAATCCTCATCAGCACCTGATGTTAAGAGCAATCTTGTGCTTTCCCAGCCTCCCTCACACTTCCTTCACCGTGGAGTTTAATTATCAAAGTGTGCTGCAGAGCAGCACTGTGGTTCCCGCTCCAGAACGCTCCTTTTCCAGCATCCTGCGATTCTCTCCGACCTCAGAGGGTAAAGCACTTAAGTTGCCCTTGAAGACAAAAAGAGAAAGTCTTGTTTGAGGTGAAGCCAGTATCTATCCAATTTTCAGCTGCCGTCACATCGAAATGAGAAATCTGAGGCAGAGCCAGGCACAAATAGCTGATAACAGACTTTCAGGTGCACCTCTTCACTTATCGCTTCTGGGGTCACCTCTGTTTCTAAAGACTTGTTTTCCTTAAAAAAAGATTGCTTAGGACATTTAACCGTGTGGTGTGATAACAAAGCCCTGCGAGGCGTTACTGCTGTGCCTGGGCTGCTGCAGAGACGCTGGTGTTCCTGAGTGTGTTTCTGAGATGGTTCCATGGATGGGATTGGATGGAGCTGGAGCAGCTGAGCCCTCCCTGGGTGCTCCATCGCTGCTGCCTGGGCATTGCTGGGTGGTGGTGCCTGTGACACACTGGCAGCTCCTTGCTCCTACCCAGCCCTGGTGCACATCTCTTTCCTCCACAGTGAATTCTCTTCTCCCATAGCCCCCCTGGGATGGACATGACTCCCTTGAGGGCCCACAGCAAGCCCAGCCCAGCACAAGAGAGAGTTCTGGACCAACAGAGGCACAATTTGTTCAGAAACTGGGCGTTTGGCACGTACAGAGAGCTGCACACAGACTGGCGCACAGATTTGTTTAGCAAACAATAACCTGTGTTTTGTGCATGAATAAATAATTAACCTTATTTAAAAGAAGAAAAAACCCCAAGTTTTGCTGTCTGCAAATATCTCTCTCCCTTTCTGGGCTCGGCATTGTCCCTAGGCCCCTCGGGAGTGTGTCCTGTGGTGCAGGAGGTGGCACCTCTGGCACTGCCCTTTGCCAGCGCTCGTCACCGAGTGGACGCAGTGCCCAGCAGAGTTCCCCCGCTCCCTCTCCGAGTGCTGCTGCCAGACTCACAGCCTGGTTGGAGGCTTGTGTCGGCTGCCTGGATGCTCCTGTGGCTGCTGCTGGGAGCAGGGCAGCAGACACCCCCCGACACCTTCCCCCCTCGGCTGCTGGCTCCATTCTCACACTCCAGCACAATGGTTTTCTGTGCTGCGTTTCCTCATGTCTGCTCTAGCCCAGATTTCTGTGGAACAAGCAAAGCCTTTCTCCCATCTGCTCATGAGATCATTCCTTCATCTGAACAATCCGGCTCTGAGGAAGCTTTTGTGGACAGCCAGCCTCCAAGCACTCTGTTGTGCTCCACCATTTCTGCTCCTGCACTTAATTAGACTCACGAAATGCGGTGGGTACAGGACATGTGTCAAGGTGCTGCAGCTTTGCTTGGCTGATTGAGGCATTCCCAGCTCCACAAGCACACAGACATTGCTCCTGGCCTGGGGACTGAGTCCTGCCTCAATCCAGCCCAGCACCACAAGGGCTCAAACTCCCTCAATTTGTGTCACTATTTCCCCTCTCTGCTACTGATCTGGCTGTTCAGGCTTCTGCCTCCCCAAGGGTTTGCATTGGGAATTGGTGTTTTGGTGCTGAGGATTCTGTGGGTTGGGTGTGGTGGGTTCTTTCCACTGAGGAATGAGCTCTGAAGGAGCAGACAGGACCCCTGGGAGTTCAGCAGGGGGAGGGAGGCCAGCAAGTCCTTCTCTTGCTGGGCAGTCACCACACCCACCAAACCATGTGCTGGAACAGCAGGCGTGGAACTCAGAGACAAACATGCACCTTCCTGTGCCAGGGAATGAGCCTATGTATTTGTGGAATTACTGAGCACTGGATAGCCCCTTGGTGCTGCATGGTTCACAAGAAAATATTCTGCCACTGTCCTCCCAGAGCTGTTCCTGCTCTGCCTCTTGCTGATGGGGCACGGGAGACACTGCGGTAACTCCAGTGGTAGCTGGGTATCATTGAACAGCACCAGGTGGAGGGGAGTGCTGAGCCTTGGGGTGCTGAGCCTTGTGGGCAGCTGGTGTCTGCAGCAGCCCTTGCCCATGCTTCCTGGGCTGCCCCTCCACCATCTTTCATCCTTTTCCACTTCAGAAATGTTTGTCTTCAATGTCAAGGAATAACTGTAGGAAAGGACCCCCAGATCCCAACCTGATTTGGGATGAATGGGGTAAGAGAAACAGGAGGAATTTAGGTAATGTGTGACTTAAAGAAGGAGAGCCAAGAATGTCATCCTTGGAGAAGGAATGGAGAGCTCGCAAGTGTTTTCATGCTGTTGTTATTTTCTATATGTGTTTTAAGACAGGTTTGGCTCCTGCCCAGACCTCCCCTGTTACAGCACACATACGTTCAGCCCATAGCTTGGTTCCAGCCCTTGACCTGGAGAAAAGGCCTCACTGCTTGTAGCAATGACCATCCCCCCTTATTTCACCTTCAGAGTCCAAGCTCTTCCTACCAGTGGCATCAAGTTTCCTTATTCCTCTAATATCCCTGTTCTCCCCAGTCAGACATGTTCTTGTTTTCTGTGTCACTTGGAAGCCAGGTGTCACTCCGTGGACTCAAGAGAACCCTGAGTCTCTTGAAGGTGTGGAAGGCACTACATGGTGCAGACACACCACAGCAAAGTGCATCTTCAGCTGCACGGTGAAGTGTTGGCTGCTGGTCACGTCACTCATGGTGGGGTGTCTCTCCATCCAGCAACCATGGCACCACTTCCAGTGCTGGCAGAGGGGCTGTGTCACCAGCCACTGTCCCCACAGCCTGACCCTGACCTGGCATCTCCCCCAGTGCTGGTCACAGGAGCCTCACAGGCTTGGCATTAATGTTGAGTCCCACATAGTGACCAGGCTCCAGGCAGAGCTGCTTCTTCATTCCATCATCCCCCAGTTTCCAGGGCCAAATCTGAGTCAGAGAAAAGGATCCTCCATCTGCGCCTTGGCAAACGCGCAGATGCAAGCCCAGATGGCAGCTCCCACTCTGCCGTACCTTCTCCCTGTTCTTTTCATGGTGCCGGAGCCTTCTTCGGAATCAGATGCTGAGCATGTGTTCACTGGTTGTGTGTAGGGATTGGTGCTCCTGTTTCAGCACAGGGACGGGATGGGAGGGTAATCATTGGTGCTGATTGCTAATTTGAATAGTTGGGGTTTTTTAGCTCCGGCATTGACACATCTACCTTTGAATATGAAACAAGGCCACGGCATGGCAGCCTGCCAGAGGATTTTGACACCAGTGCAGCACATTGCTCTGGACAAGCCGGGCTGGTCTTGGTACAGGCTGCTCTGTGATCCAGCCTGGCTCAACCTTGCTCTGTGGTAAGGGCATGGCAAAATGTCCTGGGAGTGCTGGAGCAGATCTCCTGCCCCATGCTGCACCTCTGGGTGGCCAGGACACCCTGGGAGCCAGAGCAATTATCTGGCTAATTCCTGTCACGGAGCAAGGCGGGCGCAGCGCCTCACAGGCTGCTTCCATCGCTCTGGCACTTGCCAGAGAAATGCTACTGATCCCTTGCCAAGGGCGATCCCTCCTGCAGCTGGGCCGTGCCCGTGCCAGGCCAGCCCATCCCAGCGGCCAGGGGCGCGCTGGAGCGCTGGAACGCGGGTGCCCTGCTCCGGCTGGCGTCAGCCAGGGACATCTGTGACCCCCCTGCCAGCCCCCAGGGAAGGGAATACCTGTCAGCCTGCCAGAGCCCTCAGATGTCTCTTTCTTATGGAGAAGATTTGGGGATAAAAGGTTCAGTCTAATTTATTCCATCAGTGTAACAGTTAAGGATTCAATTCCAATATTGGAAACAGCTTTGCCAAAAAGCAGCGAGGGGAAGGCAGTGAAGACTGGCTGAGCTCAGTGTGCTCTGTGACCCTTGCTGCCCCTGCCCCAGTGGCTTGTTGGCTCTGGGGTCCTGCTGTCGCCCCCTTTGACATGGACATGGGGGTTTCCCCCTCCAAAAAACAGAGCTGGTTCCTGTCACTATTTCCATCAGAGGGAATTCTCCCTCCCTGTGCTTCAGCCTCTCCCTCCCCTGGAGACCAGCTCCTCAAATTGGCCACTGCATAGTCCAAGTTCTTGCAGAACTGGAGGAGGTTCCCATCCTCTTGTTTTTATCCTCATGCTGTAATATCTGGAGAAAAGAAAAATAAATGCTATTTTTGAGACAGGCAAATCACCGAGGAACTTCAGCAAAGGTGAGCCAGTGCTGGAAGCTGCTGCTGGGAACCTGGGCCCAGGCACTTCTGGTGTTGGAGGAAGAAAAGAGAGAGGCTGGGGAGAGGAGCTGTGGCTGGATGAGTGAGCACAAAAGTGGATGTGTGGGAGGGCTTGGGACAAACCCCAGTGCTGGAGGCACTGAGGGTTGGGACCTACTGGGAGTGGCTGGAGCTCCCACTGCCAGTGTCTGCCCGTGAGGTTTGCATATCATTCTTCTGGACCAGCGGCCCCTCTTGGAGATCAGGCATGTGGCTGTGCCTGCTGGACTCCAGCCTGTGGATTACAGGCTTCCAGGAGCACCAAATTCCTCCAATTAAAATAAACAAATCCTGAGGATAGGGCTTTGTAATTGAAATGCTGAGAGATGCTTTCTGCTGGCATAGGAGGGTGCAGTGCTGTAATAAGCCATCCCTCCCTGGAGCTGGGAGTTATTGAGGTTGCTCCACATCTATGACAGTTTAATCAGATCCTGAAAATCAGGGACATTATATTTTGCACCTGCTCATGGAAAAAAAAAAAAAAAAAAGAATGATGCGGCTCCCCATCATGGATCTTTTATGCACAAGGCAGGCTCCCGAGAGCACATCATCCAAAGGGAAATGGAATTACACCACAGATGAAGACTAAGCCCAGAGTGTGGCTGAATGTCACACTGGGTGGAAAAAGAGCAGCTCTTCTCTCCTCTATCCAGCCTCCACAAATGAGAAGCAGGGGAAATTTGTGAAGGTTCTTCCAGGGAAGAAAGGAAACTGCAAGATCCAGATACACTGGGAGATTTTTAAAAGAGTATTTTGGAGATAAGTTGCCCTCAGGATGACCAGGGCACAGGGATAGATACATTTGCTTCTTTTTGCTTGTCTAATCCTGGTATGTGAGAGCATCCTTGCTGAGTTTGTGCATTTACCTCTCCCATTGTCAGTGCTTAAAACGCATGAAAAATACAGCCAGGAGCTTGAAATACAAATCCGTTCACTTATAAGTGGCCTTAACATCTGTGAAAAGCTTCGAGTCCTTAGACAAGAAGCAAAATAATGGATTTACTTTTGATTTCTAAAACACCACCCAGAGGTGAGGAGTGAATTCCACAGAAATCAGAATGGATTTGCTTTCTTTTTCCTGCAGAAGAGCAAAAGCAGAGATGTCAAAAAGAGTTCAGCAGTCAAGTGCTCTCATTACCTGTCCCATCTGGGACATGAAAAACCTCGCCAGAGAGCCAGTAATCATAGAAATCACAGAATCATTAAGGCTGGAAAAAACCTCCGAGATCATTGAGTAAAACTTTTGACCCCAAAATTTTACCACCACCTGCCAAAAAACCCTGGAGCCTGGTGCAGGATCCTCACCTTTCCATTGTCCCCCACTTTACAACCTGAATCTTTACCCCCAATCTCCACAGCCATCTGAAGTTGACATTTTTTTATTTGTTTTATGACAAAATGACAAACTAAAAACCATTTTTCTCAGGGGCTGCTCACCCAAGCCCCTCGGGCTCTTCTCTCCCACTGCTATCACAGTGATACCAGCAAAGGTGGCATTGCTCTGGCTCAGGCAGCTCTGTCCTTGCCCCCACGGTGGCACCTGCATTTGTCACTTGCAGAGGTGGAGTGGTGGCTGCTGGAGGAGCTGAGCACCCCCAGTGCCACACTGAGCCTACAAAGTGCTGCTAAAATCCTGCTGAATAATGAGCAGGTCTGGGGCAGCCTCAACCTGGTAATGGATAGAAAGGATCCAATATTCATGGCAGATTGTTTGTTCAGCTCTGCCAATGGGAATGGTCATGTGAAAACAGGCACAAAACTCCCGCAATTTTTTTGGGTCTAATATTGAAATAATATTAGGGGTCCAATACTGGGGTCTAATACTCAAATTACAGCTCTTTGTTGCCATGGTCTGCCTTGGGTGGAGAGATCTGACAAGGGCAGAGTTCCTGCTAGGAGGGGACCTTTCCAGCAGTTGCCATGCCTTGTCTCTTGACCTAAGAAGGTCTCCAGACCAGTGACAAGGCCTCCTCACAGGGTTCCCTGGGAATTACCAGCTTATGGTCACCCTCTCAATCACTCTTCTGCCAAGGAAGCCTCATTGCTGTAGATCATCTTTGTTTGCAGGACAGGAAACTATTTTTGAGCAGCCTTTTGTATCCAAGGCTGCTTTAGAGATTCCCAAAGAGCAGAGTGGTTTTAGGGGCAGATACAAAAGGGAACAGACCAAGAAGGATGCTGTGCAGTGATAACAAAATATGAAACTCCCTGAATTGTCCTACGCCAAGGGCCCTGTGGCAAGACATGGAGCAGATGTTGAGACACAGAGGACAAAAGGGCTTTTTCCTGTTGGTGTTTCTGTAGCTGTTCTGACCCAGGCCAGTACCTGGCCTGCTGCTCCTCACCTGTTCTGGACAGCCTGGAACAGCCACACAGGCAAAGAGCACAGCCCTGCCAACCTGCCCAGCCTGCCCTGGCATCACCAGGCTGTCTGCCACAGGGTGTGGCATCCTCTGGGATGCTGCTGGAGCCGGGGCCAGCTCTGTGGTGTCCCAGCTCTCAGTGTGAACCCCAGAAAAGCAGCACAGGAGTCTTTTCCCACACTCAGAGGCTACATTCCCTCTCTCCTCTGCAGCCCATCACTTTTTCTCTTTCAGTTGGAGCCAGTTGTCATCCTTCCATCCATCCCACATTGGCTTTTCAGTCCCCTGAAAGCCTTTTCATTCCTTTCCTGCCTTCCTAAAATAGCACATGCTTCTGCTGGCATGTTCCCCGGCTGCCACGTGGGAAGAAGCCTGCCCTCCTTGGAGATTTCACACCTCGGGGAGGAGGGTGTGCTTCCCATTGGAGAGCAGCCGCTGCTGGCAGAAATCTCCGCCTCTGCACAAGTTCCTGAGCCCAGAAGGATTCTCATGGCAAATCTTTTCCTTTGCTGGAGAGATGTGATAACTCTTGGACAGGGTCTCTCCTAAGAACTTGTCACAGGGGAGAACTCTACTTTGAAGTTCTTAATCCCACTCTTCCCTCGGAATGAGCTCCCCAGGACAGAGCTCTTCGTTCTCCACAAAACTGAAATGCTTAAAAAAAAAAGAGAGTCTTAAATATTAGAGGAGATTCTTGCAGCAGTTTTGAGGAAGCCCAGTGAAGCTCATCAAGCCACATCCCTGCAGGTCCCCTGCAGCTGTGAGCAGGCAGCCGAACATCTGCAGGGCACCCGTCCCTGCCTGGACGGGGCTCATTCTTCTGGCAGGTTTGCTGAGAGGGCTGGAATTGGCCTTTTTGGCATATTCTGAGCTCTTCTTCCTGCCAACTGCCAATCTGCACTCTGGCAGGCACGCTCGGCAGAGCTCACTCACCCGCCCTCGGGTGCTGGAGCTCAGGTGGGTGTTGGGATGCCCTCCCAAGGCTGGCAGGGTCTGGCACTGAGGCCTGGCCTTGGCACAGGGGTGGTGGGAGTCCCACCAGATTGAGCCTTTCCTTGTCTCCATTTTAATGGCATCCAGCAGAGCCAAGAGCCTTGCTCTGTCATTTAAACAATCCTGTTTTTCCCAGGCAGGACAGCCTTGGAGAGAGCTGCTGAGCTGTGAACAATGTGTGGCATCTTTAGGAAGGTGGAGGGAGAATCACACATGCAAATCCTTTCAGTGACAGCTGGCCTCTGCCTGCCTGCAGCCTCTTCCTGGCCACAACCTCTGCCTACCCACAGCTATTGTTGGGATTGGGAATGAAGAGCACAGATTCTAAATGTCCCAAAAACAAACACTTTCTCTGGTTTTCACTGTCCCCACAAGCGAGAGGGACAGGAGGGAAGGTCTGTCAGAGCTGTTGGACAGTTGAGTGTGCCCAAGCATGGGGCAGGGCAGGCACATCTGATATCTACAGTGACCCTTCTGCTGGTGTGACTTCAGGCATGTTGGGAAGGAGGATTCATTCATCTTCTTTGCAAATGTTACTTTAAATCCAGGTGGTTCAGCATAAGAGACAGTTTAGGAATTATGCAGCTTTCTGACTGATGAGCTCCTCTGCTGTTGCCATCATTCCCCTAATAATTATGCCCATGCACAGCTCTGTGTTTGATTGTGCTGGAAGATGGATTCTTGTTTCCTGCAGGCATGTTGGATAAAATGACTTCCGTTTCAAAGCTCTGTTTGCAAAGTTCCCTTTGTTCCTGCTGCGAAATTCCTGCATCGAGCAGAGCCCATTCTGCTCCGCCAGGCTTTTGAGCACCATCTGGGTGGGTTCCCTGGGTTGCCTTCAGATTGTTCTCAGGATGCAGTCGGTGCTTGTCAGTCAGGCTGATGCATTGGCCAACAAATTATTGGTTTAATCTGTCACAGAAAAAAGCAGCAGCTCAGTTTGAGGGCTGAGTTTTGGGTTCTTGATTCAGCTTTTACCTCTCCAAAGGCAGACCCAGGTCTGGCTGCCAGAATCAGACCCAGTGCTACTGGGACCAGTGGACTGATACTGCATGTCAATAAGAGAACAGACAGACCTTTGCCCTTTCTTTCTGCTTCTTCAAAATCCTTCTTTTCCCTTTTTTTTTTTTTTTTTTCACATAGCAAGCACAGCTCCCTGATCAGCAAAGCTTCCTGGCTTTCCTGCACAAGCCAACTGCAGATTTTCTTTGCTGGGAAGAAAGCTGCCAGTGCATCCGAATGGCCCTGGGCAGGCAGAGGCCCCTCAAGATCTACCCTCATCTGGACTTTTTTCTGAAATTTGGTCCCTCTGAAATGGCTGTGGAAGGACTCAGAAACTTGTGCTTGGAAGCTGAATTACCTTTATATCTGAGCACTTCATGGCTGATAAATAAAATGAGAGCTGGATATATGTGTGGCAGTCAGAAAAATCATGTGTACCTGAGCAGAGCTTCAGAGGCAGTCTGTAACTGTACAGGAGATTGGTGAATGCTTTCATTTTCATTTTTCCAATAAGTTTATAGACTCACAGAATCATAGAATCACAGGATAGTTTGAGCTGGAAGGGACTTAAAAGATCATCCAGTTCCTCCCACTGCCATGGCCAGGGACTCTTTCGACTACATGAGTTTGCTCCAAACTCCATCCAGCCTGGCTTTGAACACTTCCAGGGATGGGACAGCCACTGCTTCTCTGGGCAACCTGTGCCAAAGCCTCACCACCCTCACAGGGAAGAATTTCTTGCTAATATCTAACTTAATTTTTCCCTCTTTCAGTATGAAGCTGTCCTCCTTTGCCCTGTCTCTCCAGGCCTTTGTAAATAGTCTCTTTCCTTTCTTGCCAGGCCTTTCAGCTACTGGAAGGCTGCAATAAGGTCAGCCCAAAGCTCATGCAGCTTTATTTTTGCGATTTGCAAAAAATTGCACCCAGGCTCTCTGTCCTATACATTTCCTTATGTGCTTCTGGTTTATTTTGTGGATGTCCAGGGTGACTGTAGGATGTGAGACCAGTCCTGGCCAGAAGCTGTGAGAGCTGATGCTGGTGGCACTGGGGAATCCCTGTGCTTCTTGCTACTCCTGTGGCTCCAGTGGCTCTGGCAGCTGCCCAGTGGCCCTGTGCCCTCCAGGCAGACAGCAGGGCAGCCCTTGCAGCTGCCCTGAAGAATTCCTGGATGAATTGGGAAAGTTGAGACATCTGGGCCGTTTTCTGCCTGCTCACACACTGGTGATCAGGCTTGGAAAAGGTTTGGAGAGACACGGCTCCAGGACCCTGATTTAGAATTAATTTCTGCTGTGAGCTTCGAGTCCAAGTTAATCACTGTTGGATTTGGGATTACCATGCTTGTAGGAAAGGCTGCTAAAACCCCACTTTTGTCATGATCCAGCAGCTCATAGGGCTTAGCTCTTGACTGAAGGAAAATGTGCATGTCAGGGAGTTTTGTGATCCCCATGGGGCACTGGAGCTGCTGCACTGGGAGAGGAGAAGGAGAAGAAGGGCCCTCACATGTCGTTTCATTTCTAAAATGATTAAATTGAAGTTGCACTTAAATTCAAATCAGCCATTCAAATTAACAATTCTAATGTTCCTATATATTGATCTGTTGGTTGAGACCATTTGGAGCAGACCATAATTAAACCACAAAAGCCTGGACACCAGAAATGCTGAGGGAACAGCACAATAGCTTGGGAAGAGTCATACAGCCCTGCCCTTAACCCATTATGTCCCTTTTTTCCCTGGGAAAAGCCAGGCACTGTGCTGGGAGCCTTCCTGATGGTGCACGAGAGGAGCAGGGCCAGGATGTGTCACAAGCCCAGTGTGGCAGGAAGGTGTTTTCACATGGGCAGTGGGACAAGACCCTCTCCTGCCTGTTGTGCTGCAGGATTTTGGCTTAAAGGACTGGTCCCCCTTTGCAGGGACTGGAGAATCCAGCCCCAGGGGCTGGAGGCTGGGCTCTGGTCCATGCTGAGGGGATTGATGTGCACAGTCTGCACTTGATGGGATTTGATGCCTTCCCACCATTGCAGACTCATTTCATGTTGGTCCTTAAACCTGGCTCTGGCAGCACGTTGTAATTTCCACTGGGAGAAACGGAGGGAGGCCAGCAGGGAAGTGCCTCCAGCCAGCCCATCCCTGCTCCCAGCCCTGCTGCAGGGTTTCTATCACCCCTCCCATGTGTCCAGAGCTTTCTGAGCTGCTGCCAAGGAGAGGCGAAGCCCTGGCATGAAAGGAAGGGCCAGGAGGGCTGCAGGGCTGCCCAAACCACTCCCTACCCAGGCACTGGGCAAGGCGCTGTGCCCATTGGGACATCTGGACTCTTTTTATAATATATACATATATATATATATATGAAAGTAATTTTTTCTGATGCTTACACTACTTCCCCACGACAACCACCTGAGCCTGTTTATTGATATGTTTTCTCCCCTGTGTGCAGATTTAGTGGCTTGCACAAACTCACTGGATTGACTGGTGGAACAGGGAATCAGCTCCTGGGCCAGTGCAAGCCCAGGGCAACAGCTCCAGCTGCTGCAGGCTCCAGGGGCTGGACATGGAGCTGCCAGCCCTTCCCAACGGGTCTGTTGACCCAGCTTTGATAAACCCCAGCCTTGATTTCTGCACAAACACTTCTATCAAATGGGAACCTAAATACTGAATAATTGCAAGGAAAAAAGCTTTATTCCTGCATTCCATTTTGGCTTTAATTACAGAAGGTTGGCATTTTTCATACCATTTAAAGAGAAACGAGACAGGAAAAGGTCAAAACACAAGGGGCCTTGAACATCTCTAATCCCGTAATGGAGAGCAATACAAGGCTCTAATATTTGAACAATCAACGTGGACTTTTGTTATGAAGCCCAACATGTGATGGAAGAAGGTAAGAGGCTTTTAGATCTATTAGAAAACTGGTGTGCTGGGAACGGAGGGAAATGATGATGGGAAAATTAAAATTCAGCTCCAGCAGAAGGTTGCAGTGTTCAACTTGCAGCTCAGTGCATCGATCTGTTCCAGCATTTGACTTTCAACCATGACAAAACTGTGGGCAAATTAATTGTTCTCCAGGATATTAGGCATCAGAGTCTATTAATCCTCTCTGGAGTCGGATGCTCCATGAATACTAATGCAAACCCAGCGCTGCAGTCGTGTCTTTTCCCGCTCGAAGCTGCCGCTGCCATGGGGGCAGGGAGGGAGGGAAGCCTGGGTGCCAGTCAGCCATTTGCTGCTTTTATTCAGATTTAAGGCTGATTACAATTGGGAAGAATCGTGTAATATGGCAAATCCTCCTCTGAGCCAGGCAGGCTCTGGAAACCAGAAAGCAAGAGGCAATGTTATGTGTTTTCCACAAGGAAAAAGTGAAAGGCATAAGTTATTTATGCAAATTTGATCTGTATTCAGACGTGTTTTAAGGAAGATCTCAGGAAATCATTTCTTAATTACACATATAGATTGCACTTACTGTGCCTGCATCTAGGCTCTTTTCTCCCAGACTAAAACATGTGGAATAAGTAGCTCGTTTCTTGTGATTGTTTTACAAACATATAAAATATCTCTCCCTCAGTATTCCCCTTTCCCAGAACCCTCCCTCTCCTTGCCCCACACCTCCCAATACTCTTTGGGGGCAGGAGCCCAGTTCGGAGCCTCCGCAGATTAACTCTGTGCTCTAATCTGCATATTTCTCTCAAGGAAATGGAGGCTGCAGGAAAGGGATATTGAAGATGTTTTACCTCCACTAATGCTGCACATTTAAGTAATCCCCTGGAATTCCAGAACAGCTTTAATCATCCAAAGCCCAGTCAGGACCATACTCCGTATAATTAATCCACATTGCATAATGTTGCCTAGTGAAAGCGAATACTCTTCCAAATATTTGTCCAACCTGTGTATCCGAGCTCATCCAACACGTGGGATTCCAACTTCACGTTTTGCTTCAGAACCAGGTTGCACTGAAGCAGCAAAGTGAGAGCAGCAATACTGGGGTTTGACACGAGCAGCTCTCCACTGACGACCTGGTGGTATGTTCCCATCTAAGGCATGGCAGTTCCCTGTGGATCACGATGAGAATACCTTACATTGACAGTGCCGGATCCTTTTGTTTCCTCTTTCCCTTTGCAGTTTCTCTCCACACTGTTCTTAATGCTTACAGATTGCTGCAAGGAGGGTGTTTGAAGTGAAGGAGAAAGGCTGAAAGATTTGGGTACAGGGGGACCCCAAAACTGGATACCAGCTCATTTGCTTGGGGGGTGGGTATGGTGTGAATTGCTGCAGAGGCTCTCCCAGTGCTGGCACCACACAAAGCAGGTTTTGGAAAGCCCGTCTGAGAGGAGGAGACGTGGATGTGCTGGGCTCCTACCCAGTGAACTGGGACTACCCAGGGATAAGCTTTCCAAGGCTCCCATTTTCTCCAGAGTGGAAGCACTGCAGTGCAAAGGGAGCAGAGCTGCTCGCCTGCACTCTAACTGAGGAGATATTTATGTCTGTGCAAACACAGCACGCGCCTTCCGCATGATTTGGAGCTAAATGCAGTGTTACTTAATTAATGCATATGTAACACACAAGGCTATTACACCTATTAGAGCTCTTGAACAATTAAAATTCCAGTGTCCTCTCTGCCACCAGGTGTCCACGACAAAGGGATGAAAATCTTCCATCCAAAAACAAGTGGCAAGAGCCAAGAAAAACCCCAGACTGACCATGCTGCCCAGAGGGAGCTGAGACAGGTCTAGGAGGATGATGGCCCAGGCAATGGCAGAGTGGTTAATGACAAGTTGTGCTCCTGGGATTCGACCAGCAGCAGAGTAGAAAATCCCCTGAGAAGCCAGGAATAGATAAATCTTTGTGAGAAAACTTATTCTGGAGGTGTTTGCAGGCCAGATTCAGTCCTCAGAGGCTGAAGCTTCCTGGAGCCCCAGTGCTGTGCTGGGTGCTGACTCTGCTCACAGATCACAGCATTGCCACCAGTGCCCTCAGGGACACACCAGCTCTGGGCTGTGCTGCTGGGGCTGCCCCTTGATCAGGGTGGTTGTTCCTTTCCAGACAGGCTGATAGACCATGGGGACTGATGCTCATGCAGCTATGGAGGTGAATCCCAGTGGCAGGGGATGAGTGAGATCTCCATGGTGTTGCCCTGGAGATGGTTCAGAGAGGGGACAGTGTCAGTGCCAGATCCTGATCTCAGCAAGGTGTTCCCCAGCACAGAGGTGTAGCAGGTCCTGGGTCCAGCATGATGTGGCCAGAGAGGCTGGAGCAGAGGCCTGGCATGAAAGCTGCCTCCTGCCCTGAGCTGCATTACCCAGTCCTGCCTCCCATTTCAGAAAAGCTGACTTCAAATAAAAGAGCTCTTTGAAAAATCATGAGGCATTTTATTCATGATTACGTTTTGTCCAAAGTCTTTTGACAAGAAAATAGGTGATCCAGCTCAGAAAGCGTTTCTTTTCTAGTACATAAGAAACCCATTACACATCTTTTTTAAAAAACAAAAACTTTCTTATTCCCTTTGAGCAGTGTGGCCAGCTGTCAAAGGAGAAACTCAGACTCCAAATGGATTTAATACAAACCAGACCCCGATGCCTTGTGCATTGTTTAACCATGGCTTCAGTTTCCTTCTCCTCCTTTGCTGCATCAGGTACTTGCCATGTAGAGTCATAAGTTTTTAATGTTTAAAATATAACACATTGTTTCAGTTAATGTAATTGTCCTGCCCATTCCCCTCACTGCTCCCCGCCTCATCCCCTGGGGTTTTATCTCCTTTTCTTGGTTTTGGTGTGATGGCAGCTCTCTGAGGGGAGCCTGTTCCTGGCTCAGTTCATCACAGTGGTCTCCAATGGACAGAGCTGCTCCTGACCTCACCTGCACCTTTACCATCATATTCCTTTTCCCTTTTAAATAAACTGGCACAGCCTAGAAATACCTGGAAGCTGTGCAGGAATGACTGCCTTGTCTCTGCATCTCCTGTTGGAAACTCCCACTGCTGGCTTGGGAATCCTGTGCATCCAAGCCCTGCACCAGTGGCTCCACACCTTCTGCTCTGATCATCCAGGAGGGGATGAACAGCCTCTGTGGAACTGCAGTGGGGACATGGGTGAGATGAGCCATGGCCAGCTTTGTCTCCAGCACCTTTAAATTCTGCTGGTCTCACCCCTTCTGCTCCCTGGTGGTGCTGGGCGCAGCTGGTGAACTGTGGTGTACATCAGACACAAACACACATATGTTTAATTGCAGGGAAAGTAACAATTTATGAAGTTCATTGAATGAAAAGCTCTACAGGAAAAGGCACTCAGGAAGAAATCTTAAGTATCGCACAACTGCAGATCCATGGACCTGGCAGCTGCCTGTTTATCTTGGCTGTCTATTGGTGCTTCCACATGGGGGTTTTGGGTCCTACCCTGGCAAGGGGCAAGAAGACTGTCTGTTCATTGCTGAGGAGAACGTGTGGCTTTTCTCTTGGGTGCCTGAGCTGAAATCACTGATGAGTGATTCTGCTTTATCCATGAGGAAGGGGAAGTAAAGAACCAGACGTGGTTGTCCCCGGCGAACTCACATGTTCATGGATATTTGAGCTGGAGAGGAGGGAACTGGCCAAGACATGGATGAGATGGTTAAGATGGATTTGTGACGACTGTTGGTGAGCTGTGGAGCACTCACTGAACACCTGACTGAGATCACTGGGCTGTAAGCTCATGTTCAATAAACCTTGGAACAGAGGCTAAAACTTTGTGAGGGCAGTGGCTGCGCTACAAGAGTGTGCAAGGGATTGAGGTTCCCTCTGGATGATGTGAGTCTGGACATCAATCCTGCTCAGAAGCTGAGTGTGACCACGTGATGAGGAGCTGAGAACTGGGGTATAGCAGATACCAGTTGAGAATGTTTATGGAATATAGACATGTCCATTGAAATAAAATGTATTTTAATGTAAGTAAATACAAAATCATCTCTCTCATACTGGCCAAGAATGATGGATTTGTTGCCAGAGCAGGAGATGGTTTCACATTCCCCAACAACTTTGCAAAGTGTCTGAGCAGACACAGGCCACAGGCACAGTGCCCTGACCTTGTGATAAAGAGCTAATTCATTCAGGGGATACACAGAAAGGAGTAGAAGTAGGAGCAGTGCAATGATTTTATGGCACAGTAAAGTTGTCTGGCATTGGTGAGAAGGACATCAGAATATTGCCCATGGCTCCGGTGTCAGGGTTTGTAAAGGGATCCTGAGATCAGGATTTTGGTCAAAGAAAGCCACAAAATTGTTTATGAGATGAAGAGAATGAGTTACAGAAGAAGATATTAAAGAGCTTAAATAAAATCCAGAAGAAGAGTAAATGCATTCATTAAATCCTGAAGTACCGTCTTAGGAGAAAGTACCAGAGATGGGGGGACCCCAAGTCTTGTAGCAAAAGCAGAACAGAGCCAAAGGCTACAGGCAGGAGCAAGACATTTAACATGGAAATAAGGCTCAGACTGCGGGAGGGAGAGTAATGACTGACTGGAAAAAACTACCCGGGAAAGTTGTGTATTTTCCATCTCCTCACACGTCCGAGACAGGCAGCATGGCCCGTGGGGAGCGAGGTGTGAGCTATACAAGTTGTTTGCCCACGCCTGGGGGAGAGAACGGGCCTGGACTGGAGAGCACCGGCAGAGCCACGGGGTGTCTGTGGGGGCTGCTGGCCCTCATCCATAGGGTATTTTTGGGGGTTGCTGGCCCTCACCTGTGGGATGTCTGTGGGGGCTGCTGGCCCTCACCTTCTCAGTGTTTGTGGGGGCTGCTGGCCCTCACCCACAGGGTGTTTTTGCGGGTTGCTGGCCCTCACCTGTGAGGTGTCTGTGAGGACTGCTGGCCCTCACCCACAGGGTATTTTTGCTCAGTGTTTTTGGGGCCTTCTGGCCCTCACCTGCTCCGTGTCTGTGGGGCTGCTGGCCCTCACCTGTGGGGTGTCTGTGGGGTCTGTTTGCCTTCACCCACAGGGTGTCTGTGGGGCTGGTGGCCCTCACTCATGGCCACCATCACAGCCAGCACTGGCCCTGCCGCCAGCCGGGTGCCAGGGCCTGCTGGGGCCTCATTTGTGGTCTGTGGAGGCTCCTGTCCCTCACTTATGGTCTGTGGGGGCTACTGGCTGTCACTTGTGGTCTGTGGGGCTACTGGGCCCTCACTTGTGGTCTATGGGCACTGCTGACCCTCACTCATGCCCACCATCACAGCCAGTGCCAGCCCTGTCACCAGCTGGGCACCGGGGCCTGCTGGGGTCACTGCCCTTATTGTTCCCAGTGATGTCGCTTCACAAAGTGTTTCATAATTTCCTGAAGAAACAACAGCGTGATCCTTCTGTGGGAATGTGAAGTGGCAGCTTCAAAGCTTCGAGGAGGGGAGCAGCTCACCCAGCGAGGCAGAGGCTCCGGCATCGCATCCTGCTGCCGTGCAGCCTCCAGGGGCCTCGTGCAGAACCAGCGAGGATGCTCAGAAATGGGAAAGAAAAGCATCAGGAGGGAAACAACAACAACAGCAGCAACAAAGCTCAGAAATATCAGTGCTTTCCGACAGGTTTGAAAACAAACACAGAAAATAAATGAAAAAAAAAAAAGACCAGGGAAAGAAGTATCTTAAAATGAAGCACTTAAAAGTGTTCCTTTGGGGCTGGAGAAAATCTCTGTGGCTGCCAGTATTTTGAGAAAAGCTGCAAGTTAGTGACAAAATAATGCATTTCAATTTCCCTGGCACAGCCAACTGACAAAACTCCCTCTTTTTCCTCTTTGCTCCCTCTGCCCTGTCCTTGTCAGATGCTGCCCTGGCTCTGGGAGCAAAGGGTGGGACAGGACATTACTACTGCTTTGGGGAGGTGGCAAAAAACATGAGCAGTGGGGGTGAGGGTGCAGCAGCACTACACCAGATCCCACTGCAGGGGAGACACTGGGCTGTGGTCATCAGGGAGCTGGAGAAACTCTGCTAAGAAGCCTTTGGGCGAAGCTCTGGCTCCTTCAGTGGACAAATAAATATTGAATATAATGATCTGTAAATTAAAAGATGTTTTAGAAATGTAGAGCAAGAGTTATACCCATTTACGGTGTCAGAGAAGATGCTTTTAGTGCAGTTTTGTGACTCAGATACATTTCTTCCATGAGTGGCTATGCTGAACCCACCTCTGCACCATGGTACCAGAGGAAGCCAGTGAGGCTTCGTGTATGGGGGGCACATGCCAGGTCACCTCTGAGCTTCATGGATACCTCATGGACCAAACAACACAGAGGACACGTGGCTGTTGGGCACCAGAGAGCCATGGTGGGTATGGGTGGCTGCCCCGGTGTGGCGAGAGGACAACCCCTGTCTTCTCCCAGAGCTGGGGGAGCTGCCATGGGGGTTCAC
This sequence comes from Passer domesticus, assembly GCF_036417665.1. Classification (NCBI taxonomy): domain Eukaryota; kingdom Metazoa; phylum Chordata; class Aves; order Passeriformes; family Passeridae; genus Passer; species Passer domesticus. The sequence goes on from NC_087490.1 coordinate 9,049,168, forward strand.
CACACAGCAGGGATCCCCCACCAGTCACTGGTGCCAGGGCAGTGGTGCAGGAAGGTGATGCCCTCACCATGAGCCTATGAAAGGCAGCTGTGACTCAGTTACCCCCATGGACCATGTTTCTGGCCCTGCCTGCAGAGGCTCCAGAAGAGGCTCCTGTGGAATTAGCAATCCCATGTCTTGATTTAATTTTCGGTCTACTTTAACTCTAACAAAGCGGCAAATTGCTTCCTGTAGTTGTTTTACTTTTATTTATAGGGTAATTTGCATCATGAAGACAAGTTGCCCTATCAATAACCGTGGAGCAATTAAGGTCACCTGTCCCCTCCTCTCCTTCCGAGGGTCTCATCTCTCACTTGCATGTCTCATCTTGATGGAGGATTGTGATAGATTGGCCTTTGGGAGGCTGGCCCCGCTCTGCAGCTCCAACTGCGCTGCTCACACAGATTCCCAAAGCTCAGGCCAAGCTGCTGCTCTGCTTTTGCTGTGTGATATTTTCCAGAAGAAAGGGATTTTTTGAGTGCCTTGCAGTGGGAGTTATTTTGCAAAGGAGAAAAGTGCAGGCATTCCTCGAGAACAAAAGTGGAAGGGAAGATATCTGGTTAAGCAATTAATATTTCATTGTGAAACATGTCAGGGTTAAGTTCATTGCTGAGACCAGGTTGCTCGACTGAAAGAATTAAACCTGACCCTCATACACACATTTTCTCTTTCCATATTCCCACTTACTTCCCTGCCTGAGAAGCTGGGGATATGGGGGGGTCAGTAGCTGGAGAAGTGGTGCTGACTGAGTGGCCAGTGGAGCCAGGGAGCATGGAGTGAGAAGGGAGAGAGAGGGGTGAGGTTGGACACAAAACCTTTCTCTCTCATATTTGGGGCAGTCTAAAGATGCAGCAGGCGTTGGGAGGTCAGGATATCTGGCTGATGTGCTGGATAAATGCTCTTCTCCCAGAGCTGAGTTAAAGAGCAGGGCACACAGAAGTGCCCTGGCCTGTGTGGGTGCTCTGCACATCGAGCTGAGCTCTGGGTCTTCCTCTTGGCAGCAGGAGCTGTGCTTCTCCATGAGCCTGGGCTCTCCAGGGACATCATCTCCCACACAGATGTCACCCCAGGCATGTCGGGCACCTGGCTGAGCAGTTCTGGTGCACAGAGCTGCAACTCCCGTCCCTCCTAAGACAGCACATACTCACACTTTCATTTATTCCACTTCAATAAACATCTGAAGACATCCGTAGGAAACTTGTACTTTAAAGTAAAAACATTTCCCAAACACCTCTTGGGGAAGCTTTTCCTTTTCTACAAGTAAGAATTCGAGCCTGTAAATGTGAGGAATGGGAACAATGCTTGCAGTCCTCCCTGGGCAGAGCTTGGAGATCTGCAGCTTGAACTCCCTGGGTGAGATCTGAATCCTCTCAACAGCAGTGTGCAATAAATCCTGACATCCTCAACAGAGCAAACAGGCAGCATGAAGCAGAACAAGTGACCTGCTGCTGCTCTGGGGACACCTGGACTGTACCCCTGAGAGCTCGAGGTCAGCTCAATCCACCAGCAAATCTCAAGCTCCTGCTCCCACTTGCTATCAGGGGACAACCCTCACCAACACCACCCTTCTGTGGCTCTGCTCTGCCTCTCCCACCACCACCAAAATCCAGCAGCTAGTGGCTTCAGAACCCAGGAGCCATCCAAAGAAATTTCTATATCTACCTTAGCAAAGTGCAGGGAGAACCTGGACTTGGGGGGCACAGCCTTTGTCATGCCAGCCAAAAGACCTGAATGGCATTTTCCCATGTTCCATGCAGTATCTTCTGGTGAATCATTGGTGCTGAGCTACAAAGGACATTTGGGAACTAACTGACTGGGAACTGTTTATTGACCAGATCCTTCTGGCCCATCCCAAAGACCTGGGAAAATACCCAGAGATATCTTGATTTCCAAAGCTTTTTTTACCTCCAGTGCCTGTGCCTGCTGTGGGACTCAGATCCCTCACAAGCTTTGCCCCCTCCACCCTCGCCAGCCTCTCCTTCCTGTTTTGTGACACTGATGCCACATTCCAGCTTCCCAGCACCAGATACACCAGGTTTATATTTTTTAAACCATTTCTCTGGAGCTGCTGGCTGTCAGAGGACTGCAGGGCAGTGCTCCCCATTGCAGGGAGGTTGGGGCTGTACCTGCCAGGTATACAGCTCTTCCTTCCCTTGGATTTTGGAGATGGTTGCTGCTGCTGTATGCCCTTCCGAGTTATTGGTTTGCACATGTTCACAGGGAAACAGTTTTAAATATGGTAATAACGAACATCCAATCCGTTACCCCAGCGCTCGGGGACAGAGCCATGGCAGTCAATCTGCAATTCCAAATCTGCATATTTATGCACTTTCATTAATTATGTATTATGCAGCATTAATCCCAATAATATGTGTATGCTTGTTCAGTAGAACAGAGAGAGGAGACTCGCCTCGCAGAAGAATTAATCAGAGAGCCATTCACAGATCCCACATCGCTTTAGGTTGCAATTACAAGTATTTTTACTTAAAAGGTTTTGCATTAAAAAAAAAATTAATTTTGCAAGATTTTGAGGTCCCCATGTAGCCACAAAAATTTAAGCTGAGCTCTGAAAAATGGCTCCACCATGTCTTCTGGTAGCAATCACAGCTGAGCAAAGAGGGCCTTTGAAGAGGGATTCCTGTCAAACAAGCTGTTAATTATCTTGGTGGAAGAAGAAACTGAATTTCTCGGAGCAGGGAGCAGAGTTTGTGTGCTGTGTTTGTTCAGAGGTGACCGAGGCCACTGCTGGCTGCTGCAGGGCTCTAAGTAATCAATAGGATGCCTTTAGAGTAAGCAAACGAGGTAAGTTCACTAATTGTGGTGTCCCACTCTCTGTTGTGAAGACAGTGTGTAGTCAGTGGGGGACAGATGCCCTAACCTGCTCAGTCCAGCTCTGTGGCATTCCTAAAGTGTCAGCATTTGCTCTTGTTGTTTTTATGAATAAGAAAAAATAATAATCAGGCAGCATACAGGAAAGAAAAGGAACAGGGGCAAATACCCAGTTCCAGACTTGTTCCTGAGGTAGGGAGGGGGACCCCAGAGCCTGCAGCACTGAGACAGATCCCCACATCCCTCCCAAGGGCTGGAACCAAGTGTGGCCATTTCTCCCAATTTTTCAGGCTCTTTCCCCGGTACGTGAAAAAACAGGACCTGTTTTCCAAGGAAAAAAACACAGGAACAGGCACAAAATGGAAACTTGCTGCCTGGTCCGTGCTCCCTGCAACAGGAATGGTGGCATTCTGGGAAGGTCCGAGTGCTGGGGTGCTCCATACACGATGACCATGCAGACTGCCCTCCCCTGCCTGTCCCTGCCCTCCCCTGCCTGTACCCCTGCCTGTGCCCATGCCTGTGCCCACACTGCTGGGGAGGATGATTCGCAAGAGCCCAAGAGGAATTGGCCCTAGCTGGAGTGAGGGATGGATAATGCATATGCAGTAGGTATGACTGATGTAATAAAATAATATCGTCAGGACATTTAGATAGGAAAAAATGCAGCAAGGTAATTCCTCACGCTGGCGTAATTCCTGACACTGGCTCCAATTTGTTTTCATTAGTGGTTTGCTAATGCATTTATTAGCCATTACATACGTACAGCAAAATGATGAGGTTTCCATATCTATATATGCAAATGAAATATGTCTGGCACATCTGTGGATGGGCTGGGTGAACATCAGGCTCGTTCGCATTTTCCTCATGAGACTTTTCTGGATTATTTTTTCGGACTGCAATGGAAAGACCACCCACTTTTCCTCAAGTATTTTATTTTCTCTGTGTGGAGAGCTGGGGGATTGTGAGAACACAGGCCCCTTTAAAACAGGCAGAAATATACCAAGAGCTTCAGGCTCTGACAAACTCTTTAGAAAATCGGGTGATTTGGGTCCAGCTGTGTAAATGTTTTCAGTTTCGCTGCTGGGGCCCCGAGTTTGATTCGGTGCCAAGACAAGCCTTGCTCAAGTTGTTTTTGGCAAGGGCTCCTGGCTGAGGAATGTCAGCATCACTTTCAAAATATGATGGTTTGTAATTTGGACCACAGAATGAAAACTGAGCTGCTGGTACATTTTGCCATCATCTAATTACCAGGTCCCCAATTACAGTCAAGGAGCAGCTCCACAGCTGGGTGCAGGGAAGGTTGTTCCCATTGTGAGGCATTTCTCCATGTACCATTTCCCTGAACACATTCCTGGAATGCAGACAGGTTCTTCAACACGCCAGCAGAGGTTCACATGGATGTGGGCATGGGTTTGGGTGTGGGTACCAGGGCGTGTGCCTCACTCACCAGCTGCTCAGCCCTTCCCAGCCAGTGCCTGGTGCCAACGGAGCTGCTGCCACATTCCCATTGCCATTTCTTCAGCCATCATCCATCCATGCCCATTGCCAAACAACGACACCGCATCAGCCACAGTGTGCCATTGATAGGGTTGTGGCACCCTGGGACATTCTGTGATACCCCAAGAGTGCTCCCTGTCACCATCCCTCACTGATCCTGTGCCTACTGCACACTCCCAGGGATGCTCGGGATGGCAGGATGCCCCAGCTTCACCATCTTCCCACCACATCCCAGTGAAACTTTGGATTTCTGTGAGGAGAAGGAGTCAGAACAACCATGGTGGTTCCCACAGTAGCCTTGGAAGCTGCTGCTGATATGGAATCTGAGTACAGAGGGCTTCCCACAAAGGTCTCCTGTATCTACAGGGATGGAGCAGGAGTTAGTTGATGGATATGTTGATCTCATTATTCATGTACATAATTACAGTCTCGGGGTTGCAAAGCTTTTCAGGTAATGAAGGCTGAGAGCAAGAATTTACCCAACTTTTGGAATATCCATGAAATATTATTTGACTCTTGAATACAAATGCTCTGCCCAGGCCCCTCGGAGGGAGGTTGTGCTGCCTGGGAGCTGCTCAGGGGCCAGGACACAGGCAGCAAGAAGGAAGAGGAGGCATCTTTTTGGGATGGGCAGTGGGAGGAGAAGTTATCCCATTGACACATTAGAGCTCATATCAGTCATTGGCTGACATAGGTTGAAAGACCCCCTGGAGGTGGGTGGGAGTGGAGGGTGCTGCTCTGCACCTCTGAACTCTGGCAGTGGAAAACTTCTTGCTGTTTTCAGTTCAAATCAGTTAAAAGGCAGCTCATACCTGCCTGTTCCCACACCATACTGCCCTTTGATTTGGCAAAAGAATCTCAAAAAGGCCAGAGGCATACGTGTGACTCAGCTCTGGTGACCTCCAGCTCCCTCCTCCTCTCTCTGACCAGTGGCTCATGGGCTCTCTCTGGCCAACAGTCTGTAGAGTTCCCTTTAATTTTGTGTGTCTCTGTGTTTAAGGTCAGTGAAAGCAGGATCTGCTCAATGCCTTTGAAAATCAGACTGATAGTACTTCAGAGGTCAGACAGTGTAAAATGAAAGTGCCCAGAACTAAAAGCCATTTTTGGTTATCTGGCCCATAACCTCTCCATGGTTTTGCGTCCTTCTCTGCAGACTGGAGTGAATAACATTAACCTCCCTTGCTGGAGGGCAGAGCGGCTTACAGACTGCTCCAACATGAACCAGTGGTGCCGAGAATTCTTTTTATTATAAGGACAAAAGCTCAACTGACACCTGCAGCTCCTGTTTCTGTGAGCTCTGCTCCCCTCTCCTGCATGGGGCACTCAGGGAGCACCAGCAGTGCCCCAGCCGTGCCTGGGCAAGGGCTCCCAGCCAGACTTTCTTCTCACCAACATTTTCTTGTGTGTCCATCACCCCAGCCTTGTCTAGGTCTGTTCTAGGCTTAGTTTTCTGTGTCCTTGGTGCTTTCCTGGACAGGTCCCTCAGCAGATCTCCTGCAGGTACCTCACCTGCCATGTTTCCTGAGGGATGACTGAACACCTGATCCTGCACAGTGCTCTGTGCAGCACAGGGTGCAGGTAAAACTTGCTGCCTGGTAGATAATGTGCCCAGAAATGAGAGCTCCCCTTGGTGTGCCCTGAGTAATCACCAAAGATAAATGTGGGTGCGGTGTCATTAGAAATGCCTCCTGCTAATGCAGCTTAAGTGCTAATTCTTGTAGCTCTTCCATTGTAACAGCAAGAGGTTGATCTTTAATTGGGTTTCATGCTCTAAATGCTTCGATGACAAAGGTTTGAACAGGTGAGGAATGACTTACAGGAGCTGGATGAATATCTGTGAGCACTGGGAATCACTATCCACTGTCCCTTCCAGATGTGATGAGAGAAAATGGAACTGGAGTCGCAGCTTGGGCTGGGGCTGCTGGTTTGCAAAATGTGACAGAAAAAGATGAACATGGTTGGATTTTGCCTTTCACCCACAGCAACATCAGGTAGTTCTTGGGTTGATTAGGAGGGTTTAAAAAAACCTTAATCTTTGCTGGAAGAAAGGTTGTGACCTAGGTGGTGGCACTGAGCCATCCAGCACAGTTTCTCACCTTCATGTCCCAGGAGACCCTGTGCTGGCCCCTAGTCCTGCTGGCAGCACAGAAATGCTCCTGTACCAGCTGAGCTGCTTGGACCTCTCTGAATCACCCAAAGTGTCAGTAATGTATTGGCCTCATTGCTAACACACACTTAAAATGCTAATAGTGAGTAAATGGCTTTTCTTTTCATACTTCTTAAAATCACATTTCTTGTTGCAAGATGGTGGCTCTGGCTGCTGCTACTGTGCCTTTCCTTTATTACTGTCTGTATAAGATGGACTGTAGAGATCTCATACAGATTTTATGGGAACTATTTTATTTATAAGAATTTTCCTAGTGTCAGATGGATCTGACACTTCTGGAGTCCCCTTTGCCATTCCCATGGAGGGAGACAGCAGGAATGTGAAGACCCTGGCTCCCACCCCCAGCACTGCCCTGGGGCTTTTGTGTCCTCCCAGTCAGACTCAGGGCTGAGCTTCTCTGGGGCTGAGCATCACTTGGGAGGAGGAGTTCAAAGTCACATTAACCAGGGAATGCTCAAACATCTTTTGTGGCCCAACCCAGCCTGGGAAACACGAGGTGATGCCACTGCTGAGCTGCCAGGTCCTCAGGAGCTGCCGAGGATCTGTCCCTTGTCTGGCAGTGGTAATTAAAGGGCTCCCTGGGCTATCTCTGCTAGGGTGCTCCGGGTCTGGGCAGGGTGAATTAACAGCAGGAAGAGCTCACTGCATTCCCTATTGCTGGGATTTGCATATCACACGGAGGGAAACAAGACAAGCAAAGCACAGCTATAAATCACCAGGCCAAAAGGTGCATTTTGTTCCTGTTCCAGGTAGGAGGATTTTTTAAGCAAATACAGAGGAAAAGCCCAGAGCCCCCAAAGCCCTGTGTGTGCTTGCTTGTGTCACCCTGCCGTGGTGTTATGGTGATGGGAAGCAGCTCAGCCCTCTTCTTGGGTCTGGCTCTTGGCTCCTTCTTCCCTCTTGATGTGGAGCAGGTGGTGGCTCAGGAGGCAGTTGGGAGTTGGGACAAGGGGCTGGCACACACTCACCAGGTACTTCACACCTGGGCAGGTGTCACAGCTGGGTGCCCGAGGTGCTCCTGCCTCAGGGAGAGGCAGCAGCTCAGCCACTGCTGCTGAGCCATCAGCTCCCATCGCTGCTGGATCGCTGCTTGCTCTTCTCTGTTGGCACCTCTTCCCCCAAACATGAGCTGGTTTCTGCCTACAGCACTTCAGAGCAAGTGAGGACACCAACCCAGGCAATGGTACAGCAATAGCAGATGAGCCTGAAGCTGGAGGGTTTGCAACTAGTGCTGGATGTTTAGAAGAATCCAGCCCACTAGAGCCTTTAATTCAGGCTGAGATTTGCTTTGCTTGAGGTTATTGGATATGCCTGAGTTCTGAGCAGGAAACAGATCATTCATCCTTTAAAATCCTTCCCCCTCCCTCTCCCGCCCAGGTGGGAAGCTCAGATGTGTGTGTGTGTTGTACCTGTGCCACTAATGACATCCCGTGCTGCTCATCCCAGGTGACGGTTTGTGCAGAGACAGAGCTCTGCATCCTGCACTGGCAGCCCTCCCCTGGGATCGGCAGGTGGATGTGCTCAGATCCATCAGGGCCAGGAAAGTGCCCTTGCTCAGTAACTGAGGCAAATACGTGTGAAATAGGATCTCTGCTATAAATAGCAGCGGGCTCATGAGAACATTGTTTATCGCTGCGGTGGGTGGTGTGAAGGCTGCCCTGCACTTTCCAGCAAGGCAGGAATGATGCTATCCCACTCCCGGCCCATTTATAGCCAACGGAAAAGATAAATGCCTTGGGTGGGAATTTTGAATTCCATAAAGACTTATTCATTGTTTTTAGCCCTCTCTTGCTTTCTCAGTGAAGACTTCAAACCCATCAATCACACCCCATAAGCTTCTTCATGAATTGCATCCAAATGCTTGTAGAAATGCCCACCACCCCAAAGCCTATCAAAGCCAGCTCCTGCCAAGTGAGAGCATGCTCCCAGGCTCCTCTTCCTGGGAAAAAATAACTGTTCCTTGTGCTATTTCTGGGTGACTCTGCAGGCACCTCCCATGGATGCACTGCTATGTTTTTTGCTAAGGCACATTAACATCTCCAGAGGACTCTGGCTGTCAGCTCCAGCCCCAAACAGTTCTATGATACTGAATTTTAAGCACCAGAGTCAACAGCATTAATCACACGCTTAAAATGAAGCACTTTGGTAAGTCTGCAAGATCGAGGTCTTAAACTGCAAGATCCTTGGAGCAAGGTCTTCCTTTGTGTGTGGACAGATTAGAACTCAAATTAAAAAAAAAAAAAAATTGCTAAGAACTGCCCAAACTGCCATGGTCTGTGAGGAGGTGCAGTCCCTGGGAGAGAAGGCAGCAGGAGCAGGAGGATCCACCTCTGCCAAGGCTCCCCTGTGCTCCTGTCCCTGTTATCCCTGTCCCTGGGGCTCTGCAGGCCCCTCTCCGCTGCTGGATGCTTGCTGCCTGGTGGATGAATTAAGTTATCCTTTCCAGTAAGTGCATTTCTCAGTCACATTGTTCACCAGAGGAGATGTGAAATCCTCGCAGCGTTCCCTCTTGTGCATAATGTCACATTCCCAGCTCCTCTCCCTCCTGCCTCCCGCCATCAGCTGCGCCGAGCTGAGAATGCCCACGAGCGAAGGCACGGAATATGCATGATACGCTCCATCATGTAGGACCAAATCATTTGCTCCCTCTATAAATCTATAGCCAAATCACTTTGTTTCCACATAAGAATCTCACGCTGTGTAAAACTAAAGGAGGAAATAATCGTGTGTCTGTCGAGATGTTTATCTCAGTCCTTTGCAGGCTCACCAGCTCCTCATCTTCTAATGAGGGAAGGAAAATCAGTCCTCTCCTCCTGCAGCAAGGGGTTTGGGGAGGAGATGCAAATGTGTTCCCCTCCCTGAGTTTGCCGTGTTGCTGTAAAACAGCAAACTTAATAAATCTCGCACAATTGGGCACAAGTCTTGTTTCCTTAAAAGCGATGTTCTCTATAATTGTCTATGACACAACATGCTACATATTAGTTATTTTTCCCTTAGTAGATCATCAGAGCACAGTGAAGCATTGCAACCGAGGTAATTGAATGTCTTCTTTAAAACAATACGCTGCAAAAAGTCTCCTGACAAGTGCCAGTGTCTTATTTTAAACAAACAACATCACAGATTTGGGGGAGAGGGAGGATTTCTGGAGGAGAAGGTGGTTTTGGACCATGGACAAATGGGGACTTGGCATCTGCTGCAGGAGAGCAGGTGAGCAGGCGCAGGTTGGCGTGATCCATGGGCTGGTGGGGATGAGAGATGCCTGAATTCTCGGCAAAGCCACGGAGGGGACCTTGCGTTTAACTTTGCTGCTTTAATGCACATTCATTTAATGCACCTGCCTGCTCCATGCTGATCCTTCAAGCTGAAGCAGTGCTGCAGGTGGACAGATCCTTTCTGCTGCCACGTTCCCAGGGTGCCAGGCTGACTGAGCTCCCACCATCCTGGGATTCTGGGGCCAGGGGATCCTCAGCTGGCCCAACACCACCTGCACCCCCTGGCCTTTCATTTTAATTCCTGACCTGGTCTGGCACAACCTGCACCCCCTGTCCTGGCTCTTGGAACTAGAGCACACACAGGCAGCATATCTGGGCAATTTGGGGGAGCAGTGAGCAGCCCCCTGCCTGTACCTGAGCACTGGGAGACACGGGGACCCCAGCCCCCCCAGCCCCTTCCCTGTGCGTTGGTGCACTTGCCTGTAAGTACAAATGTGGGTCTCTGTTCTCGGAGGGCTGGGTTTCCCTCTGCAAGGTGTGACATTTCCTGGAAAGAATTTCAAAGGGCTTTGTGCAAGGTGTTAAATAAGCTCTTAAATAAAACTGAACCAGTGAGTGCTGAAGCAAAGTGAACATTTAAAAATGTATGTGTACATTTAATTAGTCCAGGAACAGCGATAAAAGGAACCGCTAAGACACGTTTATTAAAACTAATGCAAGACAAAAATATATCTTAAAATTTTGATGTGATAAAAAGACTGTTAAAACATTAAAAAGTTTCCCTGTAGCTTTTTTTAAAATTTCTTTTAAGCATGTCACAAATTCTGCGAAAGAATAATTCTTCTTTTATCCTCTTTTTCTTTTCCCCTTGGCTTCAGTCCCTTACCCTCCTGTTTTGCTACTGAGCAGGAAGGAAGAGGTAAAATCTTTGGCAGTTTTGAACAGTTTCAAAATTTTGGTCCAAGTTGGATATGAAAAATTAAAAATGTCATGAAAAAATGTAAATATGGTAAATGATTTTCCACCCACCATAAAAGTGCATTCGAGCACAAAGATTCAAACCCTGTGCTGGCTGTTGGAGCCAACTCAGCTCCCTCCCAGGGCCGGATCTTCCAATTCCTCCTGCTCACTGGGAATGGATTCTGCCAAGCACTGCCAGACCCTTCCATCCTCAAAGTCCCAGTGTAATGCCAGTGCTGCTGCAGCAGTGGGGCACAGGATAGAAAATGCATGTTCTTGTTTCACTCAATGTGTTACCAGTCCTTTGCACAGTAGGTGTAATCAGTCTCTCACTCTTCTTGTCATTTTATTTCCTGTTCGCTGTTGCAGCTGGGTCTGAGCCCAAAAAGTGAGGATGAAACCTGTCTCCCATGGGAATGGGTGCAACTATCCACCACCCCAGTTCTGGCCCAGCCTTCTCAGGGTGGTGCTCACACAGCTTCTGGGAAAACAAGGTGAGAGCGGAGGGTCCCTGTGTGTTGGGAATGGCTCTGGACTCCAGGGCTGGCCAGGGCTCGGCAGGATGCCCAGTCCTGCCATGAGCATCCCTCCCTGGCTTGAGGCCATCCTGACTGCATTATTCCACAAGAATCCCCCAGCTGGTGACCAGCCTGGCCCTTGTGATCTTGCTGAGGTGTGAGCAGCCAAGGAGAGGCTTGGGAGCCCCATCAGAGCCAGCCTGGGCAGACATGCAGCTCTGGGGTCCTAGGGGGGTGAGCATGGGGTTGTTGCCTTGCACTTGCCTTTGAGCTGCATGAGTGCCTTTGAGCCCCTGCTTTGCTCACCTCCACTGCTATTTTTATTTACTCTTTACTAATCCTGTTAACAGGATGGGAAGAGAAAAGACTAATTCACTTTAACTCCAATGACTTGTTAATAATTGATGTATTGACACGAGCAGGCTGCCCGATGACCTTAAACAACCACCCAAATCCTGTGCCGAACTGTTTGACCTTTTAAGCCAGTTCAGATTCTCCCCACAGAAGAAACTGGTGTCCGCTTTGATTTAGTGCAGGAAAATCCCCCTTAACCTTCAGGTGTCGGTGAGGATGTGTTTAATTTACAGTAAAGCCAAGTCATGATCAGCAGGAGAATGAAAAAGTCCTTCTGTGGTGGGAAGTTATTACCAGTCCCTCCACAGCAATGATCTCTCCAGCTCAAGAAGCCAATACCTCTTTAATTATTGAAGAGATGTGGAGCCACTGGCTCTGGGAAGAGGCACCACAGAACTTCTGCGACACCCTGGTGTGGCAGGCTGGGCAGGGTGGTCATAGCTGTGCTCAGGCTCTGAAGGAGCCTCTCATTTATGGTGGAGCCATTCCAGTTCCCCTGGGACATCCTGGTCAGCAGCTGCTGCTCTGGATTTGGCCCCTCTGAGAGATGGAAGGATGATACATAGTGTATCATACAAGGTATTCCACTACTGCTCACCTGTGTGCATGTGCAGGAGCAGATCAGGATCCATCTGTGTGTGTCCAGTCCTGCACACACCCGGAGGTGTGGACCCACGGTGCCTGCGCACACCCGTGCTTTTCCCAAAATGTGCCTTGTCCCCAGGGTGCTCCCAGGCAGCGCTGGGAATCCTGTGAATCTGCCCCATGTCGCTGCCTCTCCTTTCCACTGCTCAACTGGGAGTGTGCAGCAGCCCTGTGCAGTGCCTGGATCCTGGGGTGCTGAGGCCCCTCTTTGTGCAGGGAGCAGCACCTCAGTATTTTAGGTACTGCTGAATCTGTGGGTTTGCCACAGGAGCCCGGTGCTTTTGGGGGAGTGCCCAGCCAGCTGCACCGGGCATAGCACTCTGATGGCAGCAAACTGCTGCAAATAACTGAATATCCTTTGGATTTATGCTGGAGTCAGATGCATTGATCCTTTGGGAGGGATCCTGGAGTGCCCAGGGGCAGAGGCTGAACAGGGGGTGCGCTGAACTGCCCTCAGCAGGTGCCTCAGAGTGAGGGGGGAGGTGACTTTCTCCACGCAGGGCTGTCACCAGGGCATGGCCATCCTTTCCTCACACCATGGTGCTCTCCAAGTGCCCCTGGAGAAACCTGGCACCCAACTGCCCAGGGGGCCCTGCTGTGGCCGAGCCCTGGCTCTGTGCTCCCAGGCGTGCCGGTGGGGAGAGGCAGGCGGTGCAAAGGCTGCTCAGCAATTATCAGCAGGAAAATCTGAGACTTCACCAGGCTGCTTAATTAAGCCCCCATGTGGCCTCTTGGAGATTCATCACACGGCGCTGGAAATTGTTCCCACCATCCTCACTCCCCTTGGAAGGGCAGGGAGCACCGGGAGAGCCTTTGTTTGTGGTTTTTGGAGCTTGCTGCTCCCCTGCAGGGCTGTCCCTCGGTTTGTACCGCTGTGCTGCGCGGCAGCGTGTCGAGGTGGGCAAAAGCCCAGGCCAGAAGAAGGGATGCGGATTTATCCTGATGGGAACTCAGCCCCTGCAGAAACCCTTCACTGCTCCTTTGCCTGCTCCCGCCGGGATAACGCCGAGGCGCACTCCGTGCTCTCCAGCTGTGCCTGCCCGTTTGCCCAGAGCCCTCCCTGGAAAGGGAGCTGGATCCCAGGGGGAAAGCGAGGTGCAGAGCCGGGGGCTTGTGGGGACACCCGGGAGCACTGTGGGGACACGAGAGGAGGGAGCAGGAGCAAGCAGGGGGTGGTCACTGCCCTGTGCCCCCCAGCCAGGCTGCCCCGAGCCCCCGGCGCTGCCGGTTCGGTGCCGGTGCCGGTGCCGGTGCCGGCCCCGCCACAGCGGCACGGGAGGCTGGGGGAGCTGCTTTGTAGAACTGAAGAAACTCCTCCACCACAGAGCCTGCAAGCTCATTTACATACTCCTAGTTTAATTCTCCTAGGGTATGCAAATATATGCAAACAGCAATCCAGAGAGAGTCAGAAATAGCACAGAACATTAAAATCACCCTACTTGAATATTGTTTTATGCAAACGATGTACGCACGCAGTGTGTAGCTGATTTAAATAGAAGCAATGTCAGCATGGCAGTTATTTACCCTTCCAATGATCTTAGCAATTTTTTTTATTAAACTTATATAAAATATATTGAACAGGCACCAAGAATGTAGAGAGTATTTTAATGTTAGCCTTAACTAACACTAAGGAAAGGGCAAGCTTCTCCAGCTGCCTGCACGGAGGGCAGGGAAGGGTTATTTTTCATCATTCCCCATTTGCATGAATGATACAAGATTTGTAAACCCCGACGCTGCTGGTATCGATTATCCGAGCACCATTCCCGCACCTCGGAGGAGCGCGGCCGCGGTGCGGATCCAGTGCCTGTGTGGTGCGGGCACACCGTGTCCTGGTGTGGCCATGTGGCCAGGGGACACCGGGCCGAGTGGAGACACTCGGGGTGTGTGGCTGCTCCATCCCCGACCCACACTCCCGGTGAGGCCGGCAGTGCTATTATCCCATAGCACATCCAGCATTCCCTAAATGCTCCCATCCGAGGAGAGGGGACGGTGGGGAGGATTGCTACAGACCTGCTGTGAGAAGACCAAAGCAAACCCCCCACCCAGGGGGTTCCCTCACACGGGGCAGGGCTGGACCCCGCAGTCCCTTCACCGGGGCCAGGCTTGCACCAGGGCAAGCTCAGATGCGGAGATGGGCTCCTTGGATTTGTGTCACTCATTCACAGCCTGTCCAGGCTGGCCCGGGCTCTTGGGATAGGCTCTCCACTGGGAGATGATCCCTAAAAAGCCCTGGCATCACTGGGAGCACTGGCAAGGACCTGGGCACACTGGGCACACCTAGTGCTCCTCATCAGGGCACCAGTGGGCAGGGGACAGTCCCTGGGTGAGCCCCAGGGGTGTGATACAAGGGACACCCCCACCCCTTGTGGGAAGCAGCTCCTGTGCTGGGGCTTGCCTTGCTCAGATGCCCTCACTGGGCATCAATCCCTGGAGCTGGGCCCCACAGCTCCCTGCCCCGTGGAGTAAATCAGCATCAAAGGGAAGGGGCACATGGCTCTGTGTGTCATGCTACGGACACTGTGTAGTCACTGCTCCACCATGGGCATGTCCTGGGCTGTGTTCCATCATGGGCATGTCCTGGGCTCTGCTCCACCATGGACACGTCATGGGCTCTGCTCCACCATGGGCATGGCATGGGTTCTGCTCTCCTGGCCCCAGTGAGGGGTGCACTGAGCATGGAGTCGATGCCTCTCCTAATCAAACACCAAGGGCATTACAGATGTGCCCCACACGGAGCATTGGTTGGGCACAGGGGAGGCACCCAAGGACCAGCCCCAGGTCTGACCCAGCCTCATGCAAGGCTGGCTCAGCCAGAGCCTCCTCCCATGCTGACAAGTCACCAGGGGCCACTAAGTCAAATTCTAGGACTTTTGACTGATGTTTTGCAGTACAATAAATGGTCCTGAAGACCTTTTCTGCAGTAAGTTTTCTGCCAGGTGCCTCCACATATGAACTGCACATCTGAAGGTGGGAGTGGGCATAAAATGCATTTTGTTTACTTCAATTTGTTTTAAATATTGTCAGGCCAGTGCCTGGCTGTTTGAATGATCACGGCTGCAGAGGAAACGACTGTGCAGGATATTTTTCAGTCAAGCTCACAGTTGCATTTTATCACCAGCTCTGTTAAAGACATGCGAGAGGTTTCATTTTTGCCTCAAAAGCCCCATCTCCACCGTGGCAGTTAAGCATCTAATTTTTACATACACATAGAACAAAAAGGCTCAGAAGACATTGAGTGAAATATTGTGTGTCTGTGCAGGTCTGAAGGGGAGCATGTTGCAGCAGGCAGCGCCGGGCTGGGAGTCACATCGCATTAGCACCACGTGCCAAGAGCTTCCAGCAGCCCCAGGAACACCCAGGGATGCCGTGCACACCCCCAGTGCCTGTGCCTGGAGCACTGGACACAGAGCTCCCCAGCCTTGCTCACTGCAGCCACCTCAGCACACAGGAGAACTCATGTCCAGTGCCGAATTTCACCCCAGGGGATGTGGAGGCTGGAAGAGCCCATGGGAGAAGCACAGAGCAGAGCTCCCCTCCCCACTGGGAATGTCACTCCCTATATAGGAGCTGCCTGTCCGCTGTGTCTGCAGGCTCTGGGAATCACTGTCAGCACTGTCAGACAAGGGTTGGTGTGCCTGCACAGCTCCCAGCTCACAGAGTGCTTCCTTCCATCCTGCCTCCATCCTGCCTCCATCCTGTTCCATCCTGCCTTCTTGTCCAGCTCAGTGGGATTTGGGGCTGTTGAGCTCCAAAATTTGGGGCTGTTCAGTGCTCACACTGGTGGGTGGCTGCCTGCCTGTGCACTGGAATGATATTTAAACATCAGCAGCTCCCAGTGCGTGGCTTTACTGCAAAGTGTTATAGTGGAGTGAGGAATCATGGAAGCACAGTCAGGTTTGAGATAAAAAGGACCTTAAAGATTATCCAGTTCCAGCCCCCTGCCATAGGCAGGGACACCTTCCACTATCCAAGGAGAGCAGAACAGCTTGCTTGCATACAGGAGAGATTTCCTTTGCTGTCCCTGGGTGCTGAGCAGCATCCTAAGGGCAAAAACTGTGTGGTTGTTACTGAAAACAGCCTGAATGTGTAAGAGAATTTATCTGGTGAGGTTGGAATTCCTCCTGGCAGGGGGTCCTGGCTGTGCCTCGCTCACAGCCCACTCCAGCCCCGGGGGCCCGTTGCTGGTTCCCTGCCCAGAAACAATTTTCTCGGGAGCAGGCTGTGGTTGGGAGCGAGCAGGGTGTGCCATGGGGGCTCTGGTGCTCCGTGTGCCAGGGCCTGGCTGCCCTCACGGGGCTGCTGTCCTGGCTGAGGAGCTGGCAGTGCCACACCCCTGGGGGCTGGTTTGAAACCCTTTGGGGTGGGAAATTTGCTGCTTAGTTCTGGTGTTTCTCCCATCACATGATGGATTACTGGCAAGCTGGGAGATTTTGCTTTTTGAAAAGCTGCTGCCAGGGCACTGCCATCCATTTCCACAAGCAGAGCTGCTGTAGAGGTGGCTCCTTTCCCTTGGGATTGCAGGATGCTGCGGGAGGTGGGCTGGCAACCTTCCTGTCCCTCCAGGGCTGTCCTTGGGAACTGCATCACCCCAGGGGGATGAACCCATGCCCCACCCAGCCCTGCCTTGCCCAGCTCCCACCCCACAGTGGCCTTGGACCCTCTGGAGAGCTGGGTCTCAGAGGGGTGTTAGCCTCACCTTTCCCAGGATGCTGGGCTCCCTTTATTCCTGTTTTTGTGCTGTCAGCTAGAAAAGTCATGTTGTCAAGCAAAGCCCAAATAAAAAAAAAAAAAAAAAAAAAACAACCCAAAATCCTCCTGGGAGGAGCTGTCCCTGGGGAAGGGGAGGCAGAGCCAGGGAGTGATGCCCCAGCTCCATCCCAGGGGGAATGTCAGCAAGCCAGCCTGGGGAGCCCACCCACACCACAGGTCTGTGTCCCTACAAGTGTCAGGAACCTGCTGAGGTCCAGGGATGATCCCTGGCACCAGAGAAAAATTGTAGTGTCTCTGAGAGAGGAACGACAACAGCCACCGATGTAGCTGTTGGTGTTTTTATCACTGGAGCCTTTGGAGGGTGTTCAATGGGGACCTGGTGTTTATTCAGAGAGATCCTTGCTGCTGCGACCTTCCTGAACTGCCACATTCCTTCTAATTATGATTGGCAGTTCATGGAAATTCGGGCTCTTGATTGGCAGCTGAAGTAACTTTCTTCCTTCCCACAATTCTTCAGGTTCCTTCCCATCAATAGACATAATGTTGGCCACTTTTCTGGGATAAATAGCAACCTTTGCCCCCCTCCTTTATTTGGCAAACGCTCAACACTTCATTCTTTTCAGAAAGCCCCTTGGAATGCAGCTGAGAAGGGCCTCAGCAGTGCTGCACTCCTCCTCCTCCTTCTCCTCCTCCTTCTCCTCTTTCTCCTCCTCCTCCTCCTCTTCCTCCTCCTCCTCCTCAGAACCCGTCTGGGGGACTTTTGTACCAGAGCAAACAAAGGCTCATTGGCAACACTTCTGGATTTCATTTCAAAATAGGTTTGTCACTCTGGAATAAAATAAACTTATTTTTCTGCTGTTTTTTTTTTTTTTTTTCCTTAATTTCTCCCTCCCAGGTTTGCAGCTCTGATTCTGGAATTGCTGGACAAAGATTTGCCTGGGGTAAAGGGAAGCTTGCTTCACTCCATCTTGCTCTGTTGAGCTCCAGAGCAACATCCCTGCTCTGCAGCAGCACAGTGACCAGTCAGCAAGGGAATCTGGTTTGTCTCAGAGCCCAAAACACTCACCCCTCCCCATCCAATGGGGACTCCTCTGGCCTTCCCTCTGAGCTCAGCCAGCACCCAGGAACCCATAATTTGATTCCACTTTTTAGCTCTTATGACCCTTTTTAAAACCACCCAAGTGATGCAAAAGCTCAAAGCACAGTGAAAGCACAACGTGGCTCATGGGAGTTGCTCTCTCCAAGGAGAGCAAGGACGTTTTGAAGAAGGGACTGGATCCCAGAGGTCCTGGAGGTGCCCTTGAGAAAGGGCTGTCCTGCTCCCAGGGGTGTCCTCTCCGGGCTAAGGGGTCTGGAAGTGCCAGGGGGGCAGGACCCAACATGAGCAGCTCTTGCCACAGCTCACTCTGCGTTTCAGTAATTAAATAAAACTCAGTCTCAGCTCCTAAGAGCTTCTTGTGCTGAACAATAGCCAGTTACAAAAGGATTTGAAAAATGATGAAGGGAATACTCAAGGGTTGTGTTCGAAAAGAAACGAGGAGGCTCCCGAGCTGCAGAGATTGCCTGTGTGCACAATACAGACACTCACCCTCCACCAGCCCCAGACTGAAGTGTTTCAGAGAGGGATGACAGACCTTGGCACTCTGTGCTTCTCAAGAGCAGGGTGGATGAGGAGACAATTAGCAAAATACAGGATCATTTGCATTTTCAGGAATACTTGAAGGATTCTCACTCTTTGCCAAATTAAAAGGGGAAGTGGGATGAAACACATCTGGGATGGCTGGATGAGCCCTGAAAGCACAAGGGCTGGGGCAGGGAAGCCCCAGGGACTGAGAACCCTCACTGTTCCCTCAAGGTGGTCACCCTGGATCCATAAATGCTGGCACCTCCTGCAGCCCAATGGCTTCAGGAACCAGACCCAGCTTTTTGAGTTTGTCTCTCACTGATATTTGTGAGATCTGCTAAAGGTTTCCCACAGTCAGGGTGGTTTGGAAGAGCCTTTGCTGCCCTCCTTGGTGCAGTGACAGTGAGCTGAGCTGGCCCCATCCCTGGACAGGGACAGGGGCAAGAATAGGGCAGCCTTCCCCGTGCAGGAGCCCTTTGTCATGAAACATGGAGGAATGCCATTGTCCCCACACTTCTGTCAGATTTGGTTGAAATCTGCCGGGAGATTACAAAGTTATTGCAGCAGACATGCAGCCAGACCCAGCCAGGCTTGGACAGCCCCATCACAAAAACTGCATTTCATTAGAGAACTGAGCTGAAGCCATGCTGGATCTATGCTGGATCTTCCCTTCCTCTCCCCACAGCCCCTGTGTCACTCCCCCTTCCCATGTCCCTGCTCACTGGACAGACTGGCTCCAAAATACTCCAATGGCTTCCAATTCTTCTCTAGAACAGAACAGGCAAAGGAGGAGGAATGTGAAACCCTTGCTTAGATCCTTAGGGATGAGACCAAGAAGGTGAAAGCCCTCATGGAGCTCAGGGCAGTGAGGAGCTGCCACAGGCTTTGGAGTGCTCTGCTGGGACCAAGGGACCCCAGAGAGGCTGCGAGACTGTCACTGCTTGGGAACATGGTGTGTGATGGATTGTGTAGAAAAGGCTGAGCAGCTGATAATTTTTGGGCTCACTCTGCACAAACTGCACCCTTCCCTCCTTTGCAGCCAGGCGATTTCTCTGCTCCTGTGCTAATTCAGCCCCGCTCTGCCTTTCCTGCACAGCTGCCACAGCCGGGCTCCTTCCTGCCTGTGGGGATGCTGCTTTCAGGATGTGGTTTCTCCGGAGGCGCCGGAGCGTGGCGGCTGCAGGAGCATCCCAACGGCCAGAGGGGCCTGGTGGGCTCTGCCACCAGCTGTGCGCCCGCAGAGCCACCCCTGCAGGTGTGTCACAGCACAGGGGACACGGGGACATCCTGCCAGCACCGTCCTTCCCCTGCTCCTTGCCACTGGCCCTGCATCTCGCGGTGCTGGCACTGAGCTCCTTGGCTCTCTGCCTGAAATGAACGGGGTCAGCTCTGACCTGCACGTGTCTCTGGGCTGGTTTTCTGCCACATGAACCCAGTGTCTCCTGGAGAAGTCCCGGCAGCTCCAGAGATGATGCCAGCCCTGGGAGCAGGCAAAATCCTGTCACCAGCATCAGGGACTCATGGCTTGGCTCAGCCACCTCTGCCTGCATCGTGGATAGATGGGGATGAGAAATTGGGCTGCAGGGATGGTTGAGAGCAAGGAGAGGAAGGAGAGGACCCAGAAGGAGGGAAGGGGGACTGAACAGCCCTACACAGCAAACCTTGGAAACACTGCCCAATGCTGCAATGCCACCAGTGGGATGCTCCTCACACTGGGTATTGATCAGGAAGGGAATGTGGGAATGCTGTGGCAAGGCCAGGACATGGCTGGGTTTGTGCTGGGGATCAGAGCATGCACATCTCAGCAGAATAAACACAGATAGAGAGGCAGAAGCATCCACCCTCCAGGACTGCTCTGGGGTGGGTGATTTGACACAGAAAAGGCAGATCCTGCACAGGAGCGGTGCAAAGAGCTGGCCCTGAGGAGAATGGGGATGTGGATGTTTGTGTCAAGAGAGGACTGCCTCTCAAAGGGACAGAGGGTAAAGAGAGTGAGGGTGACAGTGGCCCTGGTGTCCCTGTGTCAGGCAGGACACTCCCCAGACCCCTGAAAGCCTCCTTCATGGCAGAGCTGCAATGGCACCTTGGGAAGGGCAGGGGAGGAAGAAGAGGGTTTGCAGTGCTGGTCAGCACTCCCAGCTGTGGCTGTGCTCCCTCTGTTCACAGGGAGCTCAATCCACTCCTTACCCCACAAAGCTTGTTAGTAGAGCTGGGTTGCAACAGATGGATACAGACGGGTGGGGAGAAAGGGAAACAACACGGCAATACCAGCAGCACGAAGTGTGCTCACCAAAGCACAGCAGCAGCCGAGCTTTGGAGGCAATGGAGAATTCTGAGGAGCGTTTTGGTTCCTTTGGGATGCTCACAGGTGGTTTGTCTGAAGCATGACAGCCAGCATGAGACAACACGCTGGTTTGGGAACCTGGCAAGTGGTTGATAGAAAAAGAGCACTCGGCTGTTCCTGGTCCTGTGAAAGCAGTGAACTCAATCCAGCAGGAAACAGGAATGAGCAGGCTCTGGCTGAGAGCTGAGAAGCTGCACCCCACCCATCCCATCCCATCCCATCCCATCCCATCCCATCCCATCCCATCCCATCCCATCCCATCCCATCCCATCCCATCCCATCCCATCTCTGGTGCTCAGCTGCCTTGCCATCACCCAGAGCTGTTCACATTCCAGTCAAGGTGGGTGCCCTGCAGTTCCAGCAGCTCAGGCTTGGACCAGACCCCCCCAAACCTGGTGGGAATGACCCTGAGAGCAGCATGGCACTGGGTCCCTCTCAGCTGCTGCTGCAGCAGTGCTGGGATGTGCTGTATATTAAGTGGAGTGGCAGCTGCGATATTGCCAACTAAAACTAAGTACAAAATTTACAGCAGTAAATTCTTCTCTCTTCAGGGTGGTTAATTATCTTAATTACTTTTATTATCTTTTATCTTTTAAGATCCCAAATTGCTTATTTCTGCTTGTGTTGCCAAAGGGGGTTGCATATTTTTTACTGGCGCACGCTGTGCAGAGGCTCTGATACGCGTGTCTGCGTGGTACACTTTAAAAGAACTTTGATTTATACAAGACTTCTCCTCGGGATTTTAATTGTACTAAATAGGGAAAACAAAGTTCAGTGAAATATTGACTGACTGAAGAGCTGACAAGTGGCTCTTTCCTTTTGTTTAAGACAGGGACGAGGCCACTCCAGCTGCCCGCTGGGTGAGCAGGAGGGGATTTGGCTTCTCTGGGCCACTGCCTAAGGGCACTGGGGAATGTGTGGCCCTGGGAGTGGCACAGGGACAAGGCAGTGAGGGGTCCCAGCGTGGTGGGCAGGCAGCAATGAGCTGGGCAGGCACTGGGCTGGGGGATCCATTGGGCAGCCCATGGTGCTGGGGGCTGTGCCCATCCCAGAGCCCAGGTTAGCGCTCAGCCACCACTTTGGGCACCCACCTTCCCTCCCCATTCCATTCTCTCTCCTCTCCAAGCTGTTTCCTGCTGCCTCCAGGAAGTTCCCCCGAAGTCCTTGCCCCAGGGAAGTGCCTGGGATGTGATTTCAGCCCGTGATTTCATCCCGGGGGACCAGGCATCGCTGGCAGCTGCCTCTGGGAGCTGCCCCAGCACCAGGGCTCCTCTCAGTGTCCCCTGCAGGCACCTCTCTCCTGCTGCCACCTCTGCAAATATCCATCCCCGAGGAACCGCTTTCCTCTCCTCTTCCTGCTCCCCTGCCTAACCAGCATTCTTTTTTAACAAGGGGGAGGAAATTTTCGGGAAAGGTGCCTCATCTCCTGGGGATCAGCCTCGGTGGAGCTGAG
The DNA here is from genome assembly GCF_036417665.1 of Passer domesticus. NCBI lineage: Eukaryota > Metazoa > Chordata > Aves > Passeriformes > Passeridae > Passer > Passer domesticus. The sequence goes on from NC_087490.1 coordinate 9,071,520, forward strand.
CAGAGAACAGCCCCGCACCAAAGGGGAAGGAGGAGGGAGGAGGAGAAGGGAGGAAGGAGGAAAGGTTTTTTCTATCCCACAGAGGAGCCTCCTAAACGCTCCCAGGTGCTTTTCGAATGGAATGGCGATTTCCTCCGTGTTTATTTTCAATGCTGTCCCGCCTGGGGAGCCGGGGGGGCTTGGGGGGAGCCAGCCATGGCCAGCCTTGCCCCAACTCTGCATGCACTGAAGGTCCCTCTCATGGCATTCAGCTGACAGGGAGGGAAAGAGCTTTTCATGTGCAAAACAAAGGGGAGAGGGGGCTTTTCTTTGCTGCCTGCTGAATGCCACACACCCCTGGCCAAGGGGGGCAGCTTGGGGCTCTGAACAATCACGACATGAAAAGCAGAGAGGGAGGGAGAGAAAAAGCTCCCCCCTTCTCATGAGAGCACTGTAGCCTCTTGTTGGTGGTTCTGGAGGGCTCCCTGTCACCCCAGGAGAATCGTGGCTGTGATTACTCCAAGCTGTGCATAACCCCACACCTTACAGGTATTTTTTTCTGTCTTCCTCGTCTTTTAATAGCAAGCCCAACAGAACTGCTGCAGCCCTGCTTCCTCCTCTATTGCTGGCTGCCTGCTGTCAGATGAAATTTATGCTGTGGTTTAGGAGTAATTTTTAGTTTGGAAGATTTGTCCTCCTGCCACCTGCTATAAATAACCCCCGTGAGGTGGCAGAGTTCTGTCTGTCTGTCCTGGTGACACCATGGCACGGTTGGTGACGGTGCTGGGCCCATGGCACAGTTTGCTGTCACTTGTGGTGCCTTTGCTTCACCTTGCCTGTGGCTGGCACAGGCTCTCAAGGCCTGGGCATTCCTTATCTCCTGCCCCTCTGTGCCTGGGGAGCATCCAGCTTTTGGCCATCAGCAGCTGTGCAGGAGCTGTGGAGATGCTGATTCTGCAGCTTCCCGTCGTGTTCGTGGTGATCTACAGCACAAGGGGCTGTGCTTAGGCCAGGCCACCTCTCTCTCCTTTTGGAGAGTGTATTTTCTGTTCCTTACAGATGCTGGAGGAGCTCCTGGCACTGTGATGAGCCCAGCACTGCAGCAGCCTGAGCCTCTGGAGCTCTGTGCTTTGCCAGTGCAGAGGGGTGGCCAGGGCAGACACATTCTGGACTTTGCTGGCCAAGGAGAAGAAGATTCACTGATGCTCAATATCCAAGCCTGCAGCCTGAATTTTGCAGGGCTTGAGAAATGGAAGTTTCAGTGTTCCCTCTGCATTTTGACAGCTGAAGTGCCTTCCTTGTGTTTGTGAGCCCGGAACATCTTGAGGGAGTTTCCTTTTCAAAAACAAACATCCTGAGGGAGAGGCTGCAGCCACTGCAGGACTCACCCACAGTGCTCCAGTTGCTGCCACAGAGCTGGGCACGCAGGGGCCTTGTCCCCTGTCACTTGGGTCCCTGTCACCACATGGCAAGGCTGGCAGGGACACACGGCCACCCCCAGCCAGACTCAGCTGCTCTGAGCACCCACGAGCCCGGGCAGAGCGAGCGCTCTCTCCTCCACCTCATTTCATGCAGGAACCAGCAACATCAGGATTTGCTATTTATTTTAAATTGCAAACTTTTCAACTGGAAAGGAACAATGGGGAAAAACCAACGCGCCTGGGTCGACTTCCATGTATAAAAGTATCCCATGTCTTTAAGGCAGTGAATTTTAAAAAGGCACATAATTAGCAGGCTGCTTCCTCGTCTGTATTCTCCTCATCTGCCTGCCCACATAAACATTCGGCACACAGCACTTCCAGACACTTTTTAATAGAATCGCTTAAAACAATTAATTACCAGAGTTTTCATTCAAGCTGCAGTGGAAAAGATACGCCGGCAATAAAAGGCATTTATTCGTTGGTTTCTGGAGGCCTGTTTGTTATTAACATGTAAATTAAATCATCACAGATGTTCCATTTTTAATCTGGGGATGTGAAGTGCAGGGCTAACCACGGCCCAAACAGCCTGATTTTATTACACACACATTCATTAGGAACCAGCAGTATTATTGGATATCATTTTTCTTTGATGCATTTTTTAAACCAATTATCAGTATAATTTGTTCATTTCCCTCCCTATTTGTTTTTCTCTTGCCATTTGTGTCAGGATTCTCCAACCAAGGGCGATGCCTTTGGCTCCTCGTGGCCTCCTCCTCGCTGCTGGCCAGTGCCACCATGGAGCCCGTGCCTGGCTGTGGCCTCATGGGCCTCTTGCTGCAGCTGGGCATGGGCAGTGACAGTCTGGTGCCAGCAGAAGAGGTGGTTTGAGCATGGAGAAGCTCACTGTAGACATTCAGTGCAAGGTGATCCTGGAGAGTCAAGGTCCAGCAAAATCCAAAGAGAGAAAAGCCGGGCTAAAGACCACCGGACCTGGGGTGGGACAGTGATGACAATAATGATGGACAGGGGTGTCACTGCTTCTGTGTGTGTCTGAAAGAGGAAGGCTTTCTCTTCCTCCTGCAGGCAGAACCCAGCAGTGCCAGCTCTGGCTGCCGAGTGCCACCTCGGGGTGCTCTGCAGGGCAGGGCCATCAGTGGAGGATGGTCACCCCTTGTCCCCAGAGGGGAGCATGGTGGCCCCAGCAGCTCTGTGCCAGCTGCCTGATCTGCCCCCAGGCACTGACTGCATCCCTGTCCCCAGCTGCAGGAGAGCCTCGGGAGCCCCAGGAGGAATTCTTGATGTGGAATTGATTCTGATTGCATTGCTGCAGCGAGCCCAGGAACAGTTCTGATCTAAAAGCAGGATTTAGATTAATGAGGAATAAATAGCTCTGGCTCCTGGGTGGTGGGGGGATCTCTGGGTGTGGCTTCCCTGTCCCTGGAAGTGTCCAAAGCCGGGTTGGACAGACCTTGGAGCAAGCTGGGGTAGTGCAAGGTGTCCCTGCCCATGGCAGGGTGTAGGACTGGATGAGCTTTGAGGTCCTTCCAGCCCAATCCAGTCTGGGATTCTGTGGTTCTGTGGTGGGCAAAGGGCATGGAGCCAATGGGGCAGCACTGCAAAGAGGGTCCTGCAGGCATGAGGGACATCCTCACCATCAGACTCTTCAAGCAAAGCTGGCATTGCACATCTCAGTCTATTAATGCTTTGATTTTAGCCATTGGCAACATAGCCCGTGGTGGTACAGACAGGGAGATAGTGGAAAATCATCTACATCTGAGAAAAAACCCAAGCTTTTGGGACTGCAAAACACATAAATGTTTAATTATCACCTGGAATAATTTTCCAAAGTGAAAAGGCAGTTTTTGAGTCCAAAGAAGCATCTCATGCTGGAACACTGCTCCTGTGAACATGGGCATTTATCTGAAAAACAGAGAAATTACTGCTGGAATCGACTTCACAAGGATTCTTTTAAAAAACACCAGAAGGCAGGTAAAACCAGACAAGGAAACCAGAGTATCTAAACAAATGAAAATAATAGTTTTCAGCCTGAATAATTTTTTGCAGTGTCCCATCAGCCTTGTCTTCACCTGCACCTACACCTGCTAGGCCACAGCTCTGCCCATCCCATCCCATCCATCCCATCCCATCCCATCCCATCCCACCCATCCCATCCCATCCCATCCCATCCCATCCCATCCCATCCCATCCCATCCCATCCCATCCCACCCATCCCAGCACTTCCCCAGGAGCTGTCCCCACAGGAGGACACAGCCTGCATGTCCTTTCTCCTCAGGAATCATCCGGGTGGCTGAGGCTGCCTCATTCCACTGCCACCCTGTGTCCTTGCCGTGATAATTGTCAGAGAAGGGGGGTGGGAGGAGTCTTGCAATGACCAAAAACTCTTGGAAATGCTTTCATGCTAAAAATCCCATGTTTGACAGAAGTGTGAGATACCTTGAGGCCTTCTATTGATTACCTGGGAGCAGGAGAGCACTGGCGCTTTGAGCTGTCACAGTTCCAGGCATTTCTGAAAACGATAGAAGACTGGAACAAAAACACCACTAAGGCTCCTGACACAGCGTGTTAAGCAATAAAACATGTTTAATTGTGTTGTCTTAAGGCTATAACCATTTCCTGGCTGAAGGTCACTCACTACCCATGCTGCCGGTGGGAGAGAGGAGCTCTGACAGGTAGGAATCCAAATAGGAAGCAGATATCTGGGAGATTACGGCGTGAACAACAGTGAAATGCCAATGCCAGAGGAGTTAAAATGAGCAGCATGGGCAGCAGGACATCTCCTGGCTGGTAGATCTATACAGGGGATGTTACAAACACAGCTTGGGGCTTCGATCAGGGACCCTCTGGGGCACCTTGTCACCCTGTGGCACCACCAGTGTGTGTCTGTCAGCTGCCACAGGACCCACCTTCAGCCACCATTGCTCCCCCTTCTATGGGGGACCAGGCAAGCTCCTGGGAGCTCATCTCTTCCCAAAGACCCTCCTGCTTTGCCCCAGGGATTGGCATCCAGATGTTCTCTGCTCCCTGCACATCTGCTCTGACATGTGTGGGTCATGTCACACGGGTCTGCCCAGCTCCCCAGGGAGCCAGTGACTACCTGGGGTCATGTTGGGAAGGATGGAGTGATTTTATTCTCCTCGGTTAGGGGCATCATAATCATAAAATGTGCATTTGGCAAGAAATTCCAGGCATTCCTGACCCCAGACAGTGCCAGGCCTCCCTGCTCATGGACATCCACACACTTTGTCCTTTTCTTGGTTTGTCTTGGTAACTTCTGTGTGAGAGGGGGCCCTGAGCATGGGAAAGGTTTGAGGTGTCTTGTGTTTAATGAGAAACAAAAAAGATTAGATTGTAGCAAGGTATTTAATTATTAGGAGATTGCAGCTCTGGCTGCATCCTTTGCCTCTCCATGGGGGAAGTGCCAAATTACATGTCACCTCAGAGGGCATATTTTCTGTAGTTTTCAGAGCTCCTACAATGGCAGCTCATGAATATTTACTGAGCTGCTCAGATATGCAGCGGTGGGAACAAATAAAAAAACCCTTGTATTTGCATCTCCCACAGACACTAACAAACCATGTGGCTCTGGTAGGGAGAAGATGGGAGATTGCTGTTGCCTTTCCAGAGGGATAGAGGAAACAGCTTCTTGTATAATGAGATTGACTTTTAAATTGAAAGTGGTGCTGGTTGTGCTGCAGTTCATACTTCCATGCTGTGCGTTTGCTCCCTAGGCTCTAACATTAAGACATCTTATGTACAAGCTGGGAGGATTCAATTAGAGTTTCAGTTATTAATCAATCAATTAAGCCACAATCTTTGGAATATACATTTTCACTCCTAAAGAGGTGTGATGCTGGCAGGGTGAACTTTAGGGACCCCACTTCAGCTGGCCACACGGGCAGGTGTGTGCAGAGCTCCCGGTGCCAGGGCTGGTTGGGCACCGTGCTGGGCAGGGAGAGCAGCAGAGCCTGGGCAGGGCTGGTGAGGCCTGGCACTGGGACTGAGCACCAGGAAATGCCAACTCAGCTGGCACCGAGTCCTTCGAGAAACATTCAGCTCCACTTGCTTTACTGCCAAGCTGGAGCTGCTCTGCCTAGAGCCGGCACACGGATGGAAGGACGGACAGCTCTCGCTGCTGCTCTGACAACAGCTTCCTGCTCCTGCTGGAGGAGATCCTGAATCCGTCCTTGCCTGGAAAAATCTGTGTATGAGTCAAGAGACTCAGAAAAGGACCCCAAATTGACTGTCCCATCCAGCTGCTGCCTCCTCTCTGCCCCTCTCTCCTACTCCTCCTGCTCCCTGTCCCCTCGCTGTCTCCTGCTCTGCCCTGGGTGAGGAAGAGATGGGTGTGACACTACAAACTCTGCAGCTGATCTGGCTCTCCCAAATCTCTGGCATTTTCCAGCCAGGAAAGGAAGGAGCTATGAGAAGGAGCTGAAGGCAGCACTTGCAGGTGTTGCATGTGGACAAAGAGAGAGGTGGTTTGTCCTTAATTTCTGTAGTGTGTTTCAGAGGCTGCAGCCGTGTCAGGGTGAGATTCACACGTCTTGGGCCAGAGAGAATGTTCCTCATGCCCTGGTATTTCTTCATTAGTGACACCTGCCCATTAGTGGCACCCTTGCTGGACAGGTCCATATTAATGGGCTGCTCAGTGAAGGGAGGAGAGCAGCATTCAGAGCAGGAATGATTCCCTGTGTCCTCTTGCCTGGAATATTTAATCAGACCTGTAACCAGAAGTCCAGGGGAAGGATTTGGAGAAAATGAGCTCTGTGGTTTCAAGCTGAAGTTTGAACACTCGAAGAGAAGTAAACGTGCAAGTGCTGTCTATAGGCAGGGAAAAAAAGCCAAGGGAGGATTAAATAGCAATGTTACCTTTACTCTTGTCAAATACCTAAGTAGAAACATTGGTTAATGCCCTTAAAAAAGGCCCATTACCACAGGGCAGGGAGTCAAAGAGCCTGGCTGCCCTAATACTCAGTTATCTCGTTCCCGGATAATGGAATGACCCCTCGCCTGCCCGAGCTGTACTACGATATAATAGCATGAGCAGTGTGAATAAAGAGGTTATTTTTGGAATCCAATTGAAGCAGTGCCAGAGCCGGTGTGACAGGGGA